>NC_041380.1:347472349-347520201 GCF_002162155.2 Triticum dicoccoides
AACAACTGCAATATAGAGGGCTACCCATGTGGCACTACAATGGGGAAGACGATGCCTCACGCTGTGGTCGGAAGGGCCCGAAGACCCCCGCCGCTTTGGCCAAAATATTGGCCAAACTATATAAAGGGGAGAAGGAGGAGTTCACCCGTGTCCAATATCGAGACAGATTTTCCATGTATAATCCTCCTAGCTAGGTAATCTTTTAACTCCACTATTTTACTCCTCTCCCTAAATTATTTTTGACGGAAAGTGTCCTATCCGCTTATAATAGGAATGGCGAAAAGCTGTCGAGGGGATCCATGACCCTGCCCCTGAGCCGGAGAATCACAACCGAGATCTTGACCTCGGATATGAAGAAGATCCGGACATATTTATGGAGCTCAAGGATGGAATATTCTATCAGACGAGTTATGATGGTACGGATGTACCCATCATCGCTGATTACCCTGGTCTGCTCCCCGCTTCACATGTAAGTAATCCTGAGATACCTTGTCGAAGAGAATTTTCTCATTCTTCCTCACCCACCGCACTGTCGTGTGCTCAAAAGGGGAGGCGTTTGGCGCGTTGTGCTGTCCTCGGGGCATCTTCAAAGGGAGCGGCCCCCACGCTGGGCAGGCCTTCAGAGAGGAAGGCAAACAAAGATACGGCCGAGCCTTCATCGAAGAGGTATGGGTTCGCAACTATGTTCTTTAGCAGTCGCGTCCAACTGCGACTCCTATGTTCGTCTTGTATTAGAAAAAAGGCTCGACGGACAGTGTCCGGAGACCTGGTCACTCGTACTCCCAATAGCCAGGATTCAGTCCCAGCCGAGGAGACGAGGCCCGATATGGGAGTGGCGTCGGGATGTCCTTCTGCTGAGGGCTCGGAAGATATGTCTGTTACCAACTCGGAAGTGGAGAGCACCATGAATCGTCGGTGCTGGAGTGCCGTTTTATGAAATCCCCGATTCTCAAAAGAGGCGTTCGGCGCCTTCAGCTCAGCTGATGCATACATCCGGGCTGCTCGAGATGGGCTTAATAGAGCCTCAGAGCAGCATTTAAAAGATGTGCAGGTAAGTTTACCTTGTCCGAATTTGATAACCATGTGCCAGCAGCCCCCGAGACTTGAAGCAGTTGGTACAAATGATTTAAGGATCGTTGTATAACCAGGTACTTATGGAGAAGAACGACCTGCTAGCCCAAGAGCTGGAAAAGTGCCGGACACAGCTAACTGCTGCTACCACCGAACTGGAAAAGTTCAAGAAGGCGTCCTCTGGTAATATTTCCCTACATCAAGAAACAATGATTATATGCCAGCTGTGCTGATACTATTGCTTGTCTCATAACAGGGTCATCGGACCAACTGGAAGAGAAACTGAAGGTCGCTCAAACGGGCGAGAAAGAGGCGAAAAGACTACATGCTGCAGGCGAGCGTGTTCTGACCCAAGTCAGAGAGGAGAAAAGCAAACTCCAGGATTCCAACATCCAGCTGGGCGAGGAACTGAAAGATGTGCGGGCCCAACTGGCCGACTCCGTGAAGGAGAATAAAAGGCTGTGAGGCAGCATATTCAGCATGTGACTGAACTTACCTTATAATAGTTCGGAGATGAAAGGTACTGATAAATTTATGTTTGCAGGTATGCTAACAGGCCGTCCCGAAGAGGAGATGTCCGGATTGTTGGATGATCTGCTGTAGGGGCTATCGCAAATGCACAAGCAAGCTCGGCAGGCGATGCAGAGTGTTGCTAAGGCCTTATGGCCATCCGCCTCCCCTCCAGGAAGTATGGAGGACCTTTTAGAGCTATTCAAGGGAGCGCGGCGACGTATCCGATTATGGAAAATATCAACCTGTCGGGAGGGTGCATGAGAGGCCTGGTGAGGGAGTCCTGGATTAGGGGGTGTTCGGGTAGCCGGACTATACCTTCAGCCGGACTCCTGGACTATGAAGATACAAGATTGAAGACTTCGTCCCGTGTCTGGATGGGACTTTCCTTGGCGTGGAAGGCAAGCTTGGCGATGCGGATATTCAAGATCTCCTACCATTGTAACCGACTCTGTGTAACCCTAACCCTATCCGGTGTCTATATAAAGTGGAGGGTTGTAGTCCGTAGGCAATCAACTCCATATACAACAATCATACCATAGGCTAGCTTCTAGGGTTTAGCCTCCTTGATCTCGTGGTAGATCTACTCTTGTACTACCCATATCATCAATATTAATCAAGCAGGACGTAGGGTTTTACCTCCATCAAGAGGGTCCGAACCTGGGTAAAACATCGTGTTCCCTGCCTCCTGTTACCATCCGGCCTAGACGCATAGTTCGGGACCCACTACCCGAGATCCGCCGATTTTGACACCGACATTGGTGCTTTCATTGAGAGTTCCTCTGTGCCATCACAATCAGGAAGGATGCCTCCTCCCGTCTTTAAAGACGGCGCTGTTGCTAAGGGAGCCTTGGCTGTCGGCCAAACCCTCCGGCTAGGTGGTTTCCTCATGACCGCCTGTTTGGCTGTTGCGCCAACGGTGACCTCTCGGGTCATCAAACGCAACCTACACGTCAGCTCGGAGCTCGCCGAGCAGCTAGATCCAATGGAGCTCTCTTCCGTGAACGAGCTCTTGGATCGCATCGCCGCCCTGGGGGTCGCTACGGATTACGACCAGGTTGGGCTTAAACCCGATCTAAGAGAAATTAACTCTCCCCAAGTCACCCACCACGTTGCCGTGGTAGAGGCGCAGTGCGGCGACCCTTCATCTATTTTAAGGACTAGTTACGTCCGAATTCCCGACTCCTCCAAGCCGGATACCCGCGGAGAGGAGGATGTAACTCAAGACCTGAGCTTAGGATCAGGCAACGGGCTAGATTCGTTGGACAACATCCAAGAATCCGAACTTCAGAGTTCGGAAACTCTTCGGCCTCCGAATCTTGGATTGGGTGAGGTTTCAGATTCAACGACACCCGCCCACCCGAACATAAGCGATCTCTCCCAAATCAGGCAGAGGCCCGAGGAAACAGTGGGCCAGATTCCTCCTGGTTATGAACAAGATAAAGGATTGCCGCGAGGGAGACGCGATCTCAATTTTCTGCAGTAATTGCACGGACGAGGGAATCCTTAACACCGTAAGTCGTCACAATATTACACGCTTCGCTGACTTGGCGTCCATAGTACAAAAATACTGTGCGATGGAAAGCGTCTGGAAAACCAAAATAAAATTTTGGGATAATCCGGCCTTGAATAGTAATCCCGTTCGAACTAAGAGGGTGCATCATCATAGGACACCCTGGATAAACACCAAATAGCCAAAACCCTCTACAGGGCATGGAACCGTACTAGAAAGGTGTTTTGATGGACCCTGTAGAATTCACAGTACAGAGGATGCCACACCAACTCACAGCCTTAGAGCATGTTGGATACTCCGGCAGGTGGCCAAATTTGGCGAGGACCTCTTAATTCTGGAGGCCGCAGAAAGCCAGCCCGAGGACACCAGTACCGTTCTCACAGTCTTCGAGACTTTCGCATCAAACAGTATGCGAAAAAGAACACTCCGCAGCCTCGTCGAAGTCTATCAAGTTGCAACAATAAATCCATGGAGCGACACTGCTATTACCTTCAACGCAAGTGATGAACCTAGATTCCGAACAACCCGAGCACCAGCCGCATTGGTCCTCAGTCCCATAGTGGACGGCTTTCGCCTCACCAAGGTGCTCATGGATGGAGGCAGTGGACTGAACCTCATTTATGAGGAAACCCTTCAAAAAATGGAAATAGACTGGAACCGCATCGAGCGAAGCAGCACAACCTTTAGAGGAATAATCCCCAGTCGGGAAGCGCGCTGCACAGGAAAAATCACACTAGATGTGGTGTTCGGCACGTCGGATAATTACAGGTCCGAAGAAGTCACGCTTCAGGTGGCCCCGTTCAAAAGCGGATATCACGCTTTACTGGGACGGGAAGCATTCTCAATCTTCCAAGCAATACCCCATTACGGGTACATGAAGCTTAAGATGCCCGGGCCCAACGGAATTATCACTCTAGCTAGTGATCCGGACATAGCACTCCGCGCCGAAAACAAGACGGCCGCATTAGCCCTTGAGGCACCATCCGAAGCCTTAGCGGCCGAGGAACTGACTGCGCTGCGCTCCACGGTTAACAGGGATGATGTGATACTCGATAAGAGATCCAAATCCACATCCTTCAAGCCAGCTAACGAAATAGTCAAATTCCAGGTCCATCCAACAAACCCCAATAAAACAGCTTCCATCGGGGCACGACTGAACCCTGATGTAGACGCCGCACTGCGAGAGTTCCTATGAGAGAACTGGGACATTTTTGCCTGGCACCCTTCAGACATGCCAGGGATCCCACGTAGGTTGGCCAAACACAGCTTAAATATCCTAAAAGGATTCAAACCTGTCAAACAAGCCCTTCGGCGTTTTTCCGAACCCAAGAGACAGGCTATGGGAGAAGAGCTAGCCAAGCTATTGGAGGCCGGATTCATTAGAGACATAAAACATCCAGACTGGCTAGCAAACTTGGTGATGATACCAAAGAAGGACAAATCCTAGCGCCTGTGTGTCGATTTTAAAGACCTCAACAAGGCTTGCCCAAAAGGATCCCTTCCCCCTCCCCCGTATCGATCAAATTATCGATGCCACCGCAGGACACGACTCATTGTGTTTCCTCGACACATACTCTGGATACCATCAAATCAAGATGGCAGAATCAGACCAAGCCGCAACAGCATTCATCACACCATACGGCCCATTCTGCTTCAACACAATGCCCTTCGGGCTGAAAAACGCCGGCGCAACATATCAGCGCATGATCCAGACATGTCTGGCAAATCAGATCGACAAAACAGTGGAGGCGTATGTTGATGATGTGGTCGTCAAATCAAGACATGTCGAATCTCTAGTAGACGACTTGAGGCTTACATTCGATAACCTCCGAAAATATGACATCAATCTCAACCCCGAAAAATGCGTCTTCGGCGTTCCAGCCGGAAAGCTCTTGGGCTTCATTGTATCCGGTAGAGGAATTGAAGCAAATCCAGCCAAGATCCGAGCTTTGTCACAATTGTATATCCCAAAGGACCTCAAACAAATAAAAAAATTAACCGGATGCGTGGCGGCTTTAAGCCGCTTCATCTCCCGCTTGGGAGAAAAGGCACTACCCCTCTATCGCCTCCTTCGGCGCACCGAACACTTCGAGTGGACGGAGGCCGCCACGGCCGGACTTGATGAAATAAAAGCCATATTGGCAACAAACCCAGTCCTGGCCGCACCGAACACCGGCGAACCAATGTTATTGTACATTGCAGCAACACATCAAGTTGTCAGCGCAGTGCTCGTTGTCGAGCGGGAAACGGATGGACACAAATTCCCCCTTCAAAGGCCGGTCTACTACGTATCCACTGTCCTCACTCCATGCAAATCACGGTACCCGCATTATCAAAAGATTGCATACGTGGTATTCATGGCATCCCGGAAGCTACGACACTACTTTCAAGAGTGTTTCATAACAGTAGCCATGGAAGTACCACTCAACGATATTATCAACAACCGCGACGCAACGGGCCGGATTGCAAAATGGGCCATCGAGCTTCTCCCGTTCGATATAACCTATAAGCCACGGCGAGCTTTTAAATCACAAGTTTTGGCCGACTTCGTCGCAGAATGGATGGAGGCCGAGCTCCCTAAAGAGTACGGCACATATTCAAACTGGATTATGCATTTCGACGGCTCCAAAATGTTGGCCGGACTGGGGGCTGGCGTCGTCCTGACGTCCCCCACAGGAGACACAGTCCAATATGTGCTCCAAATCATGTACATGGACTCCAACAATGTAGCCGAATATGAGGCCCTCCTACATGGTCTCCGGATAGCAGTATCCATGGGTATCCAGCGCCTAGAGGTACGCGGGGATTCAAACCTCGCGATATCCCAAATAAATGGAGACTTTGACGCCAACGACCCAAAAATGGCAGCTTACCACAATGCCGTCCTAAAAATGTCAGCTCGGTTCGAAGGGCTGGAGTTTCACCATATAGCCCAAGAAAACAATCAAGCAGCGGACGTCCTGGCACGCATCGGAGCAAAACGCGATGCAGTCCCCCCCAACATCTTTTTGGAAAGATTGTTCAAGCCATCCGTAGCATGGGAGGGGGAACCCGCAAATAACAGCCCGGACCCAGCCGCACCACTCGACGCCGAATAATCTGACACAACTGGAGGCTCTGCCAATGAAATTACACCTTCAGCCCACGTAATAATGGCGGTCATCGCCCCGTGGACAGAACCATTCCTAGCCTACCTTACTAGGCAGGAACTCCCGGAGGACCAAAACGAGGCCCGCTGCATAGTGCGGCGATGTAAAGCCTATAGAGTCCATGAGGGAGAGCTTTATAAGAAAAGCACTACCGGAGTCCTTCAAAGGTGCATCTCCAAAGAGGAAGGGCGGAACCTTCTGGCTGAAATTCATGCCAGACTCGGTGGTCACCACGCCGCTGCTCAGTCCCTTGTTAGCAAGGCTTTCCGTACAGGCTTTTATTGGCCGACGGCCCGGGCAGACGCTCAGGACCTAGTCCAACGATGCGCTGGTTGCCAACTTTTTGCCAACCGAAGCCATATGCCACCCACCGCACTCCAAACTATACCCATCACCTGGCCTTTTGCGGTCTGGGGGCTTGACATGGTCGGACCCCTTAAAGGTGGGACTGATAGGAAAAAATACTTACTGGTCATGGTGGATAAATTCACCAAATGGATAGAAGCCAAGCCTGTTAAAACGGCCGAATCCGGACCTGTGATAGACTTCATATCCGGGGTTGTACACTGTTATGGCGTCCCCCACAGCATCATAACCGATAACGGTACAAACTTTACCGCCGACGAGGTAAAACTCTGGTGCAAAAACATGGGCATCAAGCTCGATTATGTTTCCGTCTATCACCCACAAACCAATGGCCAGGTTGAACGTGCAAATGGTCTTATCATGAGCGGCATTAAACCCAGACTGGTGCGGTCCCTCAAGGAATCCAACACGCACTGGGTAGAGGAGCTCGACTCCGTGCTATGGGGGCTGCGGACCACGCCAAATCGCACCACCGGATACACACCATTTTTTATGGTGTACGGCGCAGAGGCAGTTCTGCCCTGCGACATAATTCATGACTCACCTAGAGTGCGCATGTACGAAGAAAGAGAAGCCGAGCTCGATCGGCAGGACAACTTGGACGCCCTGGAGGAGGAGCGTGACGTGGCAAAAGCCCGTTCCGCATTTTATCAACAGCAGGCCCGAAGATATCAAAGCAGAGAAGTACGGGCCAAAAATTACAATGTTGGCAAACTGGTTCTACGCCCGCCGGATAAGAAAAAGGACAATCTCAAGCCCAAGTGGGAAGGTCCATTCATAATCGACCAAGTCATGACTGGCGGGGCGTACCGCCTGCGAAATGCGTCGAATAACCGACTCGAGCCGAACCCGTGGAACGCCACCCGTCTCCGAAGATTCTATGCCTAGCGCCGGACTCTGTGTTCGTTTCCTTCCTCTATCCATTTTTTGCATTTTTCTGTCTTACATTTCGCTCCTTCCCCTCTTTTCTTTTATATCCCTTAAAGGCTCATCTAGTGACGCGCCACTCGCACTCATTAAACCAGGGGGCTTCTTTAACAGAAGCTTATTTATATGGGCTTCACGCCCAACACATGCGTCAAACTTCCGCATGTACCTTTTTCTTCACCATTATATGCATCGATATGACTTAAGTTTTGGCCAAGCTGGGTTGCCTAACTCCTATGCTTACCCCTACATTCCTGATTGTTCGGCTAGGCGGTAAAGGGAGCACCTCTGCGATTGTTACTGCCGGGTCAGCCGGATGTGTACCTCAGACTGGGTGAAGCCAAAAGCTAGTGTTCTTAAGGGAATATTCGGTCGGTGAGATAAAAGATGATCTTTTTACTCATTTTATGCACCCCCAGATGCTTTTTCTGCGTCTTTTTACGCATTTCGGACATGCACTCTAGGGCATGCCTCCCAGCGAAAGGAACCCCTAACGGAACTATTCTCTCTGGAAGATGTTTCTTACTAACCATGTAATATAACATAACTAGTCGGGCACTTGTCTGATAAAGCACTAATGACCCCTACGCCTGCTCTCCACGCATACCACGGTTCTTATATAACCGCTATGGTATTCGGACACACTCCGGACCGTCAGGTCCCGAGGTTGAAGCAAAAAGGTCGGCAACGACAAACGATCTACAATCCGGCTAGAAGGCATTACACATGTCAATTCAAAATTACATAGTCATTCTGACTGACTGTATTCCTCTTCTATACCATCTAACAGGCTGTCTAATTTATAGTCCTGCTGGGAATACTTTGCGACCAACTCTACTTGGCCGTATACTAAGCTCACTGGGATCTCCTTCCCGTCAGGCCCCACTGGTCCAACCTCGGCCATGTGGTTTGGGTCAGACTTCGTAAAATGGGTCTTCACCATGGCCCAGGCTTCCCTAGTGCCTTGTCGGCAGGCCGATATCTTCCACAATCGGAAGCGCCGCCGAGCTCCCTGCAGCTTCTCCGCAAGCTCTCCAAGGACCTCGGGCATGGAGTGGGCAGGCCATAAGGCTTGGGCAACACCTCGCATCGCCTGCCGAATTCGCTCGTGCAGTTGCATGAGTTCGGGAAGAAGGTCACCCGTAGAACCGGGCATCTCCTCTGTAGGACGACCTGTGAGCATACCTACAGACATTACTCTGTTAGTCGACTTCCTCGCCGAACTCTTTTTTGTTAAAGTTCGTTCAAGCACTTACTGAATATGCCGCGTCGAAGCCGCTGATTCTCCCTCGTGGAGTCCGACAGCTGGCCACGAACATCTTTAAGTTCGACGTCCAACCTGCTGTTGGCATCCTGAAGATCATTCTTCTCTCGCCTCACCTTTGTCAACGTACTCTCACCGGCCTTTAGCCGGCGTAAGAGTTGTTGCTTTTCCGGATCGAGTCCGGTGCCATCTGCAACATGATTTGTCAGATTTGCACCCACACCGCACAATACTAATCTTTCGAAGCATATCTTACCTGAGGGGGTCTCTTTGGGCTCCCCTACTGCGGCTAGTGCGGCCTCTAGTTGGGCCTTGCACTTTTCCAGCTCCTGGGACAGTACGGTATTCTTCTCTGTAAGAACCTGCTTATTAAATGATCCTTAAATTAGTTGCTCTAACTGTTTCAAGTCTCGGGGGCTACTGGTATATCTATATTTGACCAAAATTTTCTTACCCGTATGTCTTTTACATACTGCTCCGTGGCTCTGGCTAAATCATTTTGAGCGGCACGGAGGTATGCATCTCCCGAATTAAAGGCATCTAAAGCCTCTTGGGAGAAACAAGCGTCGCGTAGAACTGTCCGGCGACGCCTGTGGTTCATGGCACTCTCCACTTCAGAATTTGTGGCAGACAGCCTGTCCGCATCCTCTGTAGGAGGAGCGTCCGATGCGCACCTTGTGCTCGCCTCCGCTTCCTGGCCAGACGTTGGAGCCTGGCTGGTGGAGGCGCGATTGGCAACCTCTCCGGATGTAGTCCGGCGAGGTCTCTTCATTTTGAAGATAGCACGAATGTTAATATGCCCTGACAGACTAACTCCAAGGAAACAGAGGGTGCACTATACCTTTGCACCGGCATCTCAGTCCGGACTTCATTCCTTTTTGCCCCACGGGGCCTTGCGGCCCCTCGTTGGCTAGCCGCCGCTGGTTCGGCCTCCTGCCTTGGAAATCTCCCCTGCAAAACATGGCTGTTGTCAAAAACACCGGGCTACGTGAGGGTGGAATCTCTTTCAAGGGAATAAGACCCCGGTTTTTGTCACCTGGGAGGCCGGGATTAACCCTGGGTAATCCACCGTAATGGCTACCAAGGTATTGTCCTTGCTTAGCTGATGGAACACCCCGTCGATAAGCTCCACCGATATGTCCAGGTCCTCTTTGGAGTCCGGATCGAGGGACCGTTCTGGGTCCTCGGGCTGTGGAGGGCGGCTGTTTATATCCTTTACCTCCTGTCATAGTTCCTGCACTGAAGTCGTTAGACTACATATCTAACCGTGGGAGTATAAAATAGACGGGCAAGCGCAATTATTCACTTACACAACTTGGAGGATCGTACATAGTGAATCCGGCCTGCGGATTGACACGGAGGAATTCCTCCTTTTCTCCCTTGTACAAAGAGGATAAGATCTTTACTAAGGCGGCGGCTGAGGCCGGCCCGTTACGACCGTAACGTGTGGCGTCATCCTCCCCGTTGAAATCCCACATGGGGTGGCCTCTATATTGAAGCGGCTGCACCCCCCGCATAATGCATGCGGCCATGACTCCAATCATGGTTAGTCCAGAATGAGCCAACAGTCTTATCCGGCCCATCAGGTAAAGGACGTCTCTGTTGCTTTCTCTCTGAGAGCTCCACAGACGCAGCTCAAGCGTTTCTTCAATGGAGCACTGTTGAACTCAGGGAGACCGGTCCGGATAGGGTCCGGTAGCGGGACGTCATCTATATAAAACCATTCCGAAGGCCAGTCCTCGGACGCCTTCTTTGGGGTTCCAGATAGGTATCCGGTCCCGGCGATGCGCCATACTTCGGCTCCGCCCACTTGGTATATGGACCCCTCTCGAGAATGGGGCACCAGGCAGAATAACCTCTTCCACAGCGCGAAATGAGCCTCAATGCCTAAAAATAGCTCGCAAAGGGCGACGAAACCTGCAATATGCAATACGGAGGCGGGCGTGAGATTGTGCAGCTGGAGGCCGTAGAACTCCAGAAGCCCGCAGAGAAATGGATAAATTGGAAATCCCAGTCCCCTTATTAGATAGGGGACGAGGCACATCCGCTCTCCTTTAGAAGGATTGGAGGTGCTCTCCGCTTGTTTTCCGCCATTGTAGGTGGCGACACCGGCTCGGACCGGGACCATGTATGCCTGATGGAGAAATCCCTTGGCCTGAAGCGACACTAACTCTCTATGCGGGATGGTGCAACTCTCCCAGTCCCCGGGTTTGGGATCGGAGGGGCGAGGGGAGGAGCTGCGACGGCTGGTCATGTTGGAATGGACCTTTGCTGGAAGCGCTCTGATGATAACTCGCGGAAAGGAGAAGATGTGGTTTGGACCTAAATCCCCATCCCGTTAAATAGGCGGCTCGTTTATAGAGCTAGGGGTGTGGATGTAAAAACGCCCCGGCTTTTCGCATTCGTTTGACACGTGGAAGACGGCCATTATCGGGCGTGGAAGCCGACGAGCACTACATTACAAAAATCGGACATTATTCCTATAGGTACACAAGATTTGGAGAAGAACCAGCCTTGCAATGCCGAACAATCTGCATGCCGGACTCGTCGTCATTGAAGCCTGGTTCGAGGGCTACTGAGGGAGTCCTGGAGTAGGGGGTGTTCGGGTAGCCGGACTATACCTTCAGCCAGACTCCTGGACTATGAAGATACAAGATTGGACTTCGTCCCGTGTCCGGATGGGACTTTCCTTGGCGTGGAAGGCAAGCTTGGCGATGCGGATATTCAAGATCTCCTACCATTGTAACCGACTCTGTGTAACCCTAACCCTATCCGGTGTCTATATAAATCGGAGGGTTGTAGTCCGTAGGCAATCAACTCCATATACAACAATCATACCATAGGCTAGCTTCTAGGGTTTAGCCTCCTTGATCTCGTGGTAGATCTACTCTTGTACTACCCATATCATCAATATTAATCAAGTAGGACATAGGGTTTTACCTCCATCAAGAGGGCCCGAACCTGGGTAAAACATCGTGTTCCCTGCCTCCTGTTACCATCCGGCCTAGACGCACAGTTCGGGACCCACTACCCGAGATCCGCCGGTTTTGACACCGACACCTGGGCCATGGTGAAAACACGGTATACCAAGCTTGATCCGAATCACATGGACCGGGTTGGACCTTTAGGGTCAGATGGGAAAGAAGTGCCCGTTAATTTGGTATATGACCAAGTAGCAGTAGTTGCCAAATATTCCAAACATGATTGTAAGTTAGATAGCCTGTTGGATGGTATAGAGGAGGAAATTTATGAGTATAAGTGACTGTGTACTTTCCTTGACATTTGTAAACTCTAACTGAACTGTAAAACGATTGTCATGGCAAACCTTTTCGCTTCAATCTCGGGACATGAAGGTGCAGAGTGTTTCCGAATACCCGTGCAGCCGAATAGACCGGGGTATGCATGGAAACCAGGCATAGGGGTCATAGTTGCTTGAATAGACAAGTTGTATCCGGCTAGTTATGTTATATTACATTAAAGTAGTAAGAAACATCTTCCAGAGAGAATAGTTCCGTTAGGGGTTCCTTTCCCTAGGTGTGCATGCGTTAATGTGCATGTCCGGACTATGATTGAAAAATTGCAGTATGCGTGACTTCTGGGGGTTCACAATGGAGTGAATGCGAAAAAACATCTTTAATCCACCGACCGAATATTCCCTTAAGAATGCTAGCTTTCGGCTTCACCCAGTCTGAGGTACACATTCGGATGACCCGGCAGTAACAATCATAGAGGTGCTCCCTTTATGCCCTAGCCGAACTAACGGGAACGTAGGGCATAAGCACAGGAGCCAGGCAACCCAGCTTGGCCAAAACTTAAGTCATATTGATGCATATAATGGCGAAGAAAAGGTACATATGGGAAAAACACATATGTAATGAGCTTGATGCTCGGAGAAGAATAGCAAGCTTCTGTACAAAAAGCCCCCAGGTATAATAGACATACATATTTAAAGATGTGTGCATCATGGATGCGCGGTCTAACCGCGTGAAAGTTTAAAGGCTAAAGGGGAAAAACAAAAAACAAAAAGAGATAAAAGGTGAAGGAGGCAACAGGGGGAAGGGAACGAACAAAGAGTTCGGCTTTAGGCGTAGAACCTTTGGAGTCTGGCCGTGTTCCAGGGGTTCGGCTCCATGCGATTGCCTGACGCATTACGCAGGCAGTACGCTCCTCCGGTGAGAACTTCGTCGATGATGAAGGGACCCTCCCACTTGGGCTTGAGTTTTTCCTTTTTCTTCTCCGGCAGGCGTAGAACAAGTTCATCAATGTTATAAGTCCGGGCCCGCACTTCTCTGCTTTGATACCTGCGAGCCTGCTGTTGATAAAATGCGGAACGGGCTTTTGCGACATCGCACTCTTCCTCCAGGACATCTAAGCTATCCCACTGATCCAGCTCGGCCTCTCTCTCTCTCTCTATCTCTCTCTCTCTCTCTCTCTCTCTCTCGCTCGCTCTCTCTCTTCGTACATGCGCACTCAAGGTGAGTCATGAATAATGTCACAGGGTAACACTGCCTCTGCTCCGTACACCATGAAGAATGGTGTGTATCCGGTAGTGCGATTGGGCATGGTCCGCAGCCCCCAGAGTACAGAGTTAAGCTCCTCAACCCAGTGTTTGTCTGATTCTTTCAAAGACAGCACTAGTCTAGGCTTAATGCCGCACATAATAAGACCATTGGCTTGTTCGACTTGACCGTTTGTCTGTGGATGATAGACAGAGGCGTAATCGAGCTTGATGCCCAGATTAGCGCACCAGGTTTTCACTTCATTGGCCGTGAAGTTGGAGCCGTTATAAGTGATGATGCTCTGTGGAACACCATAACGGTGTATGACGCGCCAGATATGAATTCTATCACCGGCCCGGACTCGGCCGTTTTAACTGGTTTGGCCTCTGTAGGTGTCAAAACCGGCGGATCTCGGGTAGGGGGTCCCGAACTGTGCGTCTAGGCCGGATGGTAACAGGAGGCAGGGAACATGATGTTTTACCCAGGTTCGGGCCCTCTTGATGGAGGTAAAACCCTACGTCCTGCTTGATTAATATTGATGATATGGGTAGTACAAGAGTAGATCTACCATGAGATCAAGGAGGCTAAACCCTAGAAGCTAGCCTATGGTATGATTGTTGTATATGGGGTTGATTGCCTACGGACTACAACCCTCCGATTTATATAGACACCGGATAGGGTTAGGGTTACACGGAGTCGGTTACAATGGTAGGAGATCTTGAATATCCGCATCGCCAAGCTTGCCTTCCACGCCAAGGAAAGTCCCATCTGGACACGGGACGAAGTCTTCAATCTTGTATCTTCATAGTCCAGGAGTCCGGCTGAAGGTATAGTCCGGCTATCCGAACACCCCCTAATCCAGGACTCCCTCAGCCTCTATCCACTTAGTGAATTTATCCACCATGACCAGCAGATATTTTTTCTTATGGCTTCCTCCATTAAGGGGTCCGGCCATACTAGTCCCCAGACCGCAAAAGGCCAAGTGACGAGGATTGTTTGTAGGGCGGTGGGAGGCATATGGCTTTGGTTGGCGAAGAGTTGGCATCCGACGCAATGTTGGATAAGGTCATGTGCATCTGCTCGGGCCGTCGGCCAATAAAACCCTGTACGAAAGGCCTTCCTAACAAGGGCCCGAGTTGTGGTGTGGTGCCTGCTGATACGTCCATTTTGGATCATTATGGGCTGTTATTACACATTATGTCACAATACTTATGCCTATTCTCTCTTATTTTACAAGGTTTACATAAAGAGGGAGAATGCCGGTAGCTGGGATTCTGGGCTGGAAAAGGAGCAAATATTAGAGACCTATTCTGCACAACTCCAAATGTCCTACAACTTCATGGAAGATGTTTTCCAAATATATAAAAAAATACTGAGAGCAAGAACCTCACCAAGGGGCCACACCCTGCCCACGAGCGTGGCGGCGCGCCCCCCTACCTCGTGGCCCCCCTGGTGGCCCTCCGGTGGCCATCTTCTGCTATATGGAGTCTTTCGATGGGAAAAAATCATAAGCCATCTTCTCGGACGAAACTCTCCCGCCACGAGGCGGAACCTTGGCGGAACCAATCTAGGGCTCTGGTGGAACTGTTCTGCCGGGGAAACTTCCCTCCCGGAGGGGGAAATCATCGCCATCGTCATCACCAACGCTCCTCTCATCGAGAGAGGGCAATCTCCATCAACATCTTCGTCAGCACCATCTCATCTCAAAACCCTAGTTCATCTCTTGTATCCAATTCTTGTCTCCAAGTCCAGGATTGGTGCTAGTAGGTTGCTAGTAGTGTTAATTACTTCTTGTAGTTGATGCTAGTTGGTTTATTTGGTGGAAGATCATATGTTCAGATCCTATATGCATATCAATACCCCTCTGATTATGAACATGTTTATGCTTTGTGAGTAGTTACTTTTGTTCCTGAGGACATGGGGGAAGTCTTGCTATTAGTAGTCATGTGAATTTCGTATTCGTTCGATATTTTGATGAGATCTATGTTGTCTCTCCTCTGGTGGTGTTATGTGAACGTCGACTACATGACACTTCACCATTATTTGGGTCTAGAGGAAGGCATTGGGAAGTAATAAGTAGATGATGGGTTGCTGGAGTGACAGAAGCTTAAACCCTAGTTTATGTGTTGCTTCATAAGGGGCTGATTTGGATCCATATGTTTCATGCTATGGTTAGGTTTACCTTAATACTTTTGTTGTATTTGCGGATGCTTGCAATAGAGGTTAATCATAAGTGGGATGCTTGTCCAAGTAAGGGCAGCACCCAAGCACCGGTCCACCCACATACCAAATTATCAAAGTACCAAACGCGAATCATATGAACGTGATGAAAACTAGCTTGACAATATTCCCATGTGTCCTCGGAAGCGCTTTACATCATATAAGAGTTTGTCCAGGCTTGCCCTTTGCTACAAAAAGGATTGGGCCACCTTGCTGCACCTTATTTACTTTTGTTACTTGTTTCTCGTTACAAATTATCTTATAACAAAACTATCTGTTACCACTTATTTCAGTACTTGCAGAGAATACCTTGCTGGAAACCGCTTATCATTTCCTTCTGCTCCTTGTTGGGTTCGACACTCTTACTTATCGGAAGGACCACGATAGATCCCCTATACTTGTGGGTCATCAATACTCTTTTCTGGCGCCGTTGCCGGGGAGTGAAGCACCTTTGGTAGGTCGAATTTGGTAACGAAAAATTTATATAGTGTGCTGAAATTTACTGTCACTTGTTACCATGGAAGGTAATCCTCTGAGGGGCTTGTTCGGGGTATCTTCACCCCGACCAGTAGAGAAAAGAGTTGCTCCTCAACCTACTGAACCTGCTGAAAATTAAAATGAAAATGATAATGCTTGCTTTGAAGTTCCTTTGGGTATGATAGAAAAACTGCTAGCTAATCCTTTTTTAGGAGATGGAACAAAACATCCTGATGAACATTTGATATATGTGGATCAAGTTTGTGGATTATTTAAGCTTGCAGGTGTACCCGGAGATGTTGTTAAGAAGAAGGTCTTCCCCTTATCTTTGAGGGGAGATGCATCGACATGGTATAGGCTATGTGATGATATGAGGTCTTGGAATTACAAATGGTTGAAATTGGAATTTCATCAGAAGTTTTATCCTATGCATCTTGTTCATCGTGATTGCAATTATATATATAATTTTTGGCCTCACTAAGGAGAAAGCATCACTCAAGCTTGGGGAGGCTTAAATCAATGTTATATTCATGCCCCAATCATGAGCTCTCAAGAGAAATGATTATTCAAAAAATTTATGCTCGGCTTTCTGGTAACAATCGCACCATGCTTGATACTTCTT
The DNA here is from genome assembly GCF_002162155.2 of Triticum dicoccoides. Lineage (NCBI taxonomy): Eukaryota > Viridiplantae > Streptophyta > Magnoliopsida > Poales > Poaceae > Triticum > Triticum dicoccoides. The sequence continues at coordinate 347,488,968 of NC_041380.1, forward strand.
GTGCTGGCTCTTTTATGATGAAGACTATTGAATTCAAATGGGATTTATTGGAAAGAATTAAAGCAACTCTGAAGATTGGGACCTCGACAATGGTAAGGAGTCAGGTATGACACCTAGTTTTGATTGTGTTAAATCTTTTATGGATACCGATATTTTTCGTAAATTTAGCACTAAATATGGACTTGACTCTGAGATAGTCGCTTCTTTCTGTGAATCTTTTGCTTCTTATGTTGATCTCCCCAAGGAGAAGTGGTTTAAATATCATCCTCCCATAGAAGTAAAAGTAGCTGCACCTATTAAAGTTGAAGAAAAGACTATCACTTATAATGATCCTATTGTTCCTACTTCTTATGTTGAGAGACCACCTTTCCCTGTTAGGATAAAGGATCATGCTAAAGCTTCAACTGTGGTTCGTAAAAGCAATATTAAAACATATACCCCTCCTGAGCAAGTTAAAATTGAACCTAATATTGCTATTCTTAATGATCTCTTGTCTGATAATATAGATGGGCATGTTATTTATTTCTGTAATGAAACTGCTAGAATTGCTAAACCCTGTGATAAAGATAAACCTAGACCTGTGGTAGGCATGCATGTTATTTCTGTTAAAATAGGAGATCATTGTTATCATGGCTTATGTGATATGGGTGCTAGTGCTAGTGCAATACCTTATTCCTTATACAAAGAAGTTATGCATGATATTGCACCTGCTGAGATGGAAGATATTGATGTCACAATTAAACTTGCCAATATAGATACTATTTCACCAATGGGAATTGTTAGAGATGTTGAAGTCTTGTATGGGAAAACTAAATATCCTACTGATTTTCTTGTTCTTGGTTCCCCACAAGATAGTTTTTGTCCCATTATATTTGGTAGACCCTTCCTAAATACTGTTAATGCTACCATAGATTGCAAAAGAGATGTTGTTACTATCAGTTTAGATGATATGACTCATGAATTTAATTTTTCTGAATTCAGTAGACAACACCGTGAAGAAGAATTACCTAGTAAGGATGAAATTATTGGTCTTGCTTCTATTGCCGTACCTCCTAGTGATCCTTTAGAACAATACTTGCTAGACCATGAAAATGATATGTTTATGAATGAAAGAAGGGAATTAGATGAAGTATTCTTTAAACAGGAACCTATTCTGAAAAACAATTTACCTGTTGAAATCCTAGGGGATCCTCCTCCACCAAAGGGTGATCCCGTGTTTGAGCTTAAACCGCTACCTGATACTCTTAAATATGCTTATCTTGATGAGAAAAAGATATATCATGTTATTATTAGTGCTAACCTTTCAGAACATGAAGAAGAGAGATTATTGAAAACTCTGAAGAAGCACCGTGCTGCTATTGGGTATACTCTTGATGATCTTAAGGGCATTAGTCCCACTCTATGTCAACATAAAATTAATTTGGAAGAAGATGATAAACCAGTTTGTGATCATCAACGCCGGCTGAATCCTGAAATGAAAGAAGTGGTAAGAAAGGAGATACTAAAGCTCCTTGAGGAAGGTATAATTTATCCTATTGCTAATAGTCAGTGGGTAAGCCCTGTCCATTGTGTCCCTAAGAAGGGAGGTATTACTGTTGTTCCTAATGATAAAGATGAATTGATTCCTCAAAGAATTATTACAGGTTATAGGATGGTAATTGATTTCCGCAAATTAAATAAGGCTACTAAAAAGATCATTACCCCTTACCTTTTATCGATCAAATGCTAGAAAGATTTTCCAAACATACACATTTTTTTCTTTCTAGATGGTTATTCTAGTTTTCTCTCAAATACCTGTGTCAGCCAAAGATCAATCAAAGACTACTTTTACATGCCCTTTTGGTACTTTTGCTTATAGATGTATGCCTTTTGGTTTATGTAATGCACCTGCTACCTTTCAAAGATGCATGATGGCTATATTCTCTGACTTTTGTGAAAAGATTTGTGAGGTTTTCATGGACGACTTTTCCGTCTATGGATCTTCTTTTGATGATTGTTTGAGCAACCTTGATAGAGTTTTGCAGAGATGTGAAGAAACTAATCTTGTCTTGAATTGGGAAAAGTGCCACTTTATGGTTAATGAAGGTATTGTCTTGGGGCATAAAGTTTCTGAAAGAGGTATTGAAGTTGATAAAGCCAAGGTTGATGCTATTGAAAAGATGCCATGTCCCAAGGACATCAAAGGTATAAGAAGTTTCCTTGGTCATGTCGGCTTTTATAGGAGGTGCATTAAGGACTCCTCAAAAATTTCTCGGCCTCTGACAAATTTATTACAAAAAGATATACCATTTGTCTTTGATGATGACTGTGTAGAAGCATTTGAAATACTTAAGAAAGCATTGATCTCTGCACCTATTGTTCAGCCACCTGATTAGAATTTACCCTTTGAAATTATGTGTGATGCTAGTGATTATGTTGTAGGTGCTGTTCTAGGACAAAGAGTTGATAAGAAACTAAATGTTATTCAATATGCTAGTAAAACTCTAGACAATGCTCAAGGAAATTATGACACTACTGAAAAAGAATTCTTAGCAGTTGTATTTGCTTGTGATAAGTTTAGACCTTATATTGTCGATTCTAAAGTAACTATTCACACTCATCATGATGCTATTAAATATCTTATGGAAAAGAAAGATGCTAAACCTAGACTTATTAGATGGGTTCTCTTGCTACAAGAATTTGATTTGCATATTGTTGATAGAAAAGGAGCTGAGAACCCCGTTGCAGACAACTTGTCTAGGTTAGAAAATGTGCTTGATGACCCACTACCTATTGATGATAGCCTTCCTGATGAGCAATTAAATGTCATAAATGCTTCTCATACTGCTCCATGGTATGCTAATTATGCTAATTACATTGTTGCTAAGTTTATACCACCTAGTTTCACATACCAGCAAAAGAAAAAGTTCTTCTATGATTTGAGGCATTACTTTTGGGATGACCCACATCTTTATAAAGAAGGAGTCGATGGTGTTATTAGACGTTGTGTACCTGAGCTTGAACAGGAACAGATCCTACGCAAGTGTCACTCCGAAGCTTATGGAGGACACCATGCTGGAGATAGAACTGCACATAAGGTATTGCAATCTGGTTTTTATTGGCCTACTCTCTTCAAGGATGCCCGTAAGTTTACCTTATCTTGTGATGAATGTCAAAGAATTGGTAATATTAGTAGACGTCAAGAAATGCCTATGAATTATTCACTTGTTATTGAACCATTTGATGTTTGGGGCTTTGACTATATGGGACCTTTTCCTTCCTCTAATGGTTATACACATATTTTAGTTGTTGTTGATTACATTACTAAGTGGGTAGAAGCTATTCCAACTAGTAGTGCTGATCATAACACTTCTATTAAAATGCTTAAAGAAGTTATTTTTCCAAGATTTGGAGTCCCTAGATATTTAATGATTGATGGTGGTTCACATTTTTATTCATGGTGCTTTCCGTAAAATGCTTGCTAAATATGATGTTAATCATAGAATTGCATCTCCTTATCACCCTCAGTCTAGTGGTCAAGTGGAATTGAGTAATAGAGAACTCAAATTAATTTTGCAAAAGACTGTTAATAGGTCTAGAAAGAATAGGTCCAAGAAACTTGATCATGCATTATGGGCCTATAGAACTGCATATAAAAATCCTATGGGTATGTCTCCGTATAAAATGGTCTATGGAAAAGCATGTCACTTACCTCTCGAACTAGAACACAAGGCATATTGGGCTATTAAAGAACTTAATTATGATTTTAAAATTGCCGGTGAGAAGAGGTTATTTGATATTAGCTCACTTGATGAATGGAGAACCCAAGCCTACGAAAATGCCAAGTTGTTTAAGGAAAAAGTTAAAAGATGGCATGATAAAAGGATACAAAAGCGTGAGTTTAATGTAGGTGATTATGTATTGCTATACAACTCTCATTTAATATTTTTTGCTGGAAAACTTCTCTCTAAATAGGAAGGTCCTTACATTATCGAGGAGGTCTATCGTTCCGATGCTATAAAAAATCAACAACTTCGAAGGCACAAATCCAAAGGTGGTGAACGGTCAAAGAATCAAACACCATATCTCAGGTAATCCCATAAATGTTGAAACCAATGTTATTGAAACCGTAACCCCGGAGGAATAGATAAGGGACACTTTCTGGAATGTTTCAGACTCCGAAAAGGAATAGGTATGTGGTACGGTAAGTAAACCGACTCCAAAACAGTTTTTAAGGCAATATTTCTCCATTTTGGAATATTTAGAAAAACAGAAAAATAAGCAGCAGTCCGGGAAGGACACGAGAGCTCCACGAGGGTGGAGGGCGTGCCCTACCCTACTGGGCGCGCCCCCCTACCTCGTGGGCACCTCATGTGCTCTTCGGACTCCGTTTTTGTACATGATACATATTTTGGTCGGTAAAAATTCATTATATAATCTCCCGGGGGTTTTGTCTCCCGTATCACGCAAAAATCCCTTGTCTTTGTTTTGAGATGTCCTGCTGCAGACAGAGCAACATGTCGTCCCAGGATTCGGAAGGAGAAAGCTATGTGGTTGATTACCTTGCAGATCCTAAGGTCTATGGGGATGTGGAGCATTGTGGTTGGACTATGGAAGAAGAAGAAGACTATGAGCCCAAGGGAAAGGAGGAGACGAGCTCAGATGAAGATGAAGTCCCACTACCTCAACCTGGGGACATGCATGTGGAGTTCAAAAAGTCAAGCCTCCCTGATAGGGTGAAGAAACCTAAGATCGAGTTTATCCCTTTTTGCCTCTTGCAGGAGAACAAGCAGGAACTATGCAAAAAGATACTGAGCTTGGAGCAGGAGATCGAGGACCTAAGGGACCAAAATTCTGTCCTCAAGTGCAAATTAAGGAAGAAGCCTACGCCATCAACAAAATCACCACCGTCTCCACCAACAAAGAAGAATTGAGTATCTGGTATGGGCACTCCACTTGGCAACTGCCAAGCTTGGGGGAGTGCCCCGGTATCGTATCACCATCACTTTTATCTTTACCATTTTTCTTAGTTCGATCCTTTTGATAATATCTTGATCTAGTAGAATAAAAGTTCTTAGTATGATCTAGTTGTGAGTTTTGCTTTATTATCCATCTATGTAATCGAGTTCGTGAGCTATATAATAAAGATTAGTGCTGAGTCAAGGGCTTGATTATTTTGCCATGATCCTAAGTGAATAAAAGAAAAGAGAAAGAAACAAAAAGAAACAAGGAGATTATATGAGTCTTATGGAGAGTAATGAGCTCACATAGAAAGAGTATGATAAATAAAATTTGTTGAGAGTTGACAAACACAGATTTGGTCATCGTTGCAATTAATAGGAAGTAATAAAGAAAGAGAGGTCTTCACATATAAATATACTATCTTGGACATATTTTAAGATTGTGAGCACTCATTAAAATATGACATGCTAAAGAGTTGACATTGGACAAGGAAGACAACATAATGGGTTATGTTTTCTTACATCTGAGATAAATTATATTGTCTTGGATCTTCCAACATGATGAGCTTGCCTTTCCTCCTCATGCTAGCCAAATTCATTGCACCAAGTAGGGATACTACTTGCGCTTCCAAATACCCTTAAACCAGTCTTGCCATAAGAGTCCACCATATCTACCTATGAATTGAGCAAGATCCATCAAGTAAGTTGTCATTAGTGCAAGCAATAAAAATTGCTCTCTAAATATGTATGATTGATTGGTGTGGAGGAAATAAGCTTTATACGAGTGTGTGATATGGAAGTAATAAAAGCGACAGACTACATAATAAAGGTCCATATCACAAGTGGCAATATAAAGTGACGTTCTTTCACATTAAGATTTTGTGCATCCAACCATAAAAGCGCATGACAACCTCTGCTTCCCTCTGCGAAGGGCCTATCTTTTACTTTTATCTCCTACATTGCATAAGAGTCATGGTGATCTTCACCCTCCTTTTTACATTTTATCCTTTGGCAAGCACAATATGTTGGAAAGATCCTGGTATATATGGCTAATTGGATGTGAGTTTTCATGAACTATTACTGTTGACATTACCCTTGAGGTAAAACGTTGGGAGGCAAAACTATAAGCCCCTATCTTTCTCTATGTTCGATTAAAACTCCATACCCATAAGTATTGTGTGAGTGTCAGCAATTGTAAGATTATATGATATTTGAGTATGTGGACTTGCTGAAAAGCTCTTATACATTGACTCTTTCCTATGTTATGATAAATTACAATTGCTTCAATGACTGAGATTGTAGTTTGTTAGTTTTCAATGAAGTTTACGATTCATACTTGATATTGTGATTGAATTATTACTCTAGCACTAGATATTATATGACAAGAATTATATAAGTTGTTGTTCTAAGAAATCATGATGCCCTCATGTCCGTATTTTACTTTTATCGACACCTCTATCTCCAAACATGTGGACATATTTTTTGATTTCGGCTTTTCGCTTGAGGACAAGCGAATTCTAAGCGTGGGGGAGTTGATACGTCCATTTGCATCATGCTTTTATATCGATATTTATTGCATTCTGGGCTATTACTACACATTATGTCACAATACTTATGCCTATTCTCTCTTATTTTACAAGGTTTACATAAAGAGGGAGAATGCCGGCAGCTGGGATTCTGGGCTGGAAAAGGAGCAAATATTAGAGACCTATTCTGCAAAACTCCAAAAGTCCTGAAACTTCACGGAAGATGTTTTCCAAATATATAAAAATACTGAGAGCAAGAACCTCACGAGGGGGGCCACACCCTGCCCACGAGGGTGGGGGCGCGCCCTACCCCCAGGGCGCGCCCCCCTACCTCATGGGCCCCCTGGTGGCCCTAAGCTGGCCATCTTCTGCTATATGGAGTCTTTCGATGGGAAAAATCATAAGCCATCTTCTCGGACGAAACAACGCCACCACGAGGCGGAACCTTGGTGGAACCAATCTAGGGCTCTGGTGGAGCTGTTCTGCTGGGGAAACTTCCCTCCTGGAGGGGGAAATCATCGCCATCATCATCACCAATGCTCCTCTCATCGGGAGAGGGCAATCTCCATCAACATCTTCATCAGCACCATCTCATCTCAAAACCCTAGTTCATCTCTTGTATCCAATTCTTGTCTCCAATTCCGGGATTGGTGCTAGTAGGTTGCTAGTAGTGTTAATTACTTCTTGTAGTTGATGCTAGTTGGTTTATTTGGTGGAAGATCATATGTTCAGATCCTATATGCATATCAATACCCCTCTGATTATGAAAATGTTTATGCTTTGTGAGTAGTTACTTTTGTTCCTGAGGACATGGGGGGAAGTCTTGCTATTAGTAGTCATGTGAATTTGGTATTCGTTCGATATTTTGATCAGATGTATGGTGTCTCTCCTCTAGTGGTGTTATGTGAACGTAGACTACATGACACTTCACCATTATTTGGGCCTAGAGGAAGGCATTGGGAAGTAATAAGTAGATGATGGGTTGCTAGAGTGACAGAAGCTCAAACCCTAGTTTATGTGTTGCTTCATAAGGGGCTGATTTGGATCCATATGTTTCATGCTATGGTTAGGTTTACCTTAATACTTTTGTTGTATTTGTGGATGCTTGCAATAGAGGTTAATCATAAGTGGAATGATTGTCCAAGTAAGGACAACACCCAAGCACCGGTCCACCCACATACCAAATTATCAAAGTACCGAACGCGAATCATATGAACGTGATGAAATCTAGCTTGACGATATTCCCATGTGTCCTCGGGAGCGCTTCACATCATATAAGAGTTTGTCCAGGCTTGTCCTTTGCTACAAAAAGGATTGGGCCACCTTGCTGCACCTTATTTACTTTTGTTACTTGTTGCTCGTTACAAATTATCTTATCACAAAACTATCTGTTACCACTTATTTCAGTACTTGCAGAGAATACCTTGCTGGAAACTCCTTATCATTTCCTTCTGCTCCTCGTTGGGTTCGACACTCTTACTTATCTAAAGGACTACGATAAATCCCCTATACTTGTGGGTCATCACCCGCCGAGACCGGCGTGAATCTCGGCCAAGAGCTGCCTCCCCTCCTCCTCGGAGATGCATCTTTGAAGGACTCCGGTAGCGCTTTTCTTATAGATCTCTCCGTCGTGAACCTTGTAGGCCATCGAACCCCGGACGATGCGGCGGGCCTCATTCTGATCCTCGGGAAGTTCCTTCCTATTAAGGTAGGCCAAGAAGGGTTCGGTCCATGGGGCAATGACTGCCATAATGAGATGGGCTGATGGTATTATTTCGGTGGCTGAGCCTCCGATGATATTAATGTGTTCGGGATCTGGGGTTGTGTTCGAATCTGGACTAGTGTTGCCGCTTTCCCCTTGCCACACCACGGATGGCTTAAAAAGCCTTTCTAGAAAGATATTAGGTGGGACGGGGTCGCGCTTGGCGCCGATACGAGCAAGAACGTCCGCCGCTTGATTACTTTCTCAGGCCACATGATGGAACTCGAGCCCCTTGAACCGAGCTGACATTTTTAGGACGGCATTACAATAAGCTGCCATATTTGGATCTTTGGCATCAAAGTCTCCATTTATTTGAGATATTGCAAGGTTTGAGTCCCCGCGCACTTCCAGGCGCTATATGCCCATGGAGACAGCCATCAGGAGACCATGCAATAAGGCCTCGTATTCGGCTGCGTTGTTGGAGTCTATATATAGTATTTGGAGTACGTACTGAACAACGTCTCCAGTGGGGATGTTAAAACGACGCCCGCTCCTAGCCCTGCCAGCATTTTGGAGCCATCGAAATACATAACCCAATTGGAATATGTGACGTACTCTTTAGGGAGTTCGGCCTCTGTCCATTCGGCGACGAAGTCAACCAGTACTTGAGATTTAATAGCTCGACATGGTTTGTATGTAATATCAAATGGAAGGAGCTCAATGGCCCATTTGGCAATCCAGCCCGTGGCATCGCGCTTGTTTATTATGTCGTTGACTGGTACTTCGGAAGCCACCGTGATCGAACACTCCTGGAAGTAGTGTCGTAGCTTTCAGGATGCCATGGAGACCGCGTATGCTATATTTTGATAATGGGGGTACCGGGATTTGCATGGTTGAAGGACAGTGGATACATAGTATACTGGCTTACTGCTTCTGAAGCGGGAATTTATGTCCGTCCTGTTCTCGTTCAACGACGAGCACAACGCTCACCACTTCATGTGTTGCTGATATGTATAGCAACATGGGTTCGATGACGTTTGGCGCGGCCAGGATTGAGTTGCTCACTAAAAGGGTTTTTATTTCTTCCAGTCCGGCTGTTGCCGCGTCCGTCCACTCAAAGTGATCGGTTCATCGTAGAAGGCGATAGAGTGGCAGTGCCTTTTCTCCCAGTCTGGAGATACAGCGGATTAAAGCTGCCACGCAACCCGCGCGTTTTTGGACTTGCTTAAGGTCTGTTGGCATAGCCAATTGTGACAGAGCTCAGGTTTTCGCTGGATTTGCTTCAATTCCTCTATTGGAAATGATGAAGCCCAGCAGCTTTCCTGCGGGGACGCCAAAAACACACTTTTCTGGATTGAGCTTAATGTCATATGCGCGGAGGTTGTCAAATGTGAGACATAGGTCATCTATTGGTGTTTCGACGTGCCTTGTCTTGATTATAACGTCGTCCACATAGGCTTCAACTGTCCTTGTGATCTGTTTCTCCAGGCATGTTTGGATCATGCGTTGGTAGGTGGCACTGGCGTTCTTCAGCCTGACGGGCATGGTGTTGAAATAGAATGGCCCATATAGGGTGATGAATGTTGTTGCAGCTTGATCGGACTCCTTCATTTTGATTTGATGGTATCCGGAATATGCGTCGAGGAAACACAGTGAGTCATGTCCTGTGGTAGCATCAATGATTTGATCGATGCGGGGTAGGGGGAAGGGATCCTTAGGGCAAGCCTTATTGAGGTCTTTAAAATCGACGCACAGGCGACAGGATTTATCCTTCTTTGGTACCATCGCTAGGTTTGCCAGCCAGTCCGGATGTTTTATTTCTCTAATGAATCCGACCTCGATTAGCTTGGCTAACTCCTCTCCCATGGCTTGGCGTTTGGGTTCGGAAAAGCGCCGCAGTGTTTGTTTAACCAATTTGTATCCATTTAATATGTTGAGGTTGTGTTCGGCCAGCTCGCGTGGGATTCCTGGCATGTCAGAAGGGTGCCAGGCGAATATATCCCAATTTTCGCGAAGAAAATCCCGTAGCGCGGCGTCGACCGTTGGGTCTAGCTATGCCCCAATAGATGATATCTTCTTGGGGTCCGTTGGATGGACCTGGAAATTGACTATTTCTTCCGCTGGCTTGAAGGAGGTGGATTTGGGGTGTTTGTCTAAGATTACATCGACTCTGTCCACCATGGAGCGTAGTGCGGTTAATTCTTCGGCCGCGAGGGCTTCAGATAATGCCTCAAGGGCCAGGGATGCGGTTTTATTTTTGGCGCGGAGTGCTATGTCCGGAGCACTGGCGAGAGTGATTATGCCGTTGGGCCCAGGTATCTTAAGCTTCATGTACCCGTAATGAGGTATAGCTTGCAAGCGTGTAAATGCCTCTCGCCCTAAGAGGGTGTGATATCCATTGTTGAAAGGGGCCACTTGGAAGGTTATTTCTTCTGACCGGTAATTCTCTGGCGTGCCGAATACCACGTCGAGTGTTATTTTTCCCACACACCGTGCCTCCCGGCTGGGAATGATTCCTCGGAAGCTCGTGCTGCTTTGCTTGATGCGGCTCATGTCTATTTCCATTTTGTGGAGTGTATCTTCACAGATGAGGTTTAGTCCGCTGCCGCCATCCATGAGAACCTTGGTGATCCGAAAGCCGTCCACGATTGGACTGAGGACCAAGGCGGCTAGTGCTCGGACTGTCCTATATTTTGGTTTGTCACCGGCATTGAAAGTTATAGCCGTGTCGTTCCAAGGGTTTATTGCTGCTATTTGACAGACTTCGGCGAGTTCGCGGAGCGCCCTTTTGCACTTATTGTTTGAGGCGAATGTCTTGAAGACAGTCCATGCTTTGGGGTCGTCGTCTTCCGAGGGGTGTTGTTCTGGGGTATTCTTGGTGAGGATATCCTCGCCGCTTTTGGCCACTTGCCAGAGTATCCAACATGCTCTAATGCTATGTGTTGGTATGTTATCCAGTGTTGCGTGTATTTTGCATGGCCCATCGAGCCATCCTTCCAGAACGGTTCCTCGCCTCGTACTGGACTTATATTTATTTACTATTGGACCAGGCGTGTTACAAGGGTGCGCCCTTTTCGCCTAAATGAGGGATTGAGTGGGGACCGATGGTTCCCAACGGACTGCCTGAGTTTTCCAGGCGCTTTCCATTGTGCTGTACTTCTGTACAATAGTTTCGAAGTCAGCGAATTGTAGTATGCGACGGCGGTTGATGGCGTTGAGGATTACTTCGTCCATGCAATTGTTGCGGAACGCTGAGATCGCTTCCTCGTCACGACAATCTTTCATCTTGTCTTTGACAAGAAGGAATCTGGCCCAGAAGTGGAGGACTGTTTCCTGATACTGCTATTGTATGCTCATGAGAGCGCTTATATTTGGGTGGGTAGGTGGTTTTAAATTTCCTGACCCAATTTTGGATCCGGAGTCTGAAGGACTTCTAGACTTAACAGATCGGGCTCCGGGATATCCACTGATTTCTTAGGCATGTCGTCCGATTCTATGTTCGGAGGGCAGGATGCATCTCCTCGCAGGTGGGTGTCCGGCTCTTCAAAGCCGGAGATCCGGACATAGTCCATCCTTAGTATGGATGAAGAGTTGTCGTCTCGCTCCTCGACTATCGCTATCTGGTGGGTGATCGGTGGAGATTTGATTTCTCTCTGATCGGGTTTAAGCCCAATTCGATCATAGTCTGTGGCGACCCCCAGGGCGGCAATGCGATCTAGGAGATCGTTTAAAGATGAAAGTTCCGCTGGATCCATCTGCTTGGAGTGTTCGGAGTCGATACGAAGGGGATTTTTGATGACCCGGGAGGTCATCATCGGTTTAACAACCAAACGGGCGGTCATGGTAAAGCCGCCCAGCCGGAGGGTTTGGCCTGCGGCCAGTGCTCCTCCGACAGTGATATTGTCCTTGAGAACAAGGCGAGCCATCGATCCTGTCGTCGACGTCACAGTGGAACTCTCAATGAAGGCACCAATGTCGGTGTCAAAACCGGCGGATCTCGGGTAGGGGGTCTCGAACTGTGCGTCTAGGATCGATGGTAACAGGAGATGTGGGACACAATGTTTTACCCAGGTTCGGTCCCTCTCTATGGAGGTAATACCCTACATCCTGCTTGATTGATCTTGATGAATATGTGTATTAAAAGAGTTGATCTACCACGAGATCGTAATGGCTAAACCATAAGAGTCTAACCTGGCTATGATTATTCGGGGTATCTACGGACCTAGCCCTCCAGTTTATATAAGCACAGGAGGGATCTAGGGTTACACAAGGTCGGTTACAGAGAAAGGAATATTCATATTTGGTCGCCAAGCTTGCCTCCCACGCCAAGGAGAGTCCCATCCGGACACGGGTAGAGTCTTCGGTCTTCATATCTTCACAGCCCATCAGTCCGGCCCATATCCAATAGGTCGGACGCCCGAGGACCCCTTAGTCCAGGACTCCCTCAGCTACTGCAACCTTTACGTTGCCATCTACAAGCTCACCAAATGGGCAGAGGTGGAAGCCGTCTGCACCATCCCAGCCGGACCTTCAAGAAGACGCTTTAAGCCCGTGACAGGGGCTGGCACGACGAGCTCCAGTCTGTGCTGTGGTCCATCCGCACCACCGCCACCAAGCCAACAGGCGAGACCCCGTTCTTCCTCATCTACGGAGCAGAAGAGGTTCTCCCTCACGAGGTCAGGCATCGCTCCACGCAGGTCCTGACGTTTGATGAGACGCAGCAGGACGCCATGCGGGGATGGACCTTGTGCAGGGGGAGGAATGCCACCGTGAAGCCTCGCTCCGAGCGGCAAGATACCAGCAGGCGTTGCGATGGTACCACTGTCGCAGCGTCCGCTCCAGGACACTCGAGGTGGACGATCTCGTCCTGAGGCGGGTGCTCTCTAGGGAAGGGCTGCATAAGCTCTCACCCACGTGGGAGGGCCCGTTTAGGATTGCCCGCGTCTCCAGGCCTGGCGTCGCACGCCTGAAGACGCTGGACGGGATCCCCATCCAGAACGCCTGGAATATCCAGCACCTCCGGAAGTTCTACCATGAAGCAAGGCCCCGTGCCTGTGAAGGTCTCCACTCGTGACACTCTCATGTAATAATGAGTGGGGTTGTACATGTCCCGGAGTCTCCGGAGTACCGCCCTCGAGCCTCGAGGGCTCCGTCCCACGTCCTAGTGGCAGCACTTAGCTCCGCGCTGGTGAGAAGACTAGACTAGGTGCCGGACGCGGCTGTTCATTTGCTTTCTATAGTTGGCTTGCCCCTTTTCCTTAAATGAAATTTGGAGTTCTGGCGTTTCTTGATGGTTTGGTTGAACCCCCTGTTCTTTCTGATTCTTCCCTCGATTCTTTGTTTTTTGCCAGGGAGGGCGGCAATTGCCCGACGCTCTCCCTCGCACACCTCGCGAGGGGGGCTGGACAGGTAGTATGCGCATGCGCACTCCCCTGGTCTCCACGAGGCATCCTCGTCTGAGCTCGTGATCGTCGCGTCCCCTTTTAGTCCGTGACCCATGGGTACTGGGACGCGGTGAGTTTGGCCATAACCAGCCCATACCTGAGGCCTCGTGCAAGAAGGGTTAAGGATTTCTTAACGAATTTTTGTAGCTTCGCGATGTCGCCCGAATCAACAGCGGGAAGCCCCACCAAGTGCCCAGAGACGTGCGCCATCATGAGCTCAAAGCTACCCTGGATGCATCGAGCTAAGTTACCCCTCTACACCCGTATAGGGCATAGATCTCACAACACAACCCGGAAGCAATAAACACACCACAAAAGCAACGAAAGCACCATGGTTCATTACACACACCCGCAAGGCTCCATACTCATTTCTCACAACGCAGGAGGAAAGGGAAGGAAAGGACAAGCAAAAGCGGCTCCTGCGACGTAGCTGCTCACAATGATCGGCCCCCGAATTCAGACGGAGCCCTCCTCATGCTTCACTGGGGTGCGACGACGGGACGACCCGCCACCCTCCTTGAAGCGTGCCCGATGGCTGGTTGTAGACGCCGCTGATGGAGCTCTCACCGGAGGAGTAGCTGCCGTAGTTGGGCGAACCGCGACCGCTACCGAGGGCTAGTTCACCCTCGTGCTCGTCACGGCCATCGCCAAGGCCGAGCGGCTCGCCATCATCGTCGTCTTCAAGGCAGCATCCGGCACGGCGGCCGTCTTCCCTGAACACCCTCACGAAGAGGGTCGCTGCCCCATCGAACTTGAAGTGGAGGGTGCACCGCCTGCCCTGGCCACGCGCGTGGGCGAACGTCTACTAGCCGCGGACTAGGGATATGTCGCCCGCAGTAGAGATCTCCACCACGACCCAAAAAGCCTAGATGCAGCAGCTGTTGACCTGCAGCCAGAGGCTGCCAGGACCTGGGGCCGGCAGTATGCCGGCGAAAGAGCGTGGAAGTTGGAGCCAAGTGCCGACCAAGTTCTCCGACCACACGACAAACTCTGGCAGCACCTCCGCCGAGTGAAAGCGGGGCCGGGGAGGCCGAGCGACCATGGCGCGCCTCCCCTCATTGAGGGGCTACCTCGACCTAGGCAGCTCCCGCCGCGCGAAGAAGCGTCATCGCGGCCATCAAGGACGGCACCGGACCCCGAGGGAGTTTGCCCGCGCCCACGAGGGACCGCAGCGGACGTTGCGGCATGCTTGTGCGGGCGACCGCGCCCCCTCTTAGGCGGTGGCAAGCCAGGCCCCTCCTGGCAAGCTTTCCCCTTCTTGGCGGCCGAATACCTCTTCACTGGCGCCATGGGTGTCGCGGCAAAGAAGAAGAAGCGGGCGGAATGGAGGAAGATATGAGCAATGGGGTCCTGCTCCTCCCCTCATTTATAGCTAAGGGGAGGCTAACCTCCATGATCTAAGGTAATGATGACCTTTTTCTGGATGCAACAGGGACTCGTCAAGTCATGCAGTTGTCGAGGCAGCATGGGGAAGCGGAGACGCCCACGTCCTGTCAATCACCACACGTCAATCAAGGCCGCAAGCTATTGGGGCCCGTGGTGCTCCACACTTGACCCTACGCTACGCCTCGAAGCCAAGTCCAAGCGCGCCTTGGGCTCGGGGGCTACTATCGGCGTTCTGGGAACGGGGGTCCCCAGACTTGCCAGCCCGTGGCCCACGGCGTGGCTCCACTAACGGCCTGGTACGGCCCATCTTCATCAGCAAACACTCAAGACCCTCGCGAGGGTCCAAGCCTCGCGATGCAGACGACACAAGACCTCCTCAGGGGCAACCTCACTAGGCTGGCTCACGAGGAGCGAAGAGATCAAGGCGAGGGGCACCTCGCGAGGTTCCCATGACGTCAGCCTTGATGACCAAGGCCAGGCGGGCGCCAGCGGGCGCAGAGTACCAGTTGCCTTTTTGGTGCTAAAGAGGCAGGTGCAGGTGAGGAGTCCCGAGGCATCAGGCAAAGGTTTCCATATCAGTGCAACGAGACCAGGACCAGCGGGACGGCAGGACGGAGTTCATCGCGGAGCCCATGACGACGTCACCACCAGAGCCTTTGGCAGGCGAAGACCACCTTTTGTCAGGATAGCTTGTACTAGATGTCCCCCTTCAACTCGGCCGTTGTGGGATCCCTTCCCGCCTAAACATTTGGGAAGAGGACCAGGGCCTCTATAAATAGGACTAGTCACCACCATAGGTGAGGACGGATCATTCAGATCATCCCCAACAACACAAGCTCATCGAGCTCGAGAACACATCTCCTTAGGAGGTTGTTCTCCCCTTGTACTTGTTCACCCCCAGCCTACAAGGCAATCCACTTCACCACACTAGACTAGGGTATTACACCACATTCGGTGGCCCGAACCAGTATAAACTCTTGTGTCCCTTGTTCTGTGGGTTAGGTGAGCTAGGCCTTGAGATCATGGTGAGAGTGTGAGCTAGGGGAGAGAGATCTTTGTGCGCACCCCAGAGTTCGAACCTCAAGGATTCGCCGGAACCCGTAATCCGACAGCCGCTGTCCCCACCTCTCTTAAATACTCCCCAACCGCTCTCTCACCCCGCCCCGCCGCCGCCGCAAGCAGCCACCAGCTGCCACTCCGTCGACGTTGCCGCCAGCCACCGCCGCTGCCGCCTTGCCTCGCCGCTGGAGCCAGAGCCGCCAGATCTCGCCGTCGCCCGCCGGATCCCATCGTCGGTTTTCTTCGGTTAAACAGTATAAAAAACTATTCGGTTTTCCCGGTTTATTTTTTTAGATTGGTTTAGTTTATATCAGTTTTTCGCTTTTGTTTTAGTCTAATTAGTAAACGTTCACTGGTTAGATCGTTTTAACGAACGGTTTTAGTTTGTTAGACTCTGTTAGCGAACGTTCGTTCGTTCGATTTTCTTTTTAGTTTTCGGCTGGGACCAACCTGTAATAACTTTTATCGCAGATTAGTCCCTAAACTTCAAACCTCCGCTACTTTTTGCTCGTTTGTCCAAATCCAGTGAAACCAACGCCAAAATCTTCGTCTTGTTCCCCTCTTTCCAGATAATCAATTTGAACATGATTTTGAAAATTCAAAATTTGGTTTCAAGCAGATTGGATTTTTAACTTCTTTTGATCGTAGTTTGAGTTTCATAGCTCCGATTCGATTGAATCTTTTTGCAAATTGAATCTCTTCGCTTAAACTTTCAGTTTGGATCTTTTCTTTTGGGTTTTAGCTTTGCATATTATGCTTGAGTGCTTATGTATGCTATTGTTTGTTCATGATAGAGTTTCCAGAGTGCGAGGCTTGCTACTATGAATCACTAGGGTTTTCTGATCGTCAGCAAGGCAAGTAACACTTTGATCATATCCCTTATTACCTAGTTTTTATGCATTAGTTTCAACCCTCCAACATTGCATGAGTAGGATTTGACAACATGTGGGTAATTGTGAAGTAGTTGATGAGGTAGGAACCTAGTGACTTTTATTCAAACCCTAGGAGTTCATCGTTATGCTTATACTGCTATGCTATGCTCGTAGACGTGGTTTGGTTTCGAGTGATCCATGACAGATGTGAGAGTTATTATTAATTAATGGTTAAACTTAAGGTGGCTACTTTAATACACATCTGGGTGGATTGGTTGTGGGCACCTGGAGCAATCAAGTGTTGTCCTAGGATATCCCGGAGAACCCGTGTGATCATCCTATGGTTTGCCACCCAGGCTCAAAGGGATCATAAGATTATTCATGCTAGAAACTTCCGTGTGCAGCCACAAGCCATTATAGGCTCTGGCATAGTTGAGTAAGTTGTGTGACCTCTTTCAGTGGTAGGCTAGCAGATATAGGGGATGTAGGTGGGACTGTCTACCCAGAGTAAAGTGTTAATGCTTCTGAAAGACTATGTCTCGGCCATCCGTTTCTCAAACATCATGTAGTGCGAGAAAATCCAACAGAGAAGATCGAGTCTTGTGGGGAAAAGTGCGCAAACCTCTGCAGAGTGTATAAACTAATCATGGTTATCCGTGTCCCCGGTTATGGACATCTTGAGTATCTCGTACTTGAATTATTGGTTTGATCTCATCACTTTACTTAATTAACTTGTTGGGTCATAATGATTATTTTGGGATTGAGTTGGAGGAACCTTCTCAATAATTTTCAACCAACTTGGTAGTTAAATAAAATATATCCCTTTGTTGTAGGGAAAAAATAGCTTTATGCAAATGATAATCGTAGAGCCTCCACCAGCCATATATGCATGTAGTGATAGTTGTTATTTGTTCATTTCTCTATAGTTTTATCTTGCCAGCATATTCCATGTGCTAACCTACACAGGCTGGGTCGTTGTCATGCACTCAGTTTTGTCGTGGAGTTGGATGGACTCTTCTACCTTCGAAGCTTCCGCTGTTATCGTATTTAGATGGCCTTCAGCCATATTATTGTAATAAGTTCTCTTTTGAGACATTCGATGTAATAAGTGTGTGATTGAACTCTGTTATAAATCCTTGAGTACTGTGCATGTCAGCAATACCGATCCAGGGATGACACTTAAGCACAGAGACTTGATCGTCTGAGGTCGGGTCGCTACAAGATGGTATCAGAGCACACGCTGAATGTAGGACGCAACCACTAGGACAAGCCACGGGATACTATTCTCTACTCATTTCTGACTTCTCTCCATTTTCTACTCTATAGATGGCGGACCCAAGGAACAAGTTCACTCAACCGGATGACGACACACCTTTTGGACGACACTTGAAGGAAGTCACTAGGTACCTGAGCATCGGAATACCAAGCTTCATCGGGACCTACACCGCCACTCTACCTGAAGAAGAGCGCTGGACGATTCGGGTACATGTTCCAGGAAGGACATTCATGCCAGTTACTAAGCCCATAGAGTTTTCCTTTGATGCACCAACCTGGAGTCTAGGAAAGAGCATGGCCGCCCACATCACCATCAGACGTATCGGCGAGGTATAGAATAAGGAGCTTAAGGACACCATATACCAGATATGTGGAAGCCGAGATGAGCAATGGAATATGATTTTCACCAGGAAGGATAGATCCATTGCAGCCTACACCCAGGAGTTAAATTAGCACATTCGTCGTCAGGAGAACCGGATGTGCGCTAGCATGATAGACATGAAGAAAGTGATGACCAGGAACATGCAGCTAGAAGAGGAACTCAAGTCTACACACGATGGATACGAAGAGGAAATTGCAATACTACTGAAGAAGAATGAAGACTTAAAGAAAAACCTAGGAGTATTCATAGGAGATCCCGAACCTGAGGAGGACAACCATCCTGAAGACTACATCATAATCGACGACACTGACTCCGACCCCGATAGTGATGATGATTATGAAGACGAAGCTGGAGCAGATATCATGGAGTCTTCCACCGATCAAAATTTCTAGTCGATCACCATCTTATCAGTAGTATTCTCCCATGTATATAGTAGTAGCCCGAGCTTTTGTAACGGTAGCTTAGATCGATTGTATGATCTTGTTTGAATTGAGTGGTGTGTTATGAATGTGTTTGTCTCATGTGCATATGGGTAGTGAAATTCTCTTTAGACCTCACTCTATTCTGTTCTCAACCCTCTAAACCTATCAGATGCCTCCGAGACGTGACCCCGGATTTGTCTTCCCATCGGAGCTCACCCAGTTGATCCAACAGCAGAATGCCTTGATGCAGTTTTCTCTAGTAACAACAACAACAACAATAATAACAATAACAACAACAACAACAACAACAACAACAACAACAACAACAACAACAACAACAACAACAACAACAACAACAACAACAACAACAACAACAACAACAACAACAACAACAACAACAACAACAACAACAACAACAACAACAACAACAACAACAACAACAACAACAACAACAACAACAACAACAACAACAACAACAACAACAACAACAACAACAACAACAACAACAACAACAACAACAACAACAACAACAACAATAACAACAACAACCCACCGCCACCGCCACCAGTTGACAATTTAGCCCGTTTTCTAAGGTTGAATCCGCCAGTGTTCTCTAGTAGCACCGAGTCGATTGTGGCTGATGATTGGCTCCGCATGATTGGAAGGGAGCTGACCACCGCAGGTTGCACAGATGTTGAGAAGGTGCACTTTTCCGCACATCAACTGTATGGACCCGCAGCCTCATGGTGGGATAATTACACAACCACTTTCCCCATAGCCAATGTCACTTGGGATCAGTTTCAGCAAGCATTCCGCACTACACACGTCTCAACCGGAGCTATGAGCATGAAGAAGCGTGAATTTCGCAAATTACGCCAGGGAAATCATATCGTGGGGCAGTACGTGGATGAGTTCAGTAAGTTAGCCCGCTATGCCCCAGATGATGTGGCCATAGATGCCGCGAAGCAGGACAAGTTTATGGAAGGGCTGAATGACAAGCTGAATATGCAGTTGATGGTGGCAACATTTGCCAACTACCAGGAGTTGGTAGATAGGGCCCTAATGATTGAAGGCAAGCAACAACAGATAGAGAGCCGCAAAAGGAAGTATGGACAGGGGAAGTACAACTTTGGAGCTCAGCAGAAGCCTCATTTTACCCCAAACTCGGGAGGACATACCCATCATAACCATGGAGGCCGCACTCATAATGGAGGGAGTTCACATAACCACAATGGCCCCAAGAATGGTAATGGGAATGGAGGAAACAACGATCAGAACTATTTCAACCCCACTACACCCGCCAAGAAGGATCTAAGTCACATTACTTGTTTCAAGTGCGGGAATACTGGACACTACGCCACCCAGTGTCCTAAAGCAAAGAATGGAAATGGAAATGGAAGCTCAGGGAAGAAGCCAAATCCCTTCACCATAGGTCAGGTGAACGACATCAACGTGGATTGGTAAGTTTTTGATTAAGTCATTTACTCCTCTCGTTCTTTTTGACACTGGTGCGTCGCATTCATACATATCAAGGGGATTTGTGGACAAGTTTAAGTTGCCAACCCTAGACCTTAGGTCACCCATGTTAGTAAGCTCGCCAGGAGCAGAGTATATGGCCAGCCGATGGTGTGATCGATTACCATTAGCCATTGGTAGCCATGTTTTCCCCTCAGAGCTAATAATTTTGGAGTCACGAGGATTGGATATAATACTAGGCATGGAATGGCTATCGAAGTATGGAGGGAACATCGACTGTGCAAGTAAGTCGATACTACTCACCACACCGGAGGGTAAAAGGATCAAGTATGTATCTAGGCATACGCCAAGGAGGACCCAAGTAAATTCCCTCTCGGGAGTTGTTTAGGAGGAAGTGTCAGTTGTGAAGGATTACCCTGATGTATTTCCAGAGGAATTACCAGGCATGCCACTAGATCGAGACATAGAATTTTTGATAGAGTTGTTGCCTGGCACCGGACCAATATCGAAGTGACCGTATCGGATGCCCAGGAATGATCTGGAGGATATCAAGAAACCTATTAAGGAGTTATTGGAGAAAGGTTTTATTCGACCAAGTTCATCACCGTGGGGAGCCCCAGTGCTCTTAGTTGAGAAGAAGGATGGATCTTTGAGAATGGTTGTTGATTATCGTGCATTGAATGAGGTGACGATCAAGAACAAGTACCCACTACTGATGATCAATGATTTGTTCGACCAGCTGCAGGGAGCTAAAGTATTCTCCAAGATCGATCTTCGATCAGGATACCACCAGCTGAAGATCCGAGAACAGGATATACCCAAGATAGCCTTTACCACAAGGTATGGGCTATATGAGTACAAGGTCATGTCTTTTGGATTAACTAATGCCCCTGCCTATTTTATGAGTATGATGAATAAGGTGCTCATGGAGTTCTTGGATAAGTTTGTTTTGGTGTTCATTGATGACATATTGGTGTACTCTAAAAAGGAATAAGAACACAAGGAACATTTGCGCTTAGCTCTTGAGAAGCTCATGGAACATTAGCTATACGCCAAGTTCAGCAAATGTGAATTTCGGTTGAAGGAAGTTGGATTTCTTGGACATGTTATATCAGGAGAAGGTATAGCAGTCGACCCTCCCAAGGTTCAATCTGTCATTGAGTGTCTGGCACCCACCTTAGTTGGAGAGATCCATAGTTTTCTTGGACTCGCAGGATATTATAGGAGGTTCATTGAGAATTTTTCCAAGATTGCGAAGCCCATGACAGAGTTGTTGAAGAAGGACACCAAGTTCAAATGGACCGAGGAATGTGAGGACAGTTTTCAGGAATTTAAGAAACGTTTGGTTATAGCCCCAGTGCTAATTCTTCTTGATATACACAAGGATTTCCAAGTTTATTGCGATGCTTCTCGCCTGGGACTTGGAGGTGTACTTATGCAGGACGAAAGAGTTGTTTCATATGCCTCACGTCAGCTTCGACCTCATGAGTTGAATTATGCCACGCATGATTTGGAGTTAGCAGTCGTAGTGCATGCGCTCAAGACCTAGAGACATTTTCTTATTGGAACTGTTGTGATGTATACACGGATCATAAGAGTCTGAAGTATATTTTCATGCAGAAGGAGTTGAATCTCAGGCAAAGGAGATGGTTGGAGCTCATAAAGGATTATGAGATGAAGTTGCATTATCATCCAGGAAAGGCCAATGTTGTAGCTGACGCTTTGAGCCGCAAGAGTTATGTCAATACCCTCGTAACCGGAGGATTACCGCATGAGTTAGCCGATGATCTAAAGGAACTTAGTTTGGTAATAGTTCCGAGAGGTTTTGTTGCAACATTGGAGGTTCAGTCCACATTATTGGGAAAGGTTCGAGAAGCCTAGAAGACTGATAAGGAGATTGCTGAGATAAAGGAGAAGATGGGTAAAGGAAAGGCTAAATGTTTTCGTGAGGATGAACACGAAACTTTATGGGTTGAGGATCATAATTATGTGCCCAATGACCCAGAGATCAGGAAATTAATACTTCAGGAAGCTCATGACTCGCCATACTCGATTCACCCCAGAAACACTAAGATGTATTTGGATTTGAAGGAACATTTCTGGTGGACCGGTATGAAGAAGGATATAGCCGAGTATGTAGCAGTATGTGATGTATGTCAGAGAGTTAAGGCAGAACACTAGAAGCCAGCAGGGTTACTATAGCCTATGTCGATACCCGAATGGAAGTGGGATAAACTTGGCATGGATTTTATCACCGGATTACACAGGACCCGTTCAGGATATGGCTCTATCTGGGTAGTAGTAGATCGCTTGACCAAAGTGGCTCACTTTATTCCCGTGGAGACCACCTATACGAGCGCGAAGTTGGCCAAGATATATATGATCAGGATCGTATGTCTGCATGGAGTTCCGAGGACCATTGTATTAGATCGAGGAACACAGTTTACCTCGAAGTTTTGGAATCAGTTACACCAGACTTTGGGTACAAGGTTAGAGTTCAGTACGGCCTTTCATCCGCAGACAGATGGACAGACCGAGAGAGTCAATCAGATTCTGGAAGACATTTTGAGAGCTTGTGCGCTAGATTACGGATCTAGGTGGGATGATAATTTGCCTTACGCAGAGTTCTCTTACAACAACAGCTATCAGGCTAGTTTGAAGATGGCCCCTTTTGAAGCTTTGTGTGGAAGGAGGTGCAGGACACTATTGATGTGGGATGAAGTTGGAAATAGTCAGCTGTTCGAACCAAATTTAATCATGGAATCTGAAGAGATTTGATTCGTAATAGACTGAACGTAGCTCAGTCCAGGCAGAAGAGTTATGTGTACACTAAATGCAAAGAGGTAGTGTATGAAATCGGAGATAGGGCATATCTTCGTGTGTCGCCACTGCGAGGAGTCAAACGATTTGGAGTTAAAGGAAAGTTAGCCCCAAGATTTGTAGGACCATATCGAGTTTTGGAACGTATGGGAGAAGTGGCCTACAAGTTGGAATTACCCGATGGTTTGTCAGGAGTCCATGATGTATTTCATGTTTCCCAGTTGAAGAAGTGCCATGCTGAGATGGCCGATATTCCTTTGAGAGATATGGTGCCCCTGGAAGCAATTCAATTGGAGAGTGACCTAACCTATGAGGAGAAACCCGTCAAGATTCTCGAGTTATCCAGCCGAGTTACACTCAGCAAGGTTATCAAGTTTTGCAAAGTTCAGCGGAGCCACCATACCGAGGAGGAAGCCACCTGGGAGCGAGACGAAGACCTACGGAAAGCCACCCACACCTATTTTCTAGCCAACCCGAATCTCGAGGGTGAGATTCATCTTAAGGGGGGTATGTTTGTAACATCCCAATTTTCAATTTGGATGTTATACATAGATCATCTTATGCATATCATATATTTTTTATTTGCATTTGGTTGTGATCCAAGAAATCTTAGGCAACTCAAGGACCCAAGGAGAGAGTAGGAGGTTTCACAGATTTTTCATATTTGAATTTATCTTCAAATTTGAAAAGAGGATCAATTTGATTTTAATATTTTCTCTCCAATTATTTCCAAAAATAAAAATAAAAGAGAGAAGATAATATGACTTCTTCAACAGAAGAGAAATATTGGAGAAGAATTTTTTTAATCAAAGTATTGTTTTATTTGCATTCTATTTGCTATTTTATTTGAATTAGAGAAAAACATGCATTTTTGAATATTGCATTTTCGTCCAGAAAAATGTTCATCTTGTCCTAAATATTAGGTTTGGATGGTGAAAATTGTTTTTGAATTTTTTTTTAGAAGTTTCTTATATTTATTAGGATTTTTGTTCGCGGCGAAATTTATATTTTTTTTAAAGTTCCTGGGCCGGCCCAGCCGAGCGCCGCCGCCTTCCCGCCGTGCCACCGCCAGACTCCAGTAGGAGTCCGAGCCGGACTCGCCCGCCACCGCGACCCCCTCCCCAAGTCGCCGCCGCCCCTTCCTCTCTTAAATAGCCCCCGACCTCTCTCTCACCCCGCCCCGCCGTCGCCAGCGCCGCCGCCGCAAGCCGCCGCCAGCTGCCACTCCGCCGCCGTCGCCGCCAGCCACTGTCGTCGTCGCCCCGCCCCGCCTTGCCACCGTCGCCGGATCTCGCCGCCACCTGCCGGATCCCGCCGTCGGTTTTTTCAGTTAAATGATATAAAAACCGTTCAGTTTTCCCGGTTTATTTTTCTAGATCGGTTTTTCATTTTTGTTTTAGTCTAATTAGTAAACGTCCGCTGGTTAGATCGTTTTAACGAACGGTTTTCGTTCGTTGGACTCTGTTAGCGAAAGTTCATTCGATATATTTTTCTTTTTAGTTTTATTTTCGGCCAGGGACCTATCCATAATAACTTTTATTGTAGATTAGTCCCTAAACTTCAAACCTCCGCTACTTTTTGCTTGTTTGTCCAAATCCAGTGAAACCAATGCCAAAATCTTTGTCTTGTTCCCCTCTTTCCAGATAATCAACTTGAGCATGATTTTGAAAAAAATAAAATTTGGTTTCAAGCATATTTGATTTTGAACTTCTTTGGATCATAGTTTGAGTTTCGTAGCTTTGATTCGATTGAATCTTTTTGCAAATCGAAGCTCTTCACTAAAACTTTCAGTTTGGATCTTTTCTTTTGGGTTTTACGTTTGCATCTTATGCTTGAGTGCTTATGTATGCTATTGTTTGTTCACGTTAGAGTTTCTGGAGTGTGAGGCACCAAGAGAACGTCCCGGTGCCGGGAGCGGGGCTGGAAGATGAGGCAGCGGGCCGGCAATATGCGACGAAGGCATCGGTGACCGCGTACTCCAACTTGATGGCCACCACCCACCTTCTTCGCCTTCTCCAACCCTCCTACGCCAGCCGCCCAAGGAGGCGACATGGGACGCGCCGATGGGGAGCTTGACAAGGAAGGCGCTCGGCAGGCCGCACGACGTAGGGAGGGGCGACGCGGTCAGTCGGAGACGAGGTCGATGTGACCTCACTCGACGCTCTCGTCGTCGCTGTCGCTACCCTCCTCATCACTCCCACTTGAAGAGGAATCTTCATCGTCGGAGGAGCTCTCCACGCAGCACTTCAGGCGAGTTCCAAGATCTCTAAAGACCTTGACAGAGAGCAGACCGCCCTCCATTAACTTGAAGTAGCGGACAAGCCCCGCCGTCAGGCTATGGACATGAGCGGACATCTTCCATCCGTGACGGAGGTACATGACGTGAGGAGCAGGGAAGTCGACATCGACCCGCGTGTCGCCATTTCCGCAGCCCCTCATGTGCAACCTGAGGGTCTGGGGTGGATTGGGCTCCATTTACCAAGCAAATGGGGTAGGGAGACGGAGGCGGCGATGCGGTGGCCGGCGCAGCCTGATGAAAAACTCGCGGGGCTGGTTCCCGACGTGGCCCTCCATCGGGGGAGGCTTCGCTGGCGGAGGCGAGGCTGGTGCGCCGCCCCGTCCCCCTCTCCCCCGAGCAGCACGGCGACCTTGGCCTCACCCCCTCCCCCTTCCTCTCGTGGCTGGCCAGCTACCATGAGCTCTTGGGAAGGAGGGACGCGCTGTCGAGCGGCAACCCTCGTCGCCACCATAAGCAGAATCGAAGGGACGGGTGGGGCGGCCGTTCCCCACCCCATGATCATGGGGGCACTGACGCCTTAAAGACCACGACCCGAGTGCGTCCAAGTAAATGAGCCGCATCTCTGCGCCTCCCTCTTTTTATGGGGAAGGCGCAAGCCGCCTCTTTACCACAACGTGACGCGTGCATGCGGGAACACCCCACGCATGACCCCCACATCACGCACGACCCTCCATGCCGCGCATTCAACACAGGTCGTGGGGAAACGCAGCAGACGAGAAGTTACTATGGTGAAATCCGCCCCACCTGCCTGCGCATCGTTCTGGGCCTAGCCCAACAACGCGGCGCGCTTATGTGTGGCCCAGGCCCGGGGGCTCCTGTCGATGTACAAAAGTAGGGGCTCTCCTTTTGACCCCTTTACTTGTGCACGAGCAGTCAGAGCCACGCCCGCGGCCACACTTAACAAGGCAGAGGAGGGAGGCCGGGGGGAAACCTAAGCATAAGACAAACAAAGCAACGCCAAGGCCAGGAACACTGAAGAACAAAGGAGCAAGGTGGACTCCCCCGGCAAGGCCCTTGGCGGGGAGACCTCAGTGGCCCCAGCAAGAGCCTTGCCGGGGCAACTTGCCCAACGCCAGCAGAGCGAGCCACCCTTGAGCCTAGGAGTTCCAAACACCGCCGACGACTACATTCGAACCAAGGCTCGGGAGGCACCTCCGTGGTGACATGCAGATCTTTGTCAAGATCATGAACACGCGAGATCAGATGAGGACCAGAAGACGACGACCCCCGGCGAGATCCTTGCCGGGGATGACCGCGACGCCACGACAAGACCTTTGTCGGGGGCCGGGAAAGACCCTTGCCGAGGACACCAGCAGGGCCACAGTCAGGCCCGTGTCTGCAAAAGCTCCACCGCCGTCCCCAAGCAGCTGCTAGCTCAACCAGCTGGGCGGGCACCTGCGTGGAGACGAGCGGCCTCTACACCGACCTAGCAAGCACCTGTGTGGTGGCATGCAAGTCTTCCTGAAGGCTCCACCACCACGCCAGCCCTGCAGCCAGCCAACGTGGCGCCACGACACCTCGTCAGCTCAGACGCGTGTCGAAGCCAGGCGTGGCGGCGACAGCTGGGACGTGCTTCCTTGCCGTCCCCGATAAAGTGAGAGGGACACGTCGGCAGCGCATTAAATGCGTTTATCCAATGGTGCCAGAGGATAGACTCATCCACTGTACATCTTTTCCACCTCCTGTGTGCCACTGTGGCAACCCCTTTTTCTTATAAAAGGAGGCCAGGGGCAACCAGGAGGGGGATTGGGATCTTTTGGGCAAAGTTGCACCCCGTAGCTAGCTCAAGAACACAAGAACACTCAAATACATCCACCAAAGCAGGACTAGGGTGTTACGCATCTTTGCGGCCCAAACCTGGGTAAATGATCCCTGTGCTTCTTGTCAGACCCGCTCTTTTCACAACCCTGCGCCAACCAACCGTAGAAGGGATCCCAGTGATCCCATAGGTGCCGATTTCCCCTGACACTACGTTCATGGGGTATATAAAGATTTTTTTTATCTTGGGAAATAAGCAAAATGGACGGAAAACAAAGTCGGGAAGGTTCCCGAGGTGGGCACAACCCACCTGGGCGCGTCAGGCAAGGTAGGCGCGCCCTGGTGTCTTGTGCCCTCCTTGGTTGCCTTTCGGGTTATTTCTTATTTTCCTAATTTTCGTAATATTCCAAAACTGACAGAAAATATGTTTGTGGATTTTTGAGTCCGTTTACTTGTCGTATCACGTACCTCCTCTTTTTTAGGATTCTGGAGTGTTCTGATAGGTTTTTTATGTGTTCCTCTAAGGTCATGGTTTGAATAATATTGCTTTCAACATTAATATGCATACCTGAGATATAGTGTCTAATTCTTTGCCCATTGACCACCTTCGGGTTAGTACCTTCGGCATTATTAATTTTTATAGCTCCAGAGCGATAAACCTCTTCAATAATATATGGTCCTTCCCATTTGGAAAGAATTTTTCCTGCAAAGAATCTAAAATGAGAGTTGTACAACAGAACATATTCACCAACTTTGAATTCCCACTTTTGGATCCTTTTGTCATGCCATCTTTTAACTTTTTCTTTAAATAATTTGGCATTTTCATAAGCTTGGGTTCTCCATTCATCAAGTGAGCTAATATCAAATATCCTCTTTTCAGAAGCAAGCTTGAAGCCATAATGTAACACCCTCGATGCGACTATAGCTCCCACGTGTCGAGGCACGACTTAAAGACATAATCGCATTGAAGGCATATGTCGCAAATTAGACAATCTTCACAACATCCCACATAAGATAAATAATAAAGGGGAGATAACATAGTTGGCTTACACTCGCCACGTCAATCAAGTACATAAATAACATTACATCATTCAAACACTCATGGCCCGACTACGGCGCCAAAATAAAAGAGAACCCAACATGCGACACGGTCCCAATCACCCCCAACTGGGCACCACTACTGATCATCGGGAAAGGAAACATAGTTTCGCTGAGAGTCTTCGTCGAACTCCCACTTGAGCTCACACGCGTCTCCTGGAGCGGAATCATCAGGCCCTGCATCTGGTGTAATAGTAATCTGTGAGCCACAGGGACTCAGCAATCTCGCACCCTCGGATCAAGACTATTTAAGCTTATAGGTAAGGCAAGGTAAGTATATGAGTGGAGCTGCAGCAAGCGACTAGCAAATATGGTGGCTAACTTATTGGAAAAGAGAGCGAGAAGAGGAGGCAAAGCACGAGCGAGAAACTAGAGAGCAACCTGCGCAAACATTACTCCAAGACCGTGTCCACTTCCCGGACTCCGCCGAGAAGAGGCCATCACGGTAACACACTCAGTTGATTCATTTTAATTAAGTTAAGGTTCAAGTTATCTACAACCGGACATTAACAAATTCCCATCCGCCCATAACCGCGGGCACGGCTTTCGAAAGTTCAATCCCTGCAGGGGAGTCCCAACTTAGCCCATGACAAGCTCTCACGGTCAACGAAGGAATAGACCTCCTCCCAAGACATTCCGATTAGACTCGGTATCTCGGTAACTCAAGACACTTCGACAGGTTAAAACAGATCTAGCAACACCACTCGAATGTGCCGACAAATCCCGATAGGAGCTGCACATATCTCTTTCTCAGGGCACACTCAGATGAACACTACGTACAACTAAAACCAACCCTCAAGTTGCCCCGAGGTGGCGCTGCAAGTGGCTCTATTTGGACCAACACTCAGAGGAGCACTGGCCTGAGGGGGTTTAAAATAAGATGACCCTCGGGCTCCGGAAACCCAAGGGAAAAAGAGGCTAGGTGGCAAATGGTCAGACCAATGTTGGGCATTGCTGGAAAAGCTTTAATCGAGGCGAAATATCAAGGGGTTCCCATTATAACCCAACCGCGTAAGGAACGCAAAATCCTGGAACATAACACCGATATGACGGAAACTAGGGTGGCAAGAGTGGAACAAAACACTAGGCGAGAGGCCGATCCTTCCACCCTTTACCAAGTATATAGATGCATTAAGATAACAAGGCAATATAATGATATCCCAACAAGTAAATAAATGTTCCAACAAGGAACGGCCTCCAATCTTCACCTGCAACTAGCAACGCTATAAGAGGGGCTGAGCAAAGCGGTAACATAGCCAATCAACGGTTTGCTAGGACAATGGTGGATTAGAGGTTTGACATGGCAATTTAGGAGGCTTTCAAGCAAGTGGTAGGCATCGTAGCAATGGCATAGCAAAAGAGCGAGCAAACTAGCATAGCAATGTTAGTAGTGATTTCGAGGGTATGATCATCTTGCCTGCACAGTTGTCAGAGTTGACTGGATCCTCGAAAGCAAACTCAACGGGCTCCTCATTAGCGAACTCGTCTCCCGGCTCTACCCAAACAAGACAAACAAGCAACAAGGATACGGCCAGTTCATCCATTAACAGGTTCAAACAAGCATGGCAAAAACGCAAATGGTAAAATAGATCTCAGACTTAGACACTTGTGTGGAATTTCAGATCATATAGCCCTCTTCGGAGCAACGAAACAACATGCTACAGGACCTGAATATGACAAAGAAAGACATGGCATGGAGCTACTCAACAAGCTTAACAAAAGTCCCTTAGTGACCTTGAGCCAAAAGGGATCAGAAAATACAATTGCAAGCACGTGAACATAGCAAAAACATAATCAATTTTCAGACTTAGTGAAAACTGGAACATGCTGAAATATAACTCACGAAGGCATGTTCACGAGCTCGATGCACTCACCATGGTGCAAGTCATGGCAAGACAAGCATACATCCCTTAAGAAGGCACAAAATACAAGCTAGACATGGCAATAACAATAGCATAGCATGCACGGATCAACTACAATAACATCGGCAAAATCGCAAACAAGTTGACGATCTGCCCAGATTCGCAACGAAGCAAAAGTAGAGCTTGATTGACTCAAGCTAGGGTGCTCCATAATTGCAAACAAAGACATGGATGGATAGAGCACTACAATATTAACAAAACTCCCTTACTGATCATCCTCAAAAGAGGCATGGATCACTAGGAAACAACAAGAACATATGGCATCGTGAACTAAACAATCCCAGGACTTAGTGAAATCACTAAGTCCCTGAAAACAGAATTAGCAAGTGCACCACTTTGCAAGCTTGCACAATTCACCACACACATTGTAAAAATACATGGGTTGCACCTCTAGATAGATGACAAAACCCTTAACAAAACATATGAAGAACTCACGGGCATATCATGCACACATTAATCATGGCAAAAATGACAAAAGTGCTAAACGGAGTAACTGATCTGACAAATAACTCAAGTAGCCCTCTTCCAGCAGCATTTCGGGCATCAAGATGAGCTTTAATGAAAATGATGCAATGGAATGAAATGATGTACTCTCTGAGATAAACATTTTGATATGCTATATGCCCAAATCGAAGCTATGGATGCAAAGTTACGGAGCCACGAACATGGGCACTTGGAGTAAAAAATACTGGGACTTAGCAAAAAAAGAGGGGTCAACCCTAGTCTCTTCTCAGATCCAGATCGGGGCGCAGTTCCCGAGGCGGCGGCGGCACTGTAGCTGACGGCGGCGGCGGGCGCGGGCGGAGCGGCCGGGCCTCCCACCGGCGACGAGGCGGCCGACGGAGGCGGGGGC
>NC_041380.1:347520520-347529929 GCF_002162155.2 Triticum dicoccoides
GGGTGGCGGCGGAGATGCCACGTGGCGGCGTCTGACTGGGCGCGGGGGCGGCGGACGTTGTCCGGTCCGCTCCAGACACGTCCAGCGGCGGCGGATCTGGGATTTTTAGGGTTAGGGGGGAGAGGATCCGCGAATTTGGAATGGGGGGGGGTATATATAGGCATAGATGGAGCTAGGAGAGTCCAAAAGAGGTGCGGTTTTTGGCCACGCGATCGTGATCGAACGCTCTAGGACATGGAGCAGAGTTTGGTGGGTTTTGGGCCAAATTGGATGGGTGTTGAGCTGCAACACACACGAGGCCTTTTTGGTCCCTCGGTTAACCGTTGGAGTATCAAACGAAGTCCAAATGGTACGAAACTTGACAGGCAGTCTACCGGTAGTAAACCAAGGCCGCTTGGCAAGTCTCGGTCCAATTCGGAAATGTTTAATCCCCACACACGAAAGAAAGCTAGAAATGACCACCGGAGGAGAACGAAGCGCCGGAATGCAAAACGGACAACGGGGAAAATGCTCGAATGCATGAGACGAACACGTATGCAAATGCAATGCACATGATGACATGATATGAGATGCATGACAGCGATAACAACACACGGAGACAAAGACCCGAACCCGAGAAAATAAATAACTTAACGCCGGAAATGGCAAGAGTTGGAGTACAAATAGGGAAAGTTACATCCGGGGTGTTACAACACTCCACCACTACGAAAGGATCTCGTCCCGAGATCTAGGACTGACAGAACGCCGGGTACTCAGAACGGAGGTGATCCTCGCGTTCCCAGGTAGCTTCACGGTCGGAATGGTGTGACCACTTGACTTTTAGAAATTTGATTGACTTGTTGCGAGTCTTGCGTTCAGTCTCTTCAAGAATAGCAACTGGGTGCTCACGATAGGAGAGATCTTCTTGGAGCTCAATGTCCTTGAAGTTGACGGTGTGGTCAGGAGTCTTGAAGCACTTTCGAAGCTGAGAGACATGGAACACGTCATGAACATTTGCAAAGTTTGAAAGAAGCTCGAGTTGATAGGCGAGGTCGCCTCTCTTGCTGACAATCTTGAAAGGTCCCACGTATCTGGGGGCAAGCTTCCCTTTGATACCGAAGCAACGAGTACCTTTCATAGGAGAGACACGGAGGTAAACATGATCTCCGATCTGGAAAGCCAAATCACGGTGCTTACTGTCATAGTAACTCTTCTGACGGGATTGGGCTGCTTTGAGATTATCTCGAATGACTTTGCACATTTCTTCTGCTTCTGTGATTAAGTCATTACCCAAAAGCTGATGTTCACTGGTATTAGACCAGTTGAGAGGGGCACAACACTTCCTGCCATACAGAATTTCAAATGGGGCCTTGCCCGAACTTGCTTGAAAACTGTTGTTGTAGGAGAATTCAGCATAAGGAAGACAATCCTCCCACGTCATGCCGAAGGAGATCACACAAGCCCTGAGCATATCTTCAAGAATCTGGTTGACACGCTCGACTTGACCGCTTGTTTGAGGATGGAAAGCTGTGCTGAAGCGGATGTTAGTGCCCATGGCCTTCTGAAAAGAATCCCAAAACTTCAAGGTAAAGATGTTGCCACGGTCTAAAGAGATGATTTGAGGAATACCGTGCAGAGAGACAATGCGAGAGGTATAGAGTTCCGCCAATTGAGCTGCAGTGATCGACTCTTTGATAGGTAGAAAGTGAGCCACTTTGGTGAGTTTGTCGATGACAACGAATATAGCATCATTGCCACACTTGGACTTTGGAAACCCAGTCACGAAGTCCATTTCAATGTTGTCAAACTTCCATTCTGGAATGGCAAGAGGTTGGAGGAGACCTGCTAGCCTTTGGTGTTCTGCCTTCACTCTTCTGCAGACATCACATTCATTCACGAATTGAGCGATCTCGCGCTTCATTCGAGTCCACCAATAAGCTTGCTTAAGGTCCTGATACATCTTCGTGCTCCCAGGGTGGATGGAGAGGAGAGAATTGTGAGCCTCGTTCATGATCACTTTACGGAGGTCACCTTTGGGCACAACAATATGATCCTCAAAGAAGAGAGTGTCCTTGTCATCAAGGTGGTAGCACTTGTACTTGGATTGACTCTTGGCAATCCCAATCTTCACCTTTTTCACCATAGCATCAAGAAGCTGAGCTTGGCGAATCTGGTCTTCTAAGGTAGGAGAGACTTGAAGGTTGGCGAGGAAACCTTGAGGAACAACATGCAGGTAAAGTTTGCGGAAAGCTTCACAAAGCTCGGGTTGATAAGGCTTAAGAATCAGACTGTTGCAGTAGACCTTTCTGCTCAAAGCGTCAGCAATCACATTGGCCTTGCCTGGAGTATACTCGATACTCAGATTATACTCTTGAATCATTTTGACCCAACGAGTTTGCCTGAGGTTGAGATTAGGCTGAGTGAAGATGTACTTGAGACTCTTGTGATCAGTGAAAATGTCCACTTTTCTTCCCAATAGAAGATGTCTCCAAGTCAAAAGAGCATGCACAACTGCCGCCAACTCGAGATCATGAGTGGGGTAGTTCTTCTCATTAGGCTTCAACTGGCGAGATGTATAAGCAACAACTTTCTTCTCTTGCATCAATACTGCGCCAAGACCTTGGAGAGAGGCATCACAAAAGACCTCGTACAGCTTGGATTCATCAGGCGGAGTCAGAACTGGAGCAGTGATCAACTTCTATTTCAAAGTGTTGAAAGCAATATCACACTCCGGAGACCAAACGTACTTGACGTGCTTCTGGAGAAGATTTGAGAGAGGCTTCGCGATCTTAGAAAAGTTTTCAACAAATCTTCAACAATAGCTTGCGAGACCGAGAAAACTGCGGAGTTGCTTCATGTTCTGAGGAGGTTCCCAATTCACAATTGCAGACACCTTCTCAGGATTCACGGCAATGCCCTTGGCAGAGATGATATGACCAAGATAAAGAACCTCATCAAGCCAAAATTCGCACTTGGAGAACTTGGCGTAGAACTGATGTTCTCTGAGCTTATCAAGCACCAAACGCAAGTGTTTGGCATGATCTTCCATGTTCTTGGAGAAAACCAGTATGTCGTCGAGATAGACCAAAACAAAGTCATTGGTGTAGGCGTTGAAGATGAAGTTCATCATGCGAGAGAACGTCGGAGGAGCGTTGGCGAGGCCAAAAGACATGACAGTGTATTCATATGAACCAAAGCTTGTTCTGAATGTTGTCTTGGGAATATCTTCTTCACGAATGCGAATCTGGTGATAACCCATACGGAGATCAAGCTTGGAGAATACTTGGGCACCTTTGAGTTATTCGAATAGCTCATTGATGTTGGGAAGTGGGTATTTGTTCTTGATGGTCTTCTTGTTCACTGGATGGTAATCAACACAAAGTTGGTCTGTTCCATCCTTCTTCTTCACAAAAAGAACTCCACAACCCCACAGAGAAGAACTAGGCCGAATGAGACCCATTTTCTCTTGCATATCGAGTTGCTTCTTCAGCTCCTTCAACTCTTCAGGTCCGACCTTGTAAGGACGTTTGCACACAGGTTCCGTGCCAGGCTCAAGATCAATAACGAATTCAACTGGCCGGTACGGAGGCATTCCTGGGAGCTCTTCTGGAAAGACGTCTTGGTATTTGCAAACGACTGGAATTTGAGAGATAGCATCCAATTCACCCTTCTCATTGAGAGAAAACAGACGGATAGTATCATCATGAGCGGCAAAGACAATTACATTCTCAAACGAATGAGTCAATTGAATCTGCCTGGCAGCACAATCAAGATGTGCCTTGTGCTTAGAAAGCCAATCCATTCCGAGAATAAGATCAATATCCGAGTTACCAAGAACCACCGGAGAAGAGAGAAACGTGTAATCAGCCAACGTAATAGAGACATCCGGGACGCAATTGTTAGAAGTCATTTGCTTGCCCAGAGACACAATCTTCAATGGAACAGGAATCCTTTCGGTCAGAAAATCATGCTTGGCCACAAATGGAGTTGAAATAAAAGAAAGCGATGCACCAGTGTCAAAAAGAACTTTTGCAGGAACATCGTTAACAGGAAGGTTACCCATGATCACATCTGGTGAGTCCTCTGCCTGAGCTGCATTCAGCAAATTGACCTTGGCGTGCTTGGGGTTATGCTTGACCACAGCTGTACTTGTCGATCTGACAGGAGGAGGAGGAGGAAGACGCCTCTGGTTGAGACACTTGTTGGCATAGTGACCCTTCTGTTGGCACTTGTTGCACGTGACCTCTGAAAGCGGACGATGATACGGAGCACTCGATCTTGGAGCTTGAGACGAAATCTTGTTCTGAAAGCCAGGTTTGGGTGGGTGGGAAGAACCACTGCCACCTTTGCTCTTCTACTGATACGGCTGACGGAACGGAGGAGGAGGAAGCCAAAACTTCTGCTGATTGGCCACTTGAGTAGAGGAAGAAGGAGTAACATCTCTGACTCGCTTCTTGGAAGGATCACACCTCAACTGAGCAGCCTCTTGCTTCAGTGCCATGTGGTAGAACTCATCGTATATCAAGGGCTCGAAGAGAACAAGAGCTGGCTGAATTTCTTCTCTGAGACCACCCCTAAACTGGTATATCATGCTCTTCTCATCAGGGACGTCCTGCTTGGCAAAGTGGGCGAGCTTCTGAAACAACTTGTTGTAGTCATAGACAGACAAAGAGCCTTGCTTCAGATTGCGGAATTCCTCACGCTTGCTTTCAACCATGCTCTGGAGAATATGATGAGCTCGGAAATCTTGACGGAAATCATCCCAAGTGATAACACGTCCACCTCTGGAGTCCTTGTACTGCTGGAACCATTCTGCAGCTTGATCTTTGAGTTGGAAGGAAGCGAACTTGACAAAGTCCTCAGGCCTAACGTTACTGCACTCGAAATGCTTGCACAGATCCACAAGCCAATCATCAGCATCGGTTGCCTCAACACAATTGCTGAAAGTCTTTGGCCCGTTAGCGAGGAACTGGTTGAGTGTAGCAAAGTGACTCTGATTGCTGCCTTGATTCCCTTGACTGCCTTGATTGCGCTCTTGAAGAATTTGCATGATCAGCTGTGTGTTTGCATTGGTTGCCGCCATCACAGCTTGCCATGCCTTCGGAGGAGGTGGAGGTGGTGGCGGATCAGGATTCGGAGTCGTGCGCGTTGGAGGAGCCATCCTAAAGAGGGTGACCACCATTAGCACAATGATGGACAAATATTGAAGCTGAATCCAACGGAATGAAAATTGCAACATATAGTCTTCACATCCGAACAAAATGAACGAATGCATTCCTCTTGAAATGGTCACATATCCATAAATTGAGAAGCCACGCAGAATTAAGGTAGAGAAATAAATTAACAAGGTACGGATCAAGAACGAATAATCGGTAAGAAATCCCAATCTCAAACCAATATCCGTGGAAGAAGAACTAGAGCTACTAGAATTCCCACCTATGAAACTCCCGAACTTTTCCGGTTATGCAATCAGGTGTTGGGGATACAGGGGAAGCATAATATCTCACCCAAACTAGCAATTCCTACATCCAGCTGTATCCATCCTTAAACACATAACCAAGAAACTTTCGGAAACCATCTACCTCAACCTTCGAAAAGCATCCGTTATACAAGTTATGGCAATACTCCCGAACTCCCGCCCCAGTACTGGGTGGCGTCGAGGTTATCTCACCAATGAACTGCATAAAAGAGATTTTCGATGTCGGTGTACTAAACTCAGGTATTCCAGAACCGCAACGATAAAATTATGATGACAACACCTCAGAGCTCAACTCCCCGGGACACTTCCACTAAACCCCTGACAGGAGGCACCAAGACAATGTTCTCATCATAAAACCATCGGAACGATTCCAAGATACCCGCGTGATCCTAAAAAAAATTCTGTGAAATTTGAGAAGAGAAGAGTCAAAACTCTACGTCAGGATGCCTTACCAGAGCGATGAGGAGACTGGGAAGTAAAAGAATTCCTAATCTCTCTGATATATAATTCCTAAAAGACTCAAAACATTTTTCTAGACACAACTCGACCG
The DNA here is from genome assembly GCF_002162155.2 of Triticum dicoccoides. Classification (NCBI taxonomy): domain Eukaryota; kingdom Viridiplantae; phylum Streptophyta; class Magnoliopsida; order Poales; family Poaceae; genus Triticum; species Triticum dicoccoides. Next base: position 347,526,529 of record NC_041380.1, read on the forward strand.
CTAAAAACGATCAAGCAATGGGGCTCCTAAGGTCGGGGAAGGCTCTGATACCAACTTGTAACACCCTCGATGCGACTATAGCTCCCACGTGTCGAGGCACGACTTAGAGACATAATCGCATTGAAGGCATATGTCGCAAATTAGGCAATCTTCACAACATCCCACGTAAGATAAATAATAAAGGGGAGATAACATAGTTGGCTTACACTCGCCACGTCAATCAAGTACATAAATAACATTACATCATTCAAACACTCATGGCCCGACTACGGTGCCAAAATAAAAGAGAACCCAACATGCAACACGGTCCCAATCACCCCCAACTGGGCACCACTACTGATCGTCGGGAAAGGAAACATAGTATCGCTGGGAGTCTTCGTCAAACTCTCACTTGAGCTCACACGCGTCTCCTGGAGCGGAATCATCAGGCCCTGCATCTGGTGTAATAGTAATTTGTGAGCCACAGGGACTCAACAATCTCGCACCCTCGCGATCAAGACTATTTAATCTTATAGGTAAGGCAAGGTAAGTATATGAGTGGAGCTGCAGCAAGCGACTAGCAAATATGGTGGCTAACTTATTCGCAAAAGAGAGCGAGAAGAGGAGGCAAAGCACGAGCGAGAAACTAGAGAGCAACCTGCGCAAACATTACTCCAACACCGTATCCACTTCCCGGACTCTGCCGAGAAGAGGCCATCACGGTAACACACTCAGTTGATTCATTTTAATTAAGTTAAGGTTCAAGTTATCTACAACCGGACATTAACAAATTCCCATCCGCCCATAACCGCGGGCACGGCTTTCGAAAGTTCAATCCCTGCAGGGGAGTCCCAACTTAGCCCATGACAAGCTCTCACGGTCAACGAACGAATAGACCTCCTCCCAAGACATTCCGATCAGACTCGGTATCTCGGTAACTCAAGACACTTTGACAGGTTAAAACAAATCCAGCAACACCGCCCGAATGTGCCGACAAATCCCGATAGGAGCTGCACATATCTCTTTCTCAGGGCACACTCAGATGAACACTACGTACAACTAAAACCAACCCTCAAGTTGCCCCAAGGTGGCGCTGCAAGTGGCTCTATTTGGACCAACACTCAGAGGAGCACTGGCCCGGGGGGGTTTAAAATAAGATGACCCTCGGGCTCCGGAAACCCAAGGGAAAAAGAGGCTAGGTGGCAAATGGTAAGACCAATGTTGGGCATTGCTGGAAAAGTTTTAATCGAGGCGAAATATCAAGGGGTTCCCATTATAACCCAACCGCGTAAGGAACGCAAAATCCGGGAACATAACACCGATATGACGGAAACTAGGGTGGCAAGAGTGGAACAAAACACTAGGCGAGAGGCTGAGCCTTCCACCCTTTACCAAGTATATAGATGCATTAAGATAACAAGGCAATATAATGATATCCCAACAAGTAAATAAATGTTCCAACAAGGAACGGCCTCCAATCTTCACCTCCAACTAGCAACGCTATAGGAGGGGTTGAGCAAAGCGGTAACATAGCCAATCAACGGTTTGCTAGGACAATGGTGGGTTAGAGGTTTGACATGGCAATTTAGGAGGCTTTCAAGCAAGTGGTAGGCATCGTAGCAATGGCATAGCAAAAGAGCGAGCAAACTAGCATAGCAATGATAGTAGTGATTTCGAGGGTATGATCATCTTGCCTGCACAGTTGTCAAAGTTGACTGGATCCTCGAAAGCAAACTCAACGGGCTCCTCGTTAGCGAACTCGTCTCCCGGCTCTACCCAAACAAGACAAACAAGCAACAAGGATACAATCAACCACGTGCAAGATCAAGCAATATGATGAAATGATGATATGCTATGCGGGATGCGATGCGGGATGCAAAATGCAAGATATGACAGGAAATGCATGATCCTGGCCTCAACTTGGGAATCCAAGTGTTCCATTGGAAATATGGGATGAAAACGCCTGAAAACGATATAAAGAACGTCGGAATCGGAGTTACGGTTTGGAAATGGCAAGCGATTCAAATATGACGCCGGTCTGCGATTTACAGCAAGTAGGCATCTAAATGCAACAAAATGAACATGCTACAGCACCCGAACATGACAACAAAATACATGGCAGGGATGCACACAAGATGCTTAACAAAAGTCTAGCACTGAGCTACGGCCAATTCATCCATTAACAGGTTCAAACAAGCATGGCAAAAACGCAAATGGTAAAACAGATCTCAGACTTAGTGAAATTAACACTTGTCTGGAATTTCAGATCATATAGCCCTCTTCGGAGCAACGAAACAACATGCTACAGGACCTGAACATGACAAAGAAAGACATGGAATGGAGCTACTCAACAAGCTTAACAAAAGTCCCTTAGTGACCTTGAGCCAAAAGGGATCAGAAAATACAATTGCAAGCACGTGAACATAGCAAAAACATAATCAGTTTTCAGACTTAGTGAAAACTGGAACATGCTGAAACATAACTCACGAAGGCATGTTTACGAGCTCGATGCACTCACCACGGTGCAAGTCATGGAAAGACAAGCATACATCCCTTAAGAAGGCACAAAATATAAGCTAGACATGGCAATAACAATAGCATAGCATGCACGGATCAACTACAATAACATCAGCAAAATCGCAAACAAGTTGACGATCTGCCCAGATTCGCAACGAAGCAAAAGTAGAGCTCGATTGACTCAAGCTAGGTTGCTCCATAATTGCAAACAAAGACATGGATGGATAGAGCACTACAATATTAACAAAACTCCCTTACTAATCATCCTCAAAAGAGGCACGGATCACTAGGAAACAACAAGAACATATGGCATCGTGAACTAAACAATCCCAGGACTTAGTGAAATCACTAAGTCCCTGAAAACAGAATTAGCAAGTGCACCACTTTGCAAGCTTGCACAAGTCACCACACACATCCTAAAAATACATGGGTTGCACCTCTAGATAGATGACAAAACCCTTAACAAAATGTATGAAGAACTCACGGGCATATCATGCACACATTAATCATGGCAAAAATGAATAAAGTGCTAAACGGAGTAATAGATCTGACAAATAACTCAAGTAGCCCTCTTCCAACAGCATTTCGGGCATTAAGATGAGCTCTAATAAAAATGATGCAATCGAATTAAATGGTGTACTCTCTGAGGTGAACATTTTGATATGCTATATGCCCAAATCGAAGCAACGGATGCAAAGTTACGGGGCCGCGAACATGGGCACTTGGAGTAAAAAATACTGGGACTTAGTAAAAAAAGAGGGGTCAACCCTAGTCTCTTCTCATATCCAGATCGGGGCGCGGTTCCCGAGGCGGCGGCGGCACTGTAACTGATGGCGGCGGGGGGCGCGGGCGGAGCGGCCGGGCCTCCCACCAGCGACGAGGCGACCGGCGGAGGCGGGGGCTCG
>NC_041380.1:347530402-347539895 GCF_002162155.2 Triticum dicoccoides
GCGGCGATGGGCCGGGCGGGCCCGCTGCGGGCTCGCCGGGCCGCGGCGGCGGGTGGCGGCGGAGATGCCACGTGGCGGCATCTGACTGGGCGCGGGGGCGGCGGACGTTGTCCGGTCCGCTCCAGACACGTCCGGCGGCGGCGGATCTGGGTTTTTGGGGTTAGGGGGAGAGGATCCGCGAATTTGGAATGGGGGGTATATATAGGCATAGATGGAGCTAGGAGAGTCCAAAAGAGGTGCGGTTTTCGGCCACGCGATCGTGATCGAACGCTCTAGAACATGGAGCAGAGTTTGGTGGGTTTTGGACCAAATTGGAGGGGTGTTGAGCTGCAACACACACGAGGCCTTTTTGGTCCCTCGGTTAACCGTTGGAGTATCAAACGAAGTCCAAATGGTACGAAACTTGACAGGCGGTCTACCGGTAGTAAACCAAGGCCGCTTGGCAAGTCTCTGTCCAATCCGGAAATGTTTAATCCCCACACACGAAAGAAAGCTAGAAATGACCACCGGAGGAGAACGAAGCGCCGGAATGCAAAACGGACAACGGGGAAAATGCTTGAATGCATGAGACGAACACGTATGCAAATGCAACACACGGAGACAAAGACCCGAACCCGAGAAGATAAATAACTTAACGCCGGAAACGGCAAGAGTTGGAGTACAAATAGGGAAAGTTACATCCGGGGTGTTACAATGCTTCACCACTACGAAAGGATCTCGTCCCGAGATCTAGGATTGAAAGAACGCCGGGTACTCAGAACGGAGGTGATCCTCACGTTCCCAGGTAGCTTCACGGTAGGAATGGTGTGACCACTTGACTTTTAGAAATTTGATTGACTTGTTGCGAGTCTTGTGTTCAGTCTCTTCCAGAATAGCAACTGGGTGCTCACAATAGGAGAGATCTTCTTGGAGCTCAATGTCCTCAAAGTTGACGGTGCGGTCAGGAGTCTTGAAGCACTTTCAAAGCTGAGAGACATGGAACACGTCATGAACATTTGCAAAGTTTGAAGGAAGCTCGAGTTGATAGGTGAGGTCGCCTCTCTTGCTGACAATCTTGAAAGGTCCCACGTATCTGGGGGCAAGCTTCCCTTTGATACAGAAGCGACGAGTACCTTTCATAGGAGAGACACGGAGGTAAACATGATCTCCGATCTGGAAAGCCAAATCACGATGCTTACTGTCATAGTAGCTCTTCTGACGGGATTGGGCTGCTTTGAGATTATCTCGAATGACTTTGCACATTTCTTCTGCTTCTGTGATTAAGTCATTACCCCAAAGCTGACGTTCACCAGTTTCAGACCAGTTGAGAGGGGTACGGCACTTCCTGCCATACAGAATTTCAAATGGGGCCTTGCCCAAACTTTCTTGAAAACTGTTGTTGTAGGAGAATTCAGCATAAGGAAGACAATCCTCCCTTGTCATGCCGAAGGAAATCACACAAGCCCTGAGCATATCTTCAAGAATCTGGTTGACACGCTCGACTTGACCGCTTGTTTGAGGATGGAAAGTTGTGCTGAAGCGGATGTTAGTGCCCATGGCCTTCTGAAAAGAATCCCAAAACTTCAAGGTAAAGATGCTGCCACGGTCTGAAGAGATGACTTGAGGAATACCGTGCAGAGAGACAATGCGAGAGGTATAGAGTTCCGCCAATTAAGCTGCAGTGATCGACTCTTTGATAGGCAGAAAATGAGCCACTTTGGTGAGTTTGTCGATGACAACAAGTATAGCATCATTGCCACGCTTGGACTTTGGAAACCCAGTCACGAAGTCCATTTCAATGTGGTCAAACTTCCATTCTGGAATGGCAAGAGGTTGGAGGAGACCTGCTAGCCTTTGGTGTTCTACCTTCACTCTTCTGCAGACATCACATTCATTCACGAATTGAGCGATCTCGCGCTTCATTCGAGTCCACCAATAAGCTTGCTTAAGGTCCTGATACATCTTCGTGCTCCCAGGGTGGATGGAGAGGAGAGAATTGTGAGCCTCGTTCATGATCACTTCACGGAGGTCACCTTTGGGAACAACAATACGATCCTCGAAGAAGAGAGTGTCATTGTCGTCAAGGCGGTAGCACTTGTACTTGGACTGACTCTTGGCAATCCCAATCTTCACCTTTTTCACCATAGCATCAAGAAGCTGAGCTTGGCGAATTGGTGTTCTAAGGTAGGAGAGACTTGAAGGTTGGCGAGGAAACCTTGAGGAACAACTTGCAGGTTAAGTTTGTGGAAAGCTTCACAAAGCTCGGGTTGATAAGGCTTGAGAATCAGACTGTTGCAGTAGACCTTTCTGCTCAAAGCGTCAGCAATCACATTGGCCTTGCCTGGAGTATACTCGATACTCGGATTATACTCTTGAATCATTTCGACCCAACGAGTTTGCTTGAGGTTGAGATTAGGCTGAGTGAAGATGTACTTGAGACTCTTGTGATCAGTGAAAATGTCCACTTTTCTTCCCAATAGAAGATGTCTCCAAGTCAAAAGAGCATGCACAACTGCCGCCAACTCGAGATCATGAGTGGGGTAGTTCTTCTCATTAGGCTTCAACTGGCGAGATGTATAAACAACAACTTTATTCTCTTGCATCAATACTGCGCCAAGACCTTGGAGAGAGGCATCACAAAAGACCTCGTGCGGCTTGAATTCATCAGGCGGAGTCAGAACTGGAGCAGTGATCAACTTCTCCTTCAAAGTGTTGAAAGCAATATCACACTCCGGAGACCAAACGTACTTGACGTGCTTCTGGAGAAGATTTGAGAGAGGCTTCGCGATCTTAGAAAAGTTTTCAACGAATCTTCGACAATAGCTTGTGAGACCGAGAAAACTGCGGAGTTGCTTCACGTTCTGAGGAGGTTCCCAATTCACAATTGCAGACACCTTCTCAGGATTCACGGCAATGCCCTTGGCAGAGATGATATGACCAAGATAAAGAACCTCATCAAGCCAAAATTCGCACTTGGAGAACTTGGCGTAGAACTGATGTTCTCTGAGCTTATCAAGCACCAAACGCAAGTGTTTGGCATGATCTTCCTTGTTCTTGGAGAAAACCAGAATGTCGTCGAGATAGACCAAAACAAAGTCATTGGTCTAGGCGTTGAAGATGAAGTTCATCATGCGAGAGAACGTCGGAGGAGCGTTGGCGAGGCCAAAAGACATGACAGTGTATTCATATGAACCAAAGCTTGTTCTGAATGTTGTCTTGGGAATATCTTCTTCACGAATGCGAATCTAGTGATAACCCATACGGAGATCAAGCTTGGAGAATACTTGGGCACCTTTGAGTTGTTCGAACAGCTCATTGATGTTGGGAAGTGGGTATTTGTTCTTGATGGTCTTCTTGTTCACTGGACGGTAATCAACACAAAGTCGGTCCGTTCCATCCTTCTTCTTCACAAAAAGAACACCACAACCCCACGGAGAAGAACTAGGCCGGATGAGACCCATTTTCTCTTGCATATCGAGTTGCTTCTTCAGCTCCTTCAACTCTTCAGGTCCGAGCTTGTAAGGACGTTTGCACACAGGTTCCGTGCCAGGCTCAAGATCAATAACGAATTCAACTGGCCGGTGCGGAGGCATTCCTGGGAGCTCTTCTGGAAAGACGTCTTGGTATTCGCAAACGACTGGAATTTGAGAGATAGCATCCAATTCACCCTTCTCATTGAGAGAAAACAGACGGATAGTATCATCACGAGCGGCAAAGACAATTACATTCTCAGACGAATGAGTCAATTGAATCTGCCTGGCAGCACAATCAAGATGTGCCTTGTGCTTAGAAAGCCAATCCATTCCGAGAATAAGATCAATATCCGAGTTACCAAGAACCACCGGAGAAGAGAGAAACTTGTAATCGCCCAACGTAATAGAGACATCCGGGACGCAATTGTTAGAAGTCATTTGCTTGCCCAGAGACACAATCTTCAATGGAACAGGAATCCTTTCGGTCACAAAATCATGCTTGGCCACAAATGGAGTTGAAATAGAAGAAAGCGATGCACCAGTGTCAAAAAGAACTTTTGCAGGAACATCGTTAACAGGAAGGTTACCCATGATCACATCTGGTGAGTCCTCTGCCTGAGCTGCATTCAGCAAATTGACCTTGGCGTGCTTGGGGTTATGCTTGACCACAGCTGTACTTGTCGATCTGACAGGAGGAGGAGGAGGAGGAAGACGCCTCTGGTTGAGACACTTGTTGGCATAGTGACCCTTCTGTTGGCACTTGTTGCACGTGACCTCTGAAAGCGGACGGTGATACGGAGCACTCGATCTTGGAGCTTGAGACGAAGTCTTCTTCTGAAAGCCAGGTTTGGGTGGGTGGGAAGAACCACTGCCACCTTTGCTCTTCTGCTGATACGGCTGACGGAACGGAGGAGGAGGAAGCCAAAACTTCTGCTGATTGGCCACTTGAGTAGAGGAAGAAGGAGTAACATCTCTGACTCGCTTCTTGGAAGCATCACACCTCAACTGAGCAGCCTCTTGCTTCAGTGCCATGTTGTAGAACTCACCGTATCTCAAGGGCTCGAAGAGAACAAGAGCTAGCTGAATTTCTTCTCTGAGACCACCCCTGAACTGGTATATCATGCTCTTCTCATCAGGGACGTCCTGCTTGGCAAAGCAGGCGAGCTTCTGAAACAACTTGTTGTAGTCATAGACAGACAAAGAGCCTTGCTTCAGATTGCGGAATTCCTCACGCTTGCTTTCAACCACGCTCTGGAGAATATGATGAGCTCGGAAATCTCGACGGAAATCATCCCAAGTGATAACACGTCCACCTCTGGAGTCCTTGTACTGCTGGAACCATTCTGCAGCTTGATCTTTGAGTTGGAAGGAAGCGAACTTGACAAAGTCCTCAGGCCTGACGTTACTGCACTCGAAATGCTTGCACAGATCCACAAGCCAATCGTCAGCATCGGTTGCCTCAACACAATTGCTGAAAGTCTTTGGCCCGTTAGCGAGGAACTGGTTGAGTGTAGCAAAGTGACTCTGATTGCTGCCTCGATTCCCTTGACTGCCTTCATTGCGCGCTTGAAGAATTTGCATGATCAGCTGTGTGTTTGCATTGGTTGCCGCCATCACAGCTTGCCATGCCTCCGGAGGAGGTGGAGGTGGTGGCGGATCAGGATTCGGAGTCGTGCGCGTTGGAGGAGCCATCCTGAAGAGGGTGACCACCATTAGCACAATGATGGACAAATATTGAAGCTGAATCCAACGGAATGAAAATTGCAACATATAGTCTTCACATCCGAACAAAATGAACGAATGCATTCCTCTTGAAATGGTCACATATCCATAAATTGAGAAGCCACGCAGAATTAAGGTAGAGAAATAAATTAACAAGGTACGGATCAAGAACGAATAATTGGTAAGAAATCCCAATCTCAAACCAATATCCGTGGAAGAAGAACTAGAGCTACTAGAATTCCCACCTATGAAACTCCCGAACTTTTCCGGTTATGCAATTAGGTGTTGGGGATACAGGGGAAGCATAATATCTCACCCAAACTAGCAATTCCTACATCCAGCTGTATCCATCCTTAAACACATAACCAAGAAACTTTCGGAAACCATCTACCTCAACCTTCGAAAAGCATCTGTTATACAAGTTATGGCAATACTCCCGAACTCCCGCCCCAGTACTGGGTGGCGTCGAGGTTATCTCACCAACGAACTGCATAAAAGAGATTTTCGATGTCGGTGTACTAAACTCAGGTATTCCAGAACCGCAACGATAAAATTATGATGACGACACCTCAGAGCTCAACTCCCCGGGACACTTCCACTAAACCCCTGACAGGAGGCACCAAGACAATGTTCTCATCATAAAACCATCAGAACGATTCCAAGATACCCGCGTGATCCTAAAAAAAATTCTGTGAAATTTGAGAAGAGAAGAGTCAAAACTCTACGTCAGGATGCCTTACCGGAGCGATGAGGAGACTGGGAGGTAAAAGAATTCCTAATCTCTCCGATATATAATTCCTAAAAGACTCAAAACATTTTTCTAGACACAACTCGGCCGCTAAAAACGATCAAGCAATGGGGCTCCTAAGGTCGGGGAAGGCTCTGATACCAACTTGTAACACCCTCGATGCGACTATAGCTCCCACGTGTCGAGGTACGACTTAGATACATAATCGCATTGAAGGCATATGTCGCAAATTAGGCAATCTTCACAACATCCCACGTAAGATAAATAATAAAGGGGAGATAACATAGTTGGCTTACACTCGCCACGTCAATCAAGTACATAAATAACATTACATCATTCAAACACTCATGGCCCGACTACGACGCCAAAATAAAAGAGAACCCAACATGCGACACGGTCCCAATCACCCCCAACTGGGCACCACTATTGATCGTCGGGAAAGGAAACATAGTATCGCTGGGAGTCTTCGTCGAACTCCCACTTGAGCTCACACGCGTCTCCTGGAGCGGAATCATCAGGCCCTGCATCTGGTGTAATAGTAATCTGTGAGCCACAGGGACTCAACAATCTCGCACCCTCGCGATCAAGACTATTTAAGCTTATAGGTAAGGCAAGGTAAGTATATGAGTGGAGCTGCAGCAAGCGACTAGCAAATATGGTGGCTAACTTATTCGCAAAAGAGAGCGAGAAGAGGAGGCAAAGCACGAGCGAGAAACTAGAGAGCAACCTGCGCAAACATTACTCCAACACCGTGTCCACTTCCCGGACTCCGCCGAGAAGAGGCCATCACGGTAACACACTCAGTTGATTCATTTTAATTAAGTTAAGGTTCAAGTTATCTACAACCGGACATTAACAAATTCCCATCCGCCCATAACCGCGGGCACGGCTTTCGAAAGTTCAATCCCTGCAGGGGAGTCCCAACTTAGCCCATGACAAGCTCTCACGGTCAATGAAGGAATAGACCTCCTCCCAAGACATTCCGATCAGACTCGGTATCTCGGTAACTCAAGACACTTCGACAGGTTAAAACAAATCCAGCAACACCGCCCGAATGTGCCGACAAATCCCGATAGGAGCTGCACATATCTCTTTCTCAGGGCACACTCAGATGAACACTACGTACAACTAAAACCAACCCTCAAGTTGCCCCGAGGTGGCGCTGCAAGTGGCTCTATTTGGACCAACACTCAGAGGAGCACTGGCCCGGGGGGGTTTAAAATAAGATGACCCTCGGGCTCCGGAAACCCAAGGGAAAAAGAGGATAGGTGGAAAATGGTAAGACCAATGTTGGGCATTGCTGGAAAAGCTTTAATCGAGGCGAAATATCAAGGGGTTCCCATTATAACCCAACCGCGTAAGGAACGCAAAATCCGGGAACATAACACCGATATGACGGAAACTAGGGTGGCAAGAGTGGAAAAAAAGACTAGGCGAGAGGCCGGGCCTTCCACCCTTTTCCAAGTATATAGATGCATTAAGATAACAAGGCAATATAATGATATCCCAACAAGTAAATAAATGTTCCAACAAGGAACGGCCTCCAATCTTCACCTGCAACTAGCAACGCTATAAGAGGGGCTTTGCAAAGCGGTAACATAGCCAATCAACGGTTTGCTAGGACAATGGTGGGTTAGAGGTTTGACATGGCAATTTAGGAGGCTTTCAAGCAAGTGGTAGGCATCGTAGCAATGGCATAGCAAAAGAGCGAGCAAACTAGCATAGCAATGATAGTAGTGATTTTGAGGGTATGATCATCTTGCCTGCACAGTTGTCATAGTTGAATGGATCCTCGAAAGCAAACTCAATGGGCTCCTCGTTAGCGAACTCGTCTCCTGGCTCTACCCAAACAAGACAAACAAGTAACAAGGATACAATCAACCACGTGCAAGATCAAGCAATATGATGAAATGATGATATGCTATGCGGGATGCGATGCGGGATGCAAAATGCAAGATATGACAGGAAATGCATGATCCTTGCCTCAACTTGGGAATCCAAGTGTGCCACTGGAAATATGGGATGAAATCGCTAGAAAATGATATAAAGAACGCCGGAATCGGAGTTACGGTTTGGAAATGGCAAGCGATTCAAATATGACACCGGTCTGCGATTTACAGCAAGTAGGCATCTAAATGCAACGAAATGAACATGCTACAGCACCCAAACATGACAACAAAATACATGGCAGGGATGCACACAAGATGCTTAACAAAAGTCTAGCACTGAGCTACAGCCAATTCATCCATTAACAGGTTCAAACAAGCATGGCAAAAACGCAAATGTGTAAAACAGATCTCAGACTTAGTGAAATTAACACTTGTCTGGAATTTCAGATCATATAGCCCTCTTCGGAGCAACGAAACAACATGCTACAGGACCTGAACATGACAAAGAAAGACATGGAATGGAGCTACTCAACAAGCTTAACAAAAGTCCCTTAGTGACCTTGAGCCAAAAGGGATCAGAAAATACAATTGCAAGCACGTGAACATAGCAAAAACATAATCAGTTTTCAGACTTAGTGAAAACTGGAACATGCTGAAACATAACTCACGAAGGCATGTTTACGAGCTCGATGCACTCACCACGGTGCAAGTCATGGAAAGACAAGCATACATCCCTTAAGAAGGCACAAAATATAAGCTAGACATGGCAATAACAATAGCATAGCATGCACGGATCAACTACAATAACATCAGCAAAATCGCAAACAAGTTGACGATCTGCCCAGATTCGCAACGAAGCAAAAGTAGAGCTCGATTGACTCAAGCTAGGTTGCTCCATAATTGCAAACAAAAACATGGATGGATAGAGCACTACAATATTAACAAAACTCCCTTACTGATCATCCTCAAAAGAGGCACGGATCACTAGGAAACAACAAGAACATATGGCATCGTGAACTAAACAATCCCAGGACTTAGTGAAATCACTAAGTCCCTGAAAACAGAATTAGCAAGTGCACCACTTTGCAAGCTTGCACAAGTCACCACACACATCCTAAAAATACATGGGTTGCACCTCTAGATAGATGACAAAACCCTTAACAAAACATATGAAGAACTCACGGGCATATCATGCACACATTAATCATGGCAAAAATGACAAAAGTGCTAAACGGAGTAACAGATCTGACAAATAACTCAAGTAGCCCTCTTCCAACAGCATTTCGGGCATCACGATGAGCTCTAATGAAAATGATGCAATGGAACGAAATGATGTACTCTCTGAAATGAACATTTTGATAGGCTATATGGCCAAATCGGAGCTACGGATGCAAAGTTACGGGCCGCGAACATGGGCACTTGGAGTAAAAAATACTGGGACGGTAAAAAAAAAGAGGGGTCAACCCTAGTCTCTTCTCAGATCCAGATCGGGGCGCGGTTCCTGAGGCGGCGGCAGCACTATAACTAACGGCGGCGGCGGGCGCGGGCGGAGCGGCCGGGCCTCCCACCGGCGACGAGGCGGCCGGCGGAGGCGGGGGCTCGGCCGCGGCGCCTCTGGGCGGCGACGCGAGGGAAGGGGCGGCGCGGCCGCGGGCGAACGGCGGCAGGGGCGGCCAGGCGGC
>NC_041380.1:347540615-347564022 GCF_002162155.2 Triticum dicoccoides
CGGAGATGCCACGTGGCGGCGTCTGACTGGGCGTGGGGGCGGCGGACGTTGTCCGGTCCGCTCCGGACACGTCCGGCGGCGGCGGATCTGGGATTTTTAGGGTTAGGGGGGAGAGGATCCACGAATTTGGAATGGGGGGGTATATAGGCATAGAGGGAGCTAGGAGAGTCCAAAAGAGGTGCGGTTTTCGGCCACGCGATCGTGATCGAACGCTCTAGGACATGGAGCAGTGTTTGGTGGGTTTTGGGCCAAATTGGAGGGGTGTTGGGCTGCAACACACACGAGGCCTTTTTGGTCCCTCGGTTAACAATTGGAGTATCAAACGAAGTCCAAATGGTACGAAACTTGACAGGCGGTCTACCGGTAGTAAACCAAGGCGGCTTGGCAAGTCTCGGTCCAATCCGGAAATGTTTAGTCCCCACACATGAAAGAAAGCTAGAAATGACCACCGGAGGAGAACGAAGCGCCGGAATGCAAAACGGACAACGGGGAAAATGCTCGAATGCATGAGACGAACACGTATGCAAATGCAATGCACATGATGACATGATATGAGATGCATGACAACGATAACAAAACACGGAGACAAAGACCCGAACCCGAGAAAATAAATAACTTAACGCCGGAAACGGCAAGAGTTGGAGTACAAATAGGGAAAGTTACATCCGGGGTGTTACACATAATTAAGTTCTTTAATTGACCAATATGCTTTATGTTCTAACTTAAGAGGCAAGTGATAAGCTTTTCCATAGACCATTTTATAAGGATTCATACCCATAGTATTTTTATAAGCTGTTCTGAGGCCCAAAGTGCATCATCCAATTTATTTGACCAATTCTTTCGAGACCTATTGGCAGTCTTTTGTAAAATTAGTTTTATTTCTCTATTGCTAAGGTCGACTTGACCACTAGATTGAGGATGATAGGGTGATGCAATTCTATGGTTGACATCATATTTAGCAAGCATTTTACGGAAAGCACCATGAATAAAGTGTGAACCACCATCAGTCATTAGATATCTAGGGACTCCAAACCTTGGGAAAAATGTCTTTAAGCATTTTAATGGATGTGTTATGATCAACACTACTAGTTGGAATAGCTTCTACCCACTTAGTAACATAATCAACATCAACCAAAATATGTGTATACCCATTAGAGGAAGGGAAAGGTCCCATATAATCAAAACCCCAAACATCAAATGGTTCAACAAGAAGTGAATAATTCATAGGCATTTCCTGTGCTTACCGATATTACTAATCCTTTAGCATTCATCACAAGATAAAACAAACTTACGAGCGTCCTTGAAGAGAGTAGGCCAATAAAAAGCAGATTGCAATACCTTGTGAGCAGTTCTATCTCTCGCATGATGCCCTCCATAAGCTTCGGAGTGACATTTCCATAGGATTTGTTCCTGTTCATGCTCAGGTACACAATGTCTAACAATACCATCTACTCCTTCTTTATAAAGATGTGGGTCATCCCAAAAGTAATGTCTTAAATCATAGAAGAATATTTTCTTTTGTTGGTATGTCAAACTAGGTGGTATATATTTAGAAACAATGTAATTAGCATAGTCAGCATACCAAGGAGTGTTATGAGAAACATTTATTGCAGCTAGTTGTTCATCAGGAAAGCTATCATCAATAGGTAGTGGGTCATCAAGAATATTTTCTAACCTAGACAAGTTATCAGCTACGGGTTCTCTGTTGGGAATCGTTGCATGGAATAACAAAAAAAATCTATGCACACACAATGATCTATCCATGGAGACGCATAGAAACGAGGGGGGAATGTGTCTATGTACCCTCGTAGACTGTCGGTGTCAAAATTGGCGGATCTCGGGTAGGGGGTCCCAAACTGTGCGTCTAGGCCGGATGGTAACAGGAGGCAAGGGACACGAAGTTTTACCCAGGTTCGGGCCCTCTTGATGGAGGTAAAACCCTACGTCCTGCTTGATTAATATTGATGATATGGGTAGTACAAGAGTAGATCTCCCACGAGATCGGAGAGGCTAAACCCTAGAAGCTAGCCTATGGTATGATTGTTGTTCTGTATCTTGTCCTACGGACTAAAACCCTCCAGTTTATATAGACACCGGAGAGGGTTAGGGTTACACAAAGTCGGTTACAATGGTAGGAGATCTACATATCCGTATCGCCAAGCTTTCCCTCCACGCCAAGGAAAATCCCTTCCGGACACGGGACGAAGTCTTCAATCTTGTATCTTCATAGTCCAAGAGTCCGGCCGAAGGTATAGTCCGGCTATCCGGACACCCCCTAATCCAGGACTCCCTCAGTAGCCCCTGAACCAGGCTTCAATGACGATGAGTCCGGCGCGCAGATTGTCTTCGGCATTGCAAGGCGGGTTCCTCCTCCAAGTACTTCATAGAAGATTTTGAACACAAAGATAGTGTCCGGCACTGCAAAATAAGTTTCCACATATTGCCATAGAGAGAATAATATTTACACAAATCTAATCTGCCGACGTATTACGTAGTGTGACACACCACGGCCAAGCCTTTATCCGAATCATTTTATTATCCCACCTCAGCGCGTCATGCGAGGCGGTTTCCTTGGCATGTCTTGTTAAAGCAGAGATCGTGCCCCCTTATTCTGGGATTCTCATCAATACGGGCGTGGGTAACCCAACCATGCCATTGATTACGGCGCTTGGAGATAAGCGAGTTTTACCAGGCTGGTGGGGACACGTAGTTGCGTCCACCCATATAAGGGGATAAGGATCCACCTTTTCACCTACGCCTTCTTCCTCCTCTGCCTATCCATTCTCGCGCAGTCAAGCTCCAGTGCCCAAGTCCGCACTCCCCACCTCAACCTTCTCCAGCCATGTCCGGAGCGGGAGGCAAGTGGATGGTCTCCTTCGCCATGGAGGGGCACATCAAAAAACTGAGGAAGGATGGATACTTGTCTAACGACATCCCGCACCGGCTTCCCGAAGAGGGGCAGCTCCTCCCCACCCCAAGGCCCCATGAGAGGGCAGTGTTCCTTCCCCACTTCCTCCGCGGACTGGGCTTTCCTATCCACCCATTCGTCCGGGGACTCATGTTCTACTACGGCCTGGATTTCCATGATCTGGCCCTGAACTTCATCCTCAACATCTCGATTTTTACCGTCGTGTGCGAGGCTTTCCTCTGCATCCGCCCCCATTTCGGCCTATGGCTCAAGACTTTCAACGTCAAGCTGAAGGTGGTGCGCGGCAACCAGGCGGAGTGCGGAGGCGCCATGGTGGGCAAGATGCCCAACGTCTTATGGCTCGAGGGCTCCTATGTGGAGACCCTGAAGGGGTGGCAATCGGGGTGGTTTTACATCACCGAGCCGCGTGACCCTGAGTGGGTCGCAGCCCCCGAGTTCCGGTCCGGACCCCCAACACAGCTCACATCCTGGAAAGAGACGGGCCTGTCATGGGGCAGCAAAGGAGAGGTGACTGGACTGCAAACATGCATCTAAACCCTGGCGGACAAGCAGCTCAAGCTTGTCAACGTAGTCCAGGTTATGTTCATCCACCTGATGCTCCCGTGTCAAGAACGGGCCTTCAATCTGTGGGAGTTCAACCCGGCGCAGCACCGAACTCTGAGCAGGCTCTTCGACACGATGTACGAAGATTCCTAGAAGGTGCTTTTCAAGGGCGCCGAGGCTCCCGCATCGCTACCGAGGATCGCGGATTCAGCATGCAGCGTCACGCTAGCGCGGTAAGTTGTTTGTACCTTTTACATGGTATTAGTTTTTCATAGTTTAACTCTATGCGGGATCTAAGCTCCCTTACCTTTGACAGGTTTGGCAGGCGAAGTCCGTACAGATCGACTGTCCGGCTCCTTTGCCCGAAGACCCAGCCGATGCCCTCTTGGCGAAGCTGCTGGTTCCGGCACCCCATGTGGTGCCGGAGAAGAAGGCCACGGGGACTCGAAAGAGTGCCCGGCGCCAGGAGGTGTCGGGTTCATCATCCGACGACTCCAAGGCGCATTCCTCCCGTGAAGACGAGGAGGAGGAAGAAGAGACCTCTTCCCCCCCCCCCGAGCGGGAGGAGAGAAGAAAAGGAAGGCCGCCCTCACTGGGGAGGCCGAAGGGTCCAAGAAGGGCAGAACCCTTCCCCCGGACTACTCCACCGTCGCCGACGACGGCGGAGAAGAGTGGCCGCTCAGGGCCAAGCCCCTGGCGAAATCGTAAGTATCCGGATACCAGAGTAATTCATAGTATTCCTTTATTGCACAACTTTCCCTTATGTCGAATATGATTATGCAGCCCACCCAAAGACCGGCTCGACGCATCGTCGAGCTGCTCACTGGACTCGTCGGATGTGAATTCGCTTTCGACGGCTTCCTCCCCCCGTCCTACGGACGACGCCGAAGTGTTGTCTCAACAGGTTCCAAGCCGAGAGGAGGTGGTCCTGGAGGCGCCGCAAGGCGACCTCCCAGACTCCAGGAGTAAAGGGGATAAACCCCCCCAGGGCTCCAAGTCTGGCTCTAGGCCGGACACCGCTCCGGAACCTTCAAAGGTTCTAGAGTCCGGTGGGGGACCTCCTTCCAAGAGGAGCAAGCCCACCGTGCCGGTGACCCCCGTCCAACCAGAGGCACCGAACAATCTGTTGGAGGTGCTCAAAGGTGCCTCCATCGACGAGGAGCACCGCACCATTATGAGTGCGGTGGTCCAGAAGGTTCAGTCTGCCAAGAGCGGACCGGCTGAAGCTTGTACTAGCCTTTTAACAGGCTTTGAGGTAAGTAAAGAATGTGTAAATAATATTACCGCATAGACAGTAGCCCCTGATGCTCTGTTTGGCGTTCGGGAAGAAAAGCCGAATAGAGGATCAAATAAAATTCGCAGGAGTCTAACAAAAAGGAGTCAATATGCGTATGCAGGCTTCTCTGCTGGCGTCTGCCGTATTGACTGCGGAAGTGGACACGCTAAAGCAGAACCTCGAGCAGTCCGAGCAAGAGCTCGGGCGTGCCAAGAAGCAGCTCGAGGAGAAGGAAGGTAAGAAATACCTTGTTTAAATATATATAAAAAAGGTGCAATTGCAAAAAATGACAGGATTATCGTGGCTATTGTAGGGGCCACGTTTGAGGTGGCGACCCTTAAGCAAGCGCTGGTCAAGGCCGAGAAGAGGGCGGCCACGGAGCGCACCGAGCGGGAGAAGTACGAGGCCCAGGTTGGCAAGGTGTGGCAAGAGCTCCAGGCTCTCATGAAAAAACATGAGAGTTTGGAGCTTGACTCAAAGACGCGAGCGTCCGAGCTTGCGGTGGCTATTAAGGATGCCAAGTCTGCCAAGGCCGAATCCCAGAAGACCCTCCAGGAGTTGGATGCGGTGAAGAAGATAGCGGCGGGTAAGGCATTCTTTATGCAAAGTAAACATGTAAACGTGAGTTACTTGTTACTTACCCGAATCCGCAGTTCTCTAGGAGCCTTCGCAGATCTTCCCCGTAGCATGTCCGATGCCGCCGCATTCTATCGAGCCGAGGAGGGAAGCTCGATAGAGAAGGTGTTCTGGTCTCAGTATGCTGAGGCCGGACACCCCGTGCCCCTGAGCGACCAGCTGAAGCAACTGGTCGAGCTCCACAAGGCGGCCGAACAGGCCATGAAGGGCCTCATAGTTCGGCTGTGGCCTGGAGAGGCTCTACCTGCGAGCTATTTCGGGTTGGTGCGGCGGCTGGGGGGGCCTGTCCAAGGCTCGAAGTCATCAAGCGCTCTGTCTGCATTGAAGGTGCCCGTAGGGCCCTTGCCCGTGCTAAGGTGCACTGGGGCAAGCTGGATGCTGAGAAGCTTGTGAAGGACGGGCCACCACCGGGGAAAGAGCATCGCAAGCCCGAGAATTATTATAAGGATGTTCTGAAGGGTGCCTGCCTTATGGCGGATGAATGTTCCAGGGATGGAATTTTTGTGTAAAACTCGCTCGTTTTGTCCTGTGCGCTGAAAACTTGTTCATATGCGCTAAGCAATGCTGTTGGAATTTAAAATGTTACCTTCTGTGCGGCTGTTTATCAATTCTGAGAGATGGCGAGTCATCGGCTTCTGCCCCCGTGCCGCTAGTGCTGGCGTGTTCGGGGATAAACCTGAGCGCTCTTTTTCCCATGTTTGGGTCCTTCGAGGGAGGCGCTCAGCACAACGAACAAGGCAATCGGACTATAATGCGTGAACACTCTCACTTAGCCATAGAATTCTATAATTTTAAATTTCGGCGAAGCCCCTGGTATTCGGAAGACCGAGTTCGGGGCGCTATCCACGCCTTGGCTGGACAGTGCCGGCTCCTCGCTCTAAGCGGCATAAGTCTTTAGGGACTCGAAAAACCTCTCGAACAGCGACCAGCTCTCGCTTCATCATGACAGTCAGTTTTAGCTTTCTCTACTGAGGTGCTCGACCCAGCTCAACTGGGGCACAATCGCAGTAGTTCTCCTAGTGCTACCTTAGCGGAACGTAAGGCACCAAAACATAGGAGCCGGGCAAACCCAACTATTGACCCAAGACATGATTCGGAGCCGATGCATATAATGCTATAAGTTTGGGGTCCCGCACTTGTTAAAGTGTTCGGACTTCTCACACCATATTAAGGGGTACTAAAGCCCCTGGCGTATTTTGGCCGTACCAAAGTGTACGGGTGCAACATGTCGTTAAGGAACATATATTTGTGAAAAAAGGTAATGCAAAATAGACAGAATCTATGCATTGTTTATTAAAAAGGGTTGCGATCAAAGCAGAACGATACAAATAATGCGATAAGCAAAAGGTTGGACTATTTAACATGTCCGTTCCAGGGGTAGGCTGCGGAATGGTATGCGAAACAGGTATACTACTCGTGATAGGGACCACCTGGGAGTTCCGTAATGCGGCATGGCTTGTCTACTTCCCTGGTTCTTGCATCGTTTGTGCGGCAATTGAACTGTCGAACAGGCCTTCCGAAGAATGGAGTCCTGAAAGTAAGAGAAAATTAAAAAATTGGCAGCCCCTAGTGCAGTTTAAGCCGTGTTTCGGGCGTGCCGTGATGGTGCCCCTCCCCCTGTACCGATGGTATTTCTAGAGCGTAGTTATGTACGCGAAGCACTGGCGTCGCATTTTTGCGAGGGCTGGGGTTGGGGCCGCATTGCTACGCCTGCTCGGAACGTGCCAGACGGTCTTGTTGTAGGTTACTCCAGGCGCGCTTGACAGTGCCCGGACGTTTAACGGTCGGACTGGAGAACTGCCTGGAGAGGCTGCTTTGTACTTCCGCTGCAAGGGCCGCCGTGTGCTCCTCCGTTCGGAGAGAGCGTTCGGTGTTTCCATTGACCGTAATTACTCCTTGAGGGCCTGGCATCTTGAGCTTAAGGTATGCGTAGTGCGGTACCGCGTTGAACTTGGCGAATGCGGTTTGCCCGAGCAGTGCGTGATAGCCACTGCGGAATGGGACTATGTCGAAGATTAACTCCTCGCTTCGAAAATTATTCGGAGATCCGAAGACCACTTCAAGTGTGACTGAGCCTGTACAGTTGGCCTCTACACCTGGTATTACGCCTTTAAAGGTCGTTTTGGTGGGCTTAATCCTCGAGGGATCTATGCCCATTTTCTACACTGTATCCTGGTAAAGCAGGTTCAGGCTGCTGCCGCCGTCCATAAGGACTCTAGTGAGATGAAATCCATCAATAATTGGGTCTAGAACCAATGTGGCGAATCCGCCATGACGGGTGCTAGTGGGATGGTCCCTTTGATAAAAGGTGATCGGGCAGGAGGACCATGGGTTGAACTTTGGGGCGACTGGCTCTACCGCGTATACGTCCCTTAACGCGTGCTTCCGCTCCCTCTTGGGGATGTGAGTTGCGTATATCATGTTCACCGTCCGCACTTGTGGGGGAAAACCCTTCTGTCCATCGTTGTTCGGCGGCCGGGGCTCTTTGTCGTCATCGCTATGCAGCCCCTTGTCGGTATTTTCGGCATTTAACTTGCCTGCCTGCTTGAACACCCAACAATCCCTGTTGGTGTGATTGGCCGGCTTTTCGGGGGTGCCATGTATCTGGCATAAGCGGTCGAGTATTCGGTCCAAACTAGACGGGCCCCTAGGATTTCTTTTGAATGGCTTTTTCCGCTGACCGGATTTATAGCCTTTGAATTCGGCATTAACTGTCGTATCCTCAGCATTGTCGTCGTTAATGCGGCGCTTCTGCTTGTTGCGACGCGGCCTGCCACTACTGTCCCTGCTATCCGAATTACCAGGGTTCTTGGTCATATTGTTACTACGAGCAAGCCAGCCGTCTTCTCCCGCGCAAAAGCGGGTCATGAGTGTCGTGAGTGCTGCCATAGATTTTGGCTTTTCCTGTCCAAGGTGCCGGGCAATCCACTCGTCACGGATATTGTGCTTGAAGGCTGCTAGGGCCTCTGCGTCCGAAAAGTCGACTATTTGATTTTTCTTTGTTAGGAACCGTGTCCAGAATTGCCTGGCCGATTCATCTGGCTGCTGAATTATGTGGCTTAGGTCATCGGCGTCTGGTGGTCGCACATAAGTGCCCTGGAAATTGTCGAGGAATGCGGCTTCCAGGTCCTCCCAACAACTGATTGATCCTGCTGGCAAGCTGTTAAGCCAATGCCGAGCTGGTCCTTTAAGCTTGAGTGGGAGGTATTTGAAGGCGTGGAGATCATCGCCGCGGGCCATGTGGATATGAAGGAGATAATCCTCGATCCATACCGCAGGATCTGTTGTGCCATCATATGATTCGATGTTTACGGGTTTGAAACCCTCGGGGATTTGATGATCCATTACTTCGTCTGTGAAGCATAGTGGGTGTGCGGTGCCTCTGTACTGGGCTATATCACGACGTAGCTCCAATGCGCTTTGTCTACTGTGTTCGGCCCTACCGGATTTATGTCCGGCATGATGGTTACCATCTCGAGTCGTGGGGCACCCACGCGATCCGTAAATCGATCTTGTTTGCCTTGCCTTGTCCTCCAACATATCTCGCAGGTCTGGTGCATTTTTCTCGTGCCTTGGTACGGGGTGCGGCTTGAGTGGAGGGCCGAGAGGCCTCTCTGTCGCAGCCGCGAGGTGGCCGGTCAGCCGTATCAAGTGCTGGTGATGTAGGTTTGAGTGCTTCCTCCTCTAATCGGGGTAGCAACCTGCGCTTTGGGTAGCTTTTGGAGGGGCGTTCGAGTTTATGCTCTTCGGCCGCAAGGACTTCAGTCCATCTGTCGGCTAGCAAATCTTGATCAGCTCTAAGTTGTTGCTGTTTTTTCTTGAGGCTTCTTGCCGTGGCCATAAGCCTGCATTGAAAATGCTCTTGCTCGACAGGATCCTCTGGCACGACGAATTCGTCGTCGTCGAGGCTTGCCTTGTCTTCGGAGGGAGGCATATGATTATCGTCCGCGACCTCTCTGTCTGCCGCTCTCTCATGAGGGCTGGTTTCCCCATCCTCCTGTGCTGAATCTTGCTGGAGGGGGTTTTCTTCGGCACTCTCCGGAGTATTATTATCTCCCGTGCTGGAATCACCGTATTTGCTTTGGCGGGATTTTGAGCGGCGCCGCTGACGCCGGCGCTTAGGCTGTTTTTTGGAGGGGTCATCCTCCGCTGTTCCATCGCCATCTCCTTCTTTTGGGGTGTCCACCATGTATATGGCATATGACGAGGTGGCTTTCCAAGGCCCAATAGGCGCTGGTTCTTCATCGTATCCTGCATCGGCGTCCATACCATCGATGTCTTCGGAGTCGAAGTTGAGCATGTCGGTTAAATCGTCGAAAGTGGCTACAAAGTGGGTGGTGGGTGGGCTTTGAATTTCTTCATCGTCCGTATCCCAACCTTGCTGACCGTAGTCCGGCCAGGGCTCTCCTGATAAAGAGAGAGACTTTAGTGTCTTCAGAATATCGCCAAAAGGCGAGTGCTGAAAGATGTCCGCGGCAGTAAACTCCATGATCGGCGCCCAATCGGATTCGATCAGCAGGGGCACGGAGGGTTCGGAGTCCGAAGAGGAGTCCGGCTCCTTGGAGTCACGAGTCTCGCGGAGTGCGGGGCTGGTGTTCGGCTTGATCGCCGTTGGGATCACAGCCCCCGAGGCGGCATCCAACCACCCGTCCTCGATCGGCGCAGTTGGCTCCGAATTAAGGGTCGAAGCCGATGCGGGTGCGGCCTCCAGGGCACTGTTCGGCGGCAGAGCTAGATCATGCTCGTTGTGACAGTGCGGTGCACTTGGCAGTGGCTCAAATCCGTCGAAGATCAAGTCCCCGCGGATGTCAGCCGTGTAGTTTAAACTTCCAAATCTGACCTGATGTCCAGGGGCATAGCTTTCGATCTGCTCCAGATGGCCAAGTGAATTGGCCCACAGTGCGAAGCTGCCGAAGACGAAGATCTGTCCGGGGAGGAAGGTCTCACCCTGGACTACATCGCTATTGATGATCGTAGGAGCCATCAAGCCTAACGGTAACGACATAGAGGAACTCTCAATGAAAGCACCAATGTCGGTGTCAAAACTGGCGGATCTCGGGTAGGGGGTCCCGAACTGTGTGTCTAGGCCGGATGGTAACGGGAGGCAAGGGACACGAAGTTTTACCCAGGTTTGGGCCCTCTTGATGGAGGTAAAACCCTACGTCCTGCTTGATTAATATTGATGATATGGGTAGTACAAGAGTATATCTACCACGAGATCGGAGAGGCTAAACCCTAGAAGCTAGCCTATGGTATGATTGTTGTTCTGTATCTTGTCCTACGGACTAAAACCCTCCGGTTTATATAGACACCGGAGAGGGTTAGGGTTACACAAAGTCGGTTACAATGGTAGGAGATCTACATATCCGTATCGCCAAGCTTGCCCTCCACGCCAAGGAAAATCCCTTCCAGACACGGGACAAAGTCTTCAATCTTGTATCTTCATAGTCTAGGAGTCCGGCCAAAGGTATAGTCCGGCTATCTGGACACCCCCTAATCCAGGACTCCCTCATAGACCGTAAGCGGAAGCGTTTCACAACGCAGTTGATGTAGTTGAACTTTCTTCGCGCTCCACTGATCGAGTACCGAACGTATGGCACCTCCGAGTTCTGCACACGTTCAGCTCAGTGACGTCCCTCACCTTCATGATCCAGCAAGGTGTCGAGGTAGTAGATGAGTTCCATCAGCACGACGGCATGGTGAGGATGATGGTGAAGTGATCCTCGCAGGGCTTCGCCTAAGCACCATGAGAATATGACTGGGGGTGTAAACTGTGGAGGGGAGCGCTACACATGGCTAACAATTGATGTTGTGTGTTCTACATGCCCCCCTCCCCACATATATATAGGTGGGAGGGGAGGGGAGGAAGCCAGGGGCGCCCCAAGTAGGATTCAGATCCTACTTGGGGTTTCCCCAAGTGGAGCCCCCTTTCCTTTTTTCACCGGAGAAGAAAGGAAGGGGGAAGAAGATAAGGAAGGGGGGGCCTAACCCCCTCTTCTCCTTCTCCTATTCGGCCACCTGCCATAGGGGGGCACGCCACCCCTTGTGGGATGGTGTGCTCCCCTCTCACGACCCATATGGCCCATATATTCCCCCCGGGGGTTCCGGTAATCCCTCCGGTACTCCAATAAAATACCCGATACACTCCGGAACACTTCCGGTGTCTGAATACTATCCTCCTACATATCAATCATTACCTCTCGACCATTTCAAGACTCCTCGTCATGTTCATGATCTCATCCGGGACTCTGAACAACATTCGGTCACCAAATCACATAACTCATATAATATAATATCATCATCGAACGTTAAGCATGCGGACCCTACGGGTTCGAGAACTATGTAGACATGACCGAGACACCTCTCCGGTCAATAACCAATAGAGGAACATGGATGCTCATATTGATTCCTACATATTCTACAAAGATATTTATTGGTCGAACTATTATGACAACATACGTTATTCCCTTTGTCCATCGTTATGTTACTTGCCCGAGATTCGACCGTCGGTATCTTCATACCTAGTTCAATCTTGTTACTGGAAAGCCTCTTTACTCGTTCCATAATGCATCACCTCATGACCAACTCCTTAGTCATTTTCTTGCAAGCTTATGATGTGTATTACCGAGAGGGCCCATAGATACCTCTTCAATACTCAAAGTGACAAATCCTAATCTCGATCTATGCCAACCCAACAAACACCTTTGGAGATACCTTTAGAGCATCTTTATGATCACCTGGTTACGTTGTGACGTTTGATAGAACACAAGGCATTCCTCTGGTATCCCGGAGATGCATAATCTCATAGTCGAAGGAATATGTATTTGACATGAAGAAAGCAATAGCAATAAAACTGAACGATCAGTCTGCTAAGCTAATGGATGGGTCTTGTCCATCACATCGTTCTCCTAATTGTGTGATCCCATTATCAAATGACAACTCATGTCCATGGTTAGGTAACCTTAACCATCTTTGATCAACGAGCTAGTCAAGTAGAGGCTCACTAGGGACACAATGTTTGTCTATGTATTCACACATGTATTTAGGTTTTCGATCAATACAGTTCTAGCATGAATAATAAACATTTATATGAATAAGGAAATATAAAATAACAACTTTATTATTGCCTCTAGGGAATATTTCCTTCATTATCCCACTTGCACTAGAGTCAATAATCTAGATTACATTGTAATGATTCTAACACCCATGGAGTCTTGGTGCTGATCATGTTTTGCTTGTGAAAGAGGCTTAGTCAACGGGTCTGCTACATTCAGATCTGTATGTATTTTGCAGATCTCAATGTCTCCCTCCTTGACTTGATCATGGATGGAGTTGAAGCGTCTCTTGATGTGTTTGGTTATTTTGTGAAATCTGGACTCCTTCGCTAAGGCAATTGCTCTAGTATTGTTACAAAAAAAATCATTGGACCTGATGCAGTAGGTATTACACCTAGATCGGATATGAACTCCTTCATTTGCTGCTTCTGAAGCAGCTATGTACTCCACTTCACATGTAGATCCCTCCACGATGCTCTGCTTCCAACTGCACCAACTGACAACTCCACCATTCAATATAAATATGTATCCGGTTTGTGACTTGAGTCATCCAGATCAGTGTCAAAACTAGCATCGACGTAACCATTTACGACAAGCTCTTTGTCACCTCCATAAATGAGAAACATATCCTTAGTCCTTTTCAGGTACTTTAGGATGTTCTTGACCGCTGTCCAGTGATCCACTCTTGGATTACTTTGGTACCTCCCTGCCAAACTTATAGCAAGGCACACATCAGGTCTGGTACACATCATAGCATACATGATAGAACCTATGGCTGAGGCATAGGGAATGACTTTCATTTTCTCTCTATATTCTGCAGTGGTCGGGCATTGATTTTGACTCAACTTCACACCTTGTAACACAAGCAAGAACCCTTTCTTTGACTGATCCATTTTGAACTTCTTCAAAACTTTATCAAGGTATGTGATTTGTGAAAGTCCTATCAAGTGTCTTGATCTATCTCTATAGATCTTGATGCCCAATATATAAGCAGCTTCACCAAGCTCTTTCATTGAAAAATTATTATTCAAGTATCCTTTTATGCTATCCAGAAATTCTACATCATTTCCAATCAACAATATGTCATCCACATATAATATTAGAAATGCTACGGAGCTCCCACTCACTTTGTTGTAAATACAGGCTTCTCCGAAAGTTTGTATAATACCATATGCTTTGATCACCTCATCAAAGCGTATATTCCAACTCCAATATGCTTGCACCAGTCCATAGAAGGATCGTTGGAGCTTTCACACTTTGTTATTACCTTTAGGATCGACAAAACCTTCTGGTTGCATCATATACAACTCTTCTTTAAGAAATCCACTAAGGAATGCAATTTTGATGTCCATTTGCCGGATTTCATAATCATAAAATGCGGCAATTGCTAACATGATTTGGATAGACTTAAGCATCGTTGTGGGTGAGAAAGTCTCATCGTAGTCAACTCCTTGAACTTGTTGAAAACCTTTTTCAACAAGTCGAGCTTTGTAGACAGTAACATTACCATCAGTGTCAATCTTCTTCTTGAAGATACATTTATTCTCTATGGCTCGTCGATCATCGGGCAAGTCCACCAAAGTCAACACTTTGTTCTCATACATGGATCCTATGTCAGATTCCATGGCCTCAAGCCATTTATCGGAATCTGGGCTCATCATAGCTTCTTCATAGTTTGTAGATCCGTCATGGTCTAGTAACATGACTTCTAGAATAGGATTACTATACCACTCTGGTGTGGAACATGCTCTGTTCGACCTACGAGGTCCAGTAGTAACTTGATCTGAAGGTTCATGATCATCATCATTAGCTTCCTCTCTAGTTGGTGCGGGCATCACAGGAATGGATTTCTCTGATGAGCTACTTTCCAATTTGAGAGAAGGTACTATTACCTCATCAAGTTCTACTTTCCTCCCACTCACTTATTTCGAGTGAAACTCCTTCTCTAGAAAGTTTTCATTCTTGGCAACAAATATCTTGCCTTAGGATTTGTGGTAGAAGGTGTACCCAATTGTTTCCTTAGGGTATCCTATGAAGACACACTTCTCTAATTTGGGTTCAAGCTTATCAGGTTGAAGCCTTTTGACATAAGTGTCGCAACCCCAAACTTTAAGAAACGACAGCTTAGGTTTCTTGCCAAACCACAGTTCATACGGTGTCATCTCAACGGATTTAGATGGTGCCATATTTCACGTGAATGTAGCTATCTCTAATGCATAACCCCAAAATGATAGCAGTAAATCAGTAAGAGACATCATAGGTTGCACCATATCTAATAAAGTACGGTTACAACGTTCAGACACACCATTATGCTGTGGTGTTCCAGGTGGCGTGAGTTGTGAAACTATTCCACATTGTTTTGAATGAAGGCCAAACTCGTAACTCAAATATCCGCCTCCGCGATCAGATCATAGACACTTTATTTTCTTGTTATGATGATTCTCCACTTCACTATGAAATTCTATGAACTTTTCAAATGTTTCAGACGTGTGTTTCATTAAGTAGATATACCCATATCAGCTCAAATCATCTGTGAAGGTCAGAAAATAACGATACCCACCGCGTGCCTCAACACTCATCGGACCGCATACATAGGTATCTATAATTTCCAATAAGTCACTAGCTCGCTCCATTGTTCATGGAGAACGGAGTTTTGGTCATCTTGTCCATGAGGCATGGTTCACAAGTATCAAATGGTTCATAATCAAGTGATTCCAAAAGCCCATCTGCATGGAGTTTCTTCTTGTACTTTACACCAATATGACCTAAACGGCAGTGCCACAAATATGTTGCACTATCATTATCAACTTTGTATCTTTTGGCATCAATATTATGAATATGTGTATCACCACAATCAAGATTCAATAGAAATAGACCACTCTTCAAGGGTGCATGACCATAAAAGATATTACTCATATAAATAGAACAACCATTATTCTCTAATTTAAATGAATAACCGTCTCGCACTAAACAAGGTCCTGATATAATGTTCATGCTCAACGCTGGCACCAAATAACAATTATTCAGGTCTAAAACGAATCCCGAAGGTATATGTAGAGGTAGCGTGCTGACAGCGATCACATCGACCATGGAACCATTCTCGACGCGCATCGTCACCTCGTCCTCAGCCAATCTTCATTTAATCCATAGCTTCTGTTTTGAGTTACAAATATGAGCAACCGAACCCGTAAAATACCCAGGCGCTACTACGAGCATTAGTAAGGTACATATCAATAACATATATATCAAATATACCTTTGTTCACTTTGCCCTCCTTCTTATCCGCCAAATACTTGGGGCATTTCCGCTTCAAGTGACTAGTCCCTTTGCACTAGAAGCACTCAGTTTCAGCTTGGGTCCAACTTTGGGCTTCTTCCCGGGAGTGGCAACTTGCTTGCCATTCTTCTTGAAGTTCCCCTTCTTTCACTTGCCCTTTTTCTTGAAACTAGTGGTCTTGTTAACCATCAACACTTGATGCTCCTTCTTGATTTCTACCTTTGCAGCTTTAAGCATTGCGAAGAGCTCGGGAATTGTCTTGTCCATCCCTTGCATATTATAGTTCATCAAGAAGCCTTTGTAGCTTGGTGGCAATGATTGAAGAACTCTGTCAATAACACTATCATCTGGAAGATTAACTTCCAGGTGAGTCAAGTGATTATGATACCCAGACATTTTGAGTATGTGTTCACTAACAGAATTGTTCCCCTCCATCTTACAGCTATAGAACTTGTTGGAGACTTCATATATCTTAGCTCGAGCATTTTCTTGAAATATTAACTTCAACTCCTGGAACATCTCATATGTTCCATGACGTTCAAAACATCTTTGAAGTCCCGATTCTAAGCCATAAAGCATGGCACACTGAACTATCAAGTAGTCGTCAGATCGAGCTTGCTAGACGTTCAGAACATCAGCATCTACTCCTACAACAAGCCTTTCACCTAGCGGTGCATCAAGGACATAATTCTTCTGTGCAGCAATGAGGATAATCCTCAAGTTACGGACCCAGACCGTGTAGTTGCTACCATCATCTTTCAACTTAGCTTTCTCTAGGAATGCACTAAAATTCAAGGAAATGGTAGCACGGGCCATTGATCTACAACATAGATATGCAAAAAACTATCAGGACTAAGTTCATGATAAATTAAGCTCAATTAATCAAATTACTTAAGAACTCCCACTGAGATAGACACCCCTCAAGTCATCTAAATGATACATGATCCAAATCAACTAAACCATGTCTGATCATCACATGAGATGGAGTAGTCATCAATGGTGAACATCTCTATGTTGATCATATATACTATATGATTCACGTTTGACATTTCCGTCTCCAGTGTTCTGAGGCCATGTCTGTACATGCGAGGCTCGTCAAGTTTAACCCGAGTATTCTGCATGTGCAAAACTGTCTTGCACCCGTTGTATGTGAACGTAGAGTCTATCACACCCGATCATCACGTGGTGTATCAACATGAAAAACTGTCACAACGGTGCATACTCAGGGAGAACACTTATACCTTGAAATTTAGTTAAGGGGTCATCTTATAATGCTACCGCCGACTAAGCAAAATAAGATGCATAAATGATAAACATCACATGCAATCAAAATATGTGACATGATATGGCCATCATCATCTTGTGCTTTTGATCTCCATCTCAAAAGCATCATCATGATCTCTGTCACCGGCTCGACACCTTGATCTCCATCGTTGCGTCATGGTCATCTCGCCAACTATTGCTTCTACAACTATCGCTAACGCATAGTGATAAAGTAAAGCAATTACATGGCGTTTGCATTTCATACAATAAAGAGAAAACCATAAGGCTCCTGCCGGTTGCCGATAACTTTTACAAAACATGATCATATCATACAATAACATATATCACATCATGTCTTGACCATATCACATCACAACATCCCTGCAAAAACAAGTTAGACGTCCTCTACTTTGTTGTTGCAAGTTTTACGTGGCTTCTACGGGCTTCTAGCAAGAACCGTTCTTACCTACGCATCAAACCACAATGGTGTTTCTTCAAGTTTGTTGTTTTAACCTTCTTCAACGATCGGCCATAGTCAAATTCAATTCAACTAAAGTAGGAGAAACAGACACCCGCCAACCACCTTTATGGAAAACTAGTTGCATGTCTGTTAGTGGAACCGGCCTCATGTGCGTGGACATGTAAGGTTGGTCCAGGATGCTTCATCCCACAATACCGCTGAATCAAAATAAGACATTGGCGGTAAGCAGTATGACTATCGCCGCCCACAACTCTTTGTGTTCTACTCGTGCATATCATCTACGCATAGACCTGGCTCATGATGCCACTATTGGGAATCATTGCATGGAAAAACAAAAAATCTATGCACACACAATGATCTGTCCATGGAGATGCATAGAAACGAGGGGGAGAGTGTGTCTACATACCCTCATAGACCGTAAGCGGAAGCGTTTCACAATGCGGTTGATGTAGTCGAACTTTCTTCGCGCTCCACCGATCGAGTACCAAACGTACGACACCACCGAGTTCTGCACACGTTCAGCTCGGTGGCATCCTCGCCTTCTTGATCCAGGAAGGTATCGATGTAGTATATGAGTTCCGTCAGCACGACGGCGTGGTCACGATGATGGTGAAGTGATCCTCGCAGGGCTTCGCCTAAGCACCACGAGAATATGACCAGGGGTGTAAACTGTGGAGGGGGGTGCCGCACATGGCTAACAATTGTTGTTGTGTGTTCTAGGCGCCCCCTCCCCACATATATATAGGTGGGAGGGGTGGAGAGGCAGCCAGGGGACGTCACAAGTAGGATTCGAATCCTACTTGGGGTTTCCCCAAGTGGCGCCCCCTTTCCTATTTTCACCGAAGAAGAACGGAAGGGGGAGGAAGAGAAGGAGGGGCCGAACCCCCTCTTCTCCTTCTCCTATTCGTCCACCTGCCATAGGGGCGCGCCACCCCTTGTGGGGTGGTGTAATCCCCTCTCATGGCCCATATTGCCCATATATTCCCCCCGGGGGTTCTGGTAACCCCTCCGGTACTCCGATAGATACTCGATACACTCCAGAACACTTCCGGTGTCTGAATACTATCATCCTATATATCAATCTTTACCACTCAACCATTTCGAGACTCCTCTTCATGTCAGTGATCTCATCCGGGACTCTGAACAACATTCGGTCACCAAATCACATAACTCATATACTACAATATCGTCATCAAACGTTAAGCGTGTGGACACTACGGGTTCGAGAACTATGTAGACATGACCGAGACACCTCTCCGGTCAATAACCAATAGCATAACCTGGATGCTCATATTGGTTCCTACATATTCTACGAAGATCTTTATCGGTTGAACTGTTATGACAACATACGTTATTCCCTTTGTCCATCGGTATGTTACTTGCCTGAGATTCAATCGTCGGTATCTTCATACCTAGTTCAATATCATTACTGGCAAGCCTCTTTACTCGTTCCATAATACATCACCTCATGACCAACTCCTTAGTCCTTTGCTTGCCAGCTTATGATGTGTATTATCGAGAGGGCCCAGAGATACATCTCTGATACTTGGAGTCAAAAATCCTAATCTCGATCTATGCCAACCCAACAAACACCTTTGGAGATACCTGTAGAGCATCTTTATGATCACCCAGTTACATTGTGACGTTTGATAGCACATAAGGCATTCCTCTGGTATCCGGGAGTTGCATAATCTCATAGTCGAAGGAATATGTATTTGACATGAAGAAAGCAATAGCAATAAAACTGAACGATCAATATGCTAAGCTAACGGATGGGTCTTGTCCATCACATCATTCTCCTAATGATGTGATCCCATTATCAAATGACAACTCATGTCCATGGTTAGGAAACCTTAACAATCTTTGATCAACGAGCTAGTCAAGTAGAGACTCACTAGGGACACAGTGTTTGTCTATGTATTCACACATGTATTTAGGTTTCCGATCAATACAATTGTAGCATGAATAATAAACATTTATCATGAATAAGGAAATATAAAATAACAACTTTATTATTGCCTCTAGGGCATATTTCCTTCAATTACTGCTAGCTATAAGGAGTTTTTTAATGCATAAACCAAAAGGCATACGTCTATAAGCATAAGTTCCAAAAGGGCAAGTAAAGGTGGTTTTCTCTTGATCCTGTTGTGAAATAGGTATTTGAGAAAACCAGAATATCCATCAAGAAAACAGAAGTGTGTGTGCTTAGATAGTCTTTCTAGCATTCGATCAATAAAAGGTAGAGGGTAATGATCTTTTCTAGTTGCTTTATTTAATTTTCTGAAATCAATTACCATTCTATAGCCAGTGACAATTCTTTGTGGAATAAGTTCATTTTTATCATTAGGAACAACAGTAATACCTCCCTTCTTAGGGACACAATGAACATGACTTACCCCTCTACTATCAGCTATGGGATAGATTATACCTACTTCCAGAAGCTTTAATATTTCAGTTATTACCACTTCTTTCATCATAGGATCCAAACATCGTTGGTGATCAACAACGGGGTTAGCATCTGGTTCCAGATTAATCTTGTGCTGATAGAGAGTGGGACTAATTCCCTTAAGATCATCAAGAGTATATCCAATAGTAGCTCGGTGCTTCTTCAGATTTTTCAATAATCTTTCTTCTTCATGATCTAAAAGGTTAGCACTAATAATAAGAGGATATATCTTTTTCTCATCAAGATAAGCATATTTCAAAGTGTCAGGCAATTGTTTTAATTCAAACATAGGATCACCTTTAGGTGGAGGAGGACCTCCTAGAGTTTCAATAGGCAAATTGTGTTTAATCAGAGGTTGTTGTTCAAAGAATATTTTATCTATTTCATTTCTTTCACGCAAGTGCATATCATTTTCATGGTCAAGCAAATATTGTTCCAGTGGATCCGTAGGAGGCATGGCAATAGAAGCAAGACCAATTATTTCATCGTTACTAGGTAATTCTTTGTTACGGGGTTGTCTACTAAACTTGGAGAAATTGAATTCATGAGACTCATCACCAAAGCTAACACTGACAGTTTGTTTATAACAATCTTTATTAGCATTGATAGTGTTTAATAAAGGTCTGCCAAAGATAATGGGACAAAAGGCATCTTGTGGGGAACCAAGAACTAGAAAATCAGTAGGATATTTTATTTTCCCACACAAGACTTCAACATCTCTAACAATCGCAAGTGGTGTGATGGTGTCTCTATTAGCAAGTTTAATAGTAACATCTATGTCTTCTATTTCAGCGGGTGCTATAGCATTCATAATTTCTTGGTATAAGGTAAAAGGAATAGCACTCACACTAGCACCTAAATCACATAGGCCATGACAACAATGATCTCCTATTTTAACTGACACAACTGGCATGCCAACAACAGACCTATATTTATCTTTTTCACCAGGCTTAGCAATTCTAGCAGCTTCATCACAGAAGTAAATAACATGCCCATCAATATTTTCTACCAAGAGATCTTTAACCATAGCAACACTAGGTTCTACTTTGATTTGTTCTGAGGGTCTAGGTGCTTTAATATTACTTTTGCAAACCATAGTTGAGACCTTAGCATGTTCCTTTATCCTAACAGGGAAAGGTGGTTTTTCAATATAAGTAGTAGACACAACTGGATCAACATTGTAAATGATAGTTTCATCTTTAGCTATTATTGGTTCTTTAATTCTTCTTTGATAGGGGGTGATATTTAAACCACTTCTCCTTAGGGAGATCAACATGAGTAGCAAATTACTCACAAAAAGAGGCTACTATTTCAAAGTCAAGTCCATATTTAGTGCTAAACTTGTGAAAAGCATCGGTATTCATAAAAGATTTAACACAATCAAACTCAAGCTTAATACCTGACTCTTTACCTTTGTCGAGTTACCAATCTTCGGAGTTGCATTTAATTCTTTATAAAAGATCCCACCTGAATTCAATAGTCTTCTTCATAAAAGAACCAGTACAAGAAGTATCAAGCATGGATTGATCATCACACGAAAGCCGAACATAAAAATTCTGAATGATAATTTCTCTAGAGAGCTCATGATTGGGGAATATAACATTGACTTAAGCCTCCCCCAAGATAGAGCGATACTTTCTCCTTCACGAGGCTAAAAATTATATGTATAATTACGATCACGATGAACTAGATGCATAGGATAATTTTTTGGTGAAATTCAAATTTCAATCGATTCCAATTCCAAGATCCAATACCACCGCATAGCCTATACCATGTCAATGCTTTTCCCTTCAAAGATAAAGGGAAAACCTTCTTATTAACTTCATCTCCGGTTAAACCTACAAGCTTAAATAATCCACAAATTGCATCCACATGTATCAGATGCATATCATGATGTTTGGTTCCGTCTCCTGCATAAGGATTAGCTAGGAGTTGTTCTATCATATTGAAAGCACAAGTGCTCCCTAGGTGGTTTTGGTAATTAATGTCAACATATCTCTTGTTGGACTAACACTTTAACCTAGTATGTTTCAGATAAGTTCAACAATGAAGTGGCATGGACTAGAGGATGTGGAACCCCTTCAATATGCTAAGGACAAAGGATTGGCTCAAGCTCCAACCTCAAGGCTCTACATTTTCTATTTTAGTGATCCAAGATCACATTGAGTCTATAGGAAAAGCCAATACTATTAAGAAGGGATGAGGTGTTGCTTAATGGATTGCTTGCTCAAAATTCTTAGTGATATGCTCCAAAGCCCTCAACCACTTTATCACTTCCAAATATGTCCAACACCAAATATCCAACTCGGCCCCACCGATTCTTTCTATCCAGAGCAACCGAGTTCAGTTGACATAGCCACTGCCAGAAACCCTAATCAGTTCGGTCTCATCGATGGGATCTCGGTCTCACCGAGATGGGCTTGCAAACTCTCTGTTACCTATTGCAATATTTTCGGTCCTACCGAGATATGCAATCAGCCCCACCGAGTTTGCTTGGCCAACTATCTGTTTCACTTATTACCCAAATCGGTTCCACCGAGTTTGAGTAATCGGTTAAACTGAGTTTTGGATTTACTCTAACCCTAGCACATCGGTCCCACCGAGTTGATCCAGTCGGTCCCACCGAAAACCCTAACGGTCACTAGCTTTGCTGAATCGGTCCGACCGAGTTTAACAATTCGGTCCCACCGAGATTGGCAAGTTGTGTGTAACGGTTAGATTTTGTGTGGAGGCTATATATACCCCTCCACCACCTCTTCATTCGTGAAGAGAGCCATCAGAACAAACCTACACTTCCAACTTACTTTTTTCTGAGAGAGAACTACCTACACTTGTGTTGAGGCCAAGATATTCCATTCTTACCATATGAATCTTGATCTCTAGCCTTCCCAAGTTGCTTTCCACTCAAATCTTATTTCCACCAAATCCATATCCTGTGAGGGAGAGTTGAGTGTTGGGGAGACTATCATTTGAAGCACAAGAGCAAGGAGTTCATCATCAACACACCATTTGTTACTTCTTGGAGAGTGGTGTCTCCTAGATTGGCTAGGTGTCACTTGGGAGCCTCCAGCAAGATTGTGGAGTTGAACCAAGGAGTTTGTAAGGGCAAGGAGATCGCCTACTTCGTGAAGATCTACCGCTAGTGAGGCAAGTCCTTCGTGGGCGACGGCCATGGTGGGATAGACAAGGTTGCTTCTTCGTGGACCCTTCATGGGTGGAGCCCTCCTTGGACTCGCGCAACCGTTACCCTTCGTGGGTTGAAGTCTCCATCAACGTGGATGTACGATAGCACCACCTATCAGAACCACGTCTCAAAAATCTCCATGTCTGCAAATTGCGTTTGCACACTCCAATCCCATCTCTTTACATTCTTGCAAGTTGCATACTTTACTTTCCGCTACTCATATACTCTTTGCATGCTTGCTTGATATGTACTGTGATTGTTAAACTTGTGCAAAAACTCCACTTCAACTTAAAGAAATTAAAAACTGCAACTTTTAGC
>NC_041380.1:347564301-347591379 GCF_002162155.2 Triticum dicoccoides
CCTCTAGACACCTCTTCTCGATCCTTTCACATACCCAATGGAATTTCATAACCAATATTTTCAATAGGTGCAGTAGGTTGAGGGGCAACTAATTTTGCTTCCGGACAAGGTGAAGATACCCCAAACAAATCCCTCAAAGGATGGTTTTCCATAGTAGCAAGTGACAATAAATTTCAGCACGTAGTAGTAATTTTTCCTTACCAAGAGCACTTCACTCCCTTGCAACGGCACCAGAAAAGAGTGTTGATGACCCACAAGTGTAGGGGATCAGCCAT
Source organism: Triticum dicoccoides (assembly GCF_002162155.2). Lineage (NCBI taxonomy): Eukaryota > Viridiplantae > Streptophyta > Magnoliopsida > Poales > Poaceae > Triticum > Triticum dicoccoides. The sequence continues at coordinate 347,564,577 of NC_041380.1, forward strand.
AGTCCTTTCGATAAGCAAGAGTGTCGAACCCAACAAGGAGCAAAAGGAAATGACAAGTGGTTTTCAGCAAGGTATTTTCTGCAAGCACTGAAATAGTCGGTAACGGGTAGTTTGATAACAAGATAATTTGTAACGAACAAATAACAATAACGGTAAATAAAGTGCAGCAAGGTAGCCAATCCTTTTGTGGCAAAGGACAGTCCAAACAGTCTCTTATAATAAGCAAATCGTTCTTGAGGGTACATGGGAGTTTCATCTAGTCACTTTCATCATGTTGGTTTGATCCGCGTTTGCTACTTTGATAATTTGATATGTGGGTGTGTTGGGGAATGCAGTAATTTCAAAAAAAAATCCTACGCACACGCAAGATCCATCTAGGTGATGCATAGAAATGAGAGGGAAGAGTGTTGTCCATGTACCCTCGTAGACCGTAAGCGGAAGCGTTATCACAACGCAGTTGATGTAGTCGTACGTCTTCACGATCCGGCCGATCCTAGTACCAAAAGTACGGCACCTCCGCGATCTGCACAGGTTCGGCTCGGTGACGTCCCACGAATGTCGATCCAACTGAGTGTCGAGGGAGAGCTTCGTCAGCACGACGGTGTGATGACGGTGATGATGAAGTTACCGGCGCAGGGCTTCGCCTAAGCACTACGACGATATGACCAGTGGACTATGGTGGAGGGGGGTACCGCACACGGCTAAGACAGTTGTCTGTTGTGTGTTCTAGGGTGCCCCCTGCCCCGTATATAAAGGAGCAAGGGGGGGCAGCCGGACCTAGGGCGCGCCAAGGAGGGGAGGAATCCTCCTCCTAGTAGGAGTAGGATTCCTCCTTTCCTAGTCCTACTAGGAGGGGGAAGGAAGGAGTGGGAGAGGGGAAGGAAAGGGGGGCACCACCCCCCCCTCCTAGTCCAATTCAGACTCAAGGGGGAGGGGGCGCGCAGCCTGCCCTGGCAGCCCCTCTCTCTCTCTCTCCACTAAGGCCCATCTAGGCCTACTAGTTCCACAGGGGGGTTCAGTAACCCTCCGGCACTCCGGTTTTCTCCGAAATCACCCGGAACGCTTCCGGTGTCCGAAAAATATATCAATCTTTATGTCTTGACCATTTTGATACTCCTCATCATGTTCGTGATCACATCCGAGACTCCAAACTACCTTCGGTACATCAAAACACATAAACTCATAATATCGATTGTCACCGAACGTTAAGCGTGCGGACCCTATGGGTTCGAGAACTATGTAGACATGACCGAGACTCGTCTTCGGTCAATAACCAATAGCGGAACCTGGATGCTCATATTGGTTCCTACATATTCTACGAAGATCTTTATTGGTCAAACCGCATAACAACATATGTTGTTCCCATTGTCATCGGTATGTTACTTGCCCGAGATTCGATCATCGGTATCATCATACCTAGTTCAATCTCGTTACCGGCAAGTCTCTTTACTTGTTCCCTATTGCAACATCCCATAACTAACTCATTAGTCACATTGCTTGCAAGGCTTATAGTGATGTGCATTACTGAGAGGGCCCAAAGATACCTCTCTGATACACGGAGTGACAAATCCTAATCTCGATATATGCCAACTCAACAAACACCATCGGAGACACTTGTAGAGCATCTTTATAGTCACCCAGTTACGTTGTGACGTTTGATAGCACACTAAGTGTTCCTCCGGTATTCGGGAGTTGCATAATCTCATAGTCATAGGAACATGTATAAGTTATGGAGAAAGCAATAGCAGTAAACTAAACGATCATCATGCTAAGCTAACGGTTGGGTCAAGTCAATCACATCATTCTCAAATGATGTGATCCCGTTAATCAAATGATAACTCATGTCTATGGTTAGGAAACATAACCATCTTTGATTAACGAGCTAGTCTAGTAGAGGCATACTAGTGACACTCTGTTTGTCTATGTATTCACACATGTACTAAGTTTCCGGTTAATACAATTCTATCATGAATAATAAACATTTATCATGATATAAGGAAATATAAATAACAACTTTATTATTGCCTCTAGGGCATATTTCCTTCAGTCTCCCACTTGCACTAGAGTCAATAATCTAGATTACATTGTAATGATTCTAACACCCATGGAGTCTTGGTGATGATCATGTTTTGCTCGTGAGAGAGGCTTAGTCAACAGGTCTGCAACATTCAGATATGTATAACAACAACAACAACAACAAAGCCTTTAGTCCCAAACAAGTTGGGGTAGGCTAGAGGTGAAACCCATAAGATCTCGCAACCAACTCATGGCTCTGGCACATGGATAGCAAGCTTCCACGCACCCCTGTCCATAGCTAGCTCTTTGTCGATACTCCAATCCTTCAGGTCTCTCTTAAGGGACTCCTCCCATGTCAAAATCGGTCGACCCCGCCCTCTCTTGACATTCTCCGCACGCTTTAGCCGTCCGCTATGCACTGGAGCTTCTGGAGGCCTGCGCTGAATATGTCCAAACCATCTCAAACGATGTTGGACAAGCTTCTCCTCAATTGGTGCTACCCCAACTCTATCTCGTATATCATCATTCCGGACTCGATCCTTCCTCGTGTGGCCACACATCCATCTCAACATACGCATCTCCGCCACACCTAACTGTTGAACATGTCGCCTTTTAGTCGGCCAACACTCCGCGCCATACAACATTGCGGGTCGAACCGCCGTCCTGTAGAACTTGCCTTTTAGCTTTTGTGGCACTCTCTTGTCACAGAGAATGCCAGAAGCTTGGCGCCACTTCATCCATCCGGCTTTGATTCGATGGTTCACATCTTCATCAATACCCCCATCCTCCTACAACATTGACCCCAAATACCGAAAGGTGTCCTTCCGAGGTACCACCTGGCCATCAAGGCTAACCTCCTCCTCCTCACAGCTAGTAGTACTGAAACCGCACATCATGTACTCGGTTTTAGTTCTACTAAGCCTAAACCCTTTCGATTCCAAGGTTTGTCTCCATAACTCTAACTTCCTATTTACCCCCGTCCGACTATCGTCAACTAGCACCACATCATCCGCAAAGAGCATACACCATGGGATATCTCCTTGTATACCCCTTGTGACCTCATCCATCACCAATGCAAAAAGATAAGGGCTCAAAGCTGACCCCTGATGCAGTCCTATCTTAATCGGGAAGTCATCGGTGTCGACATCACTTGTTCGAACACTTGTCACAACATTATTGTACATGTCCTTGATGAGGGTAATGTACTTTGCTGGGACTTTGTGTTTCTCCAAGGCCCACCACATGACATTCCGCGGTATCTTATCATAGGCCTTCTCAAACTGATTTTTGGTCACGCTTGTCATTCTTCTTAAGCGGTGCTCAATGACTCTCTCCCATAGCTTCATTGTATGGCTCATCAGCTTAATTCCACGGTAATTAGTACAACTCTGAACATCCCCCTTGTTCTTGAAGATTGGTACTAATATACTTTGTCTCCATTCTTCTGGCATCTTGTTTGCCCGAAAAATGAGGTTGAAAAGCTTGGTTAGCCATACTATCGCTATGTATGTATCTTGCAAATCTCAATGTCTCCCTCCTTGACTTGATCACGAATGGAATTGAAGCGTATCTTGATGTGCTTGGTTCATTTGTGATCTGGATTCCTTTGCCAAGGCAATTGCACCAGTATTGTCACAAAAGATTTTCATTGGACCCGATGCACTAGGTATGACACCTAGATCGGATATGAACTCCTTCATCCAGACTCCTTCATTTGCTGCTTCCGAAGCAGCTATGTACTCTGCTTCACATGTAGATCCCGCCACGACGCTTTGTTTAGAACTGCACCAACTGACAGCTCCATCGTTCAATGTAAACACGTATCCGGTTTGCGATTTAGAATCGTCCGGATCAGTGTCAAAGCTTGCATCTACGTAACCATTTACGTTGAGCTCTTTGTCACCTCCATAAACGAGAAACATATCCTTAGTCCTTTTCTGGTATTTCAGGATGTTCTTGACCGCTGTCCAGTGATCCACTCCTGGATTACTTTGGTACCTCCCTGCTAAATTAATAGCAAGGCACACATATGGTCTGGTACACAGCATTGCATACATGATAGAACCTATGGCCGAAGCATAGGGAATGACTTTCATTTTCTCTCTATCTTCTGCAGTGGTCGGGCATTGAGTCTGACTCAACTTCACACCTTGTAACACAGGCAAGAACCCTTTCTTTGCTTGATCCATTTTGAACTTCTTCAAAACTTTATCAAGGTATGTGCTTTGTGAAAGTCCAATTAAGCGTCTTGATCTATCTCTATAGATCTTGATGTCCAATATATAAGCAGCTTCACCGAGGTCTTTCATTGAAAAATTCTTATTCAAGTATCATTTATGCTATTCAAAAATTTAGTATCATTTCCGATAAGCAATATGTCACCCACATATAATATCAGAAATGCTATAGAGCTCCCACTCACTTTCTTGTAAATGCAGGCTTCTCCAAAAGTCTGTATAAAACCATATGCTTTGATCACACTATCAAAGCATATATTCCAACTCCAAGAGGCTTGCACCAGTCCATAAATGGATCGCTAGAGCTTGCACACTTTATTAGCACCTTTTGGATCGACAAAACCCTTTGGTTGCATCATATACAACTCTTCTTTAAGATATCCATTACGGAATGCAGTTTTGACATCCATTTGCCAAATTTCATAATCATAAAATGCGTCAATTGCTAAGATGATTCGGACGGACTTAAGCATCGCTACAGGTGAGAAGGTCTCATCATAGTCAACTCCTTGAACTTGTCGAAAACCTTTTACAACAAGTCGAGCTTTGTAGACAATAACATTACCATCAGCGTTAGTCTTCTTCTTGAAGACCCATTTATTCTCTATGGCATGCCGATCATTGGGCAAGTCAACCAAAGTCCATACTTTGTTCTCATACATGGATCCCATCTCAGATTTCATGGCCTCAAGCCATTCTGCGGAATCTGGGCTCATCATCGCTTCATCATAGTTCATAGGTTCGTCATGGTCAAGTAACATGACCTCCAGAATAGGATTACCGTACCACTCTGGTGAGGATCTTACTCTGGTTGACCTACGAGGTTCGGTAGTAACTTGCTCAGAAGTTTCATGATCATAATCATTAGCTTCCTCACTTACTAGTGTAGGAATCACTAGAACTGTTTTCTATGATGAACTACTTTCCAATAATGGAGTAGGTACAATTACCTCATCAAGTTCTACTTTCCTCCCACTCACTTCTTTCGAGAGAAACTCCTTCTCTAGAAAGGATCCATTCTTAGCAACGAATATCTTGCCTTTCGATCTGTGATAGAAGGTGTACCCAATAGTCTCCTTTGGGTATCCTATAAAGACACATTTCTCTGATTGGGTTTGAGCTTATCAGGTTGAAGCTTTTTCACATAAGCATCGCAGCCCCAAACTTTAAGAAACGACAACTTGGGTTTCTTGCCAAACCACAGTTCATAAGGTGTCGTCTCAACAGATTTAGATGGTGCCCTATTTAACGTGAATGAAGCCGTCTCTAAAGCATAACCCCAAAACAATAGTGGTAAATCAGTAAGAGACATCATAGATCGCACCATATCTAATAAAGTGCGGTTACGACGTTCGGACACACCATTGCGTTGTGGTGTTCCAGGTGGCATGAGTTGTGAAACTATTCCTCATTGTTTCGAATGAAGACCAAACTCATAATTCAAATATTCACCTCCACGATCAGATCGTAGAAACTTAATTTTCTTGTTACGATGATTTTCCACTTCACTCTGAAATTCTTTGAACTTTTCAAATGTTTCATACTTATGTTTCATTAAGTAGTATATCCATATCTACTCAAATCATCTGTGAAGGTAAGAAAATAAAGATACCCACCACGAGCATCAACACTCATCGGATCACATACATCAGTATGTATTATTTCCAACAAGTCTGTTGCTCATTCCATTGTCCCGGAGAACGGAGTTTTGGTCATCTTGCCTATGAGGCATGGTTCGCAAGCATCAAGTGATTCATAATCAAGTGATTCCAAAAGTCCATCAGCATGGAGTTTCTTCATGCACTTTACACCAATATGACCTAAACGGCAGTGCCACAAATAAGTTGCACTATCATTACTAAACTTATATCTTTTGGCTTCAATACTATGAACATGTGTATCACTACTATCAAGATTTAGTAAAAACAGACCACTCATCAAGGATGCATGACCATAAAAGGTATTGTTCATATAAATGAACAACCATTATTCTCTGATTTAAATGAATAACCGTCTCACATCAAACAAGATCCAGATATAATGTTCATGCTCAACGCTGGCACCAAATAACAATTATTTAGGTCTAAAACTAATCCCGAAGGTAGATGTAGAGGTAGCGTGCCGACGGCGATCACATCCACTTTGGAACCATTTTCCACGCACATCGTCACCTCGTCCTTAGCCAATCTTCACTTAATCTGTAGCCCCTGTTTCGAGTTGCAAATATTAGCAACGGAACCAGTATCAAATACCCAGGCGCTACTGCAAGCATTAGTAAGGTACACATCAATAACATGTATATCAAATATACCTTTCACTTTGCTATCCTTCTTCTCCGCCAAATACTTGGGGCGGTTCTGCTTCCAGTGACCAGTCCCTTTGCAGTAGAAGCACTCAGTCTCAGGCTTAGGTCCAGACTTGGGCTTCTTCACTTGAGCAGCAACTTGCTTGCCGTTCTTCTTGAAGTTCCCCTTCTTCCCTTTACCCTTTTTCTTGAAACTGGTGGTCTTGTTGACCATCAACACTTGATGCTCCTTCTTGATTTCTACCTCCGCAGCCTTTAGCATTGCAAAGAGCTCGGAAATCGTCTTATCCATCCCTTGCATATTATAGTTCATCACGAAGCTCTTGTAGCTTGGTGGCAGTGATTGAAGAACTCTTTCAATGACACTATCATCAGGAAGATTAACTCCCAGTTGAGTCAAGTGGTTGTGGTACCCAGACATTCTGAGTATATGCTCACTGACAGAACTATTCTCCTCCATTTTGTAGCTGTAGAATTTATTGGAGACTTCATATCTCTCAATCCGGGCATTTGCTTGAAATATTAACTTCAACTCCTGGAACATCTCATATGCTCCATGACGTTCAAAACGCCGTTGAAGTCCCGGTTCTAAGTCGTAAAGCATGGCACACTGAACTATCGAGTAGTCATTAGCTTTGCTCTGCCAGGTGTTCACAACATCTGGCGTTGCTCCTGAAGCGGGTTTGTCACCTAGCGGTGCTTCCATGACGTAATTCTTTTGTGCAGCAATGAGGATAATCCTTAAGTTACGGACCCAGTCTGTGTAGTTGCTACCATCATCTTTCAACTTAGCTTTCTCTAGGAATGCATTAAAATTCAACGGAACAACAGCACGGGCCATCTATCTACAACAACATAGACATGCAAAATACTATCAGTACTAATTTCATGATAAATTAAAGTTCAATTAATCAAATTACTTAAGAACTCCCACTTAGATAGACATCCCTCTAATCAGCTAAGTGATCATGTGATCCATATCAACTAAACCATGTCCGATCACCACGTGAGATGGAGTAGGTTTCAATGGTGAACATCACGATGTTTATCATATATACTATATGATTCATGCTCGACCTTTCGGTCTCAGTGTTCTGACGCCATATCTGCATATGCTAGGCTCGTCAACTTTAACCCAAGTATTCCACGTGTGCAAAACTGGCTTGCACCCATTGTATGTGAACGTAGAGCTTATCACACCCGATCATCATGTGGTGTCTCGGCACGACGAACTGTAGCAACGGTGCATACTCGGGGAGAACACTTATACCTTGAAATTTAGTGAGAGATCATATTATAATGCTACCGCCGAACTAAGCAAAATAAGATGCATAAAGGATAAACATCACATGCAATCAATATAAGTGATATGATATGCCCATCATCATGTTGTGCCTTTGATCTCTATCTCCAAAGCACCATCATGATCACCATCGTCACTGCCTTGACACCTTGATCTCCATCGAAGCATCGTTGTCGTCTCTCCAACTATTGCTTCTACGACTATCGCTATCGCTTAGTGATAAAGTAAGCAATTACATGGCGATTGCATTTCATACAATAAAGCGACAACCATATGGCTCCTGCCAGTTGTCGATAACTATGTTACAAAACATGATCATCTCATACAATAAAATTTAGCATCATGTCTTGACCATATCACATCACAACATGCCCTGCAAAAACAAGTTAGACGTCCTCTACTTTGTTGTTGCAAGTTTTACGTGGCTGCTATGGGATGAGCAAGAACCGTTCTTACCTACGCATCAAAAACCACAACATGGTATAGTGATTGATTTTTGATCTTCAGAAAGAACCCTATTCATTGAATCCAATTCAACTAAAGTTGGAGAAACTAACACCCACCAGCCACCTATGTGCGAAGCACGTCGGTAGAACCAGTCTCGTGTAAGCGTACGCGTAATGTCGATCTGAGCCGCTTCATCCAACAATTCCGCTGAATCAAGAATCAACTAGTGACGGCAAGCAATATGTATATACCCACAACTCATTTGTGTTCTACTCGTGCATATAACATCTACGCATAGACTTGGCTCGGATGCCACTGTTGGGGAACGCAGTAATTTCAAAAAAAATCCTACGCACACGCAAGATCCATCTAGGTGATGCATAGCAACGAGAGGGAAGAGTGTTGTCCATGTACCCTCATAGACCGTAAGCACACGCAAGATCACGTTAATCAAATGACAACTCATGTCTATGGTTAGGAAACATAACCATCTTTGATTAACGAGCTAGTCTAGTAGAGGCATACTAGTCACACTCTGTTTATCTATGTATTCACACATGTACTAAGTTTCTGGTTAATACAATTCTAGCATGAATAATAAACATTTATCATGATATAAGGAAATATAAATAACAACTTTATTATTGCCTCTAGGGCATATTTCCTTCAGGGTGGACCGGTGCTTGGGTGTTGTTCTTACTTGAACAAACCTCCCACTTATGATTAACCCTCTCGCAAGCATCAGCAACTATGAGAAAAGTATTAAGATAAAATCTAACCATAGCACTAAACATTTGGATCCAAATCGGTCCCTTACGAAGTAGCGCATAAACTAGGGTTTAAGCTTCTGTCACTCTAGCAACCCATCATCTAATAACTACTCCACAGTGCATTCCCTTAGTCCCAAATATGGTGAAGTGCCATGTAGTCGACGTTCACATGACACCACTAAGGGAATCACAACATACATACCATCAAAATATCGAACACATATCAAGTTCACATTATTACTTGCAACATGACTTCTCCCATGACCTCAAGAACAAAAGTAACTACTCACAAATGATAATCATGCTCAAGATCAGAGGGGTATTAAATAGCATAATGGATCTGAACATATAATCTTCCACCAAATAAACCATATAGTAATCAACTATAAGATGTAATCAACACTACTAGTCACCCCACAGGTACCAATCTGAGGTTTTGGTACAAAGATTGAACACAAGAGATGAACTAGGGTCTGAGAGGAGATGGTGTTGTTGAATATGTTGATGGAGATTGGCCTCCCAAAAGAGGAGAGGGTTGTTGGTGATGACGATGGCTTCGATTTCCCCCTCCGGGAGGGAAGTTCCCTCGGCGGAATTGCTTCACCGGAGGGCAAAAGTGCTCCTGCCCAAGTTCCGCCTCGAGAAGGCGGCGCTCCGTCCCGAAAGTCCTCTCCTTAATTTTTCTAGGGCAAAATGATCTATATACCAGAAGATGGGCACCGGAGGTGGGTTGGGCTGAGCACAACCCACTAGGGCATGCCTGGGGGGCCTGGCGCACCCTGGTGTCTTGTGCTCACCAGCTGGCCCCTCTCTGGTAGTTATTTTCTCTATATTTTTTATATATTCCAAAATAATTCTCTGTAAATTTTCAACTCATTTGGAGATGCATAGAATAGGTAACTCCGACGTAGCTTTTTCAGGCCCAGAATTCCAGCTGTCGGCATTCTCCCTTTGTGTAAACCTTGCAAATTATGAGAGAAAAGGCACTAGAATTACTTCATAAAGCATTATTATTCATAAAACATTATAAATAATAGTAGGAAATCATGATGCAAAATGGACATATCATTGCACGACAAAGTCATCATCGGGAGTGTGAATGAGGAATCTTCCTCTATAGTCCATGACCGATTGGCTTCACTACAGAGAAATCATCAGGAGTGAGATGCGAGGTATCACCCTCGTCACTCGATAGTAGCTCTGCAGAGTCGTACAACCAAGGAGGGGTGCCGGTAATGTGTTCGGTCTTCGTACGTCGATCACATTGATTGAGACATGATACGTCTCCAACGTATCTACTTTTCCAAACACTTTTGCCCTTGTTTTGGACTCTAACTTGCATGATTTGAATGGAACTAACCCAGACTCACGTTGTTTTCAGCAGAATTACCATGGTGTTATTTATGTGCAGGAGCAAACGTTCTCAGAATGACCTGAAACTTCACGGAGCAACTTTTCAGAAAATATGAAAAATACCTGCAAAAGATGAAGGCCAGGGGACCCACCACCTGCCCACGAGGGTGGGGGCACGCCTGCCCCCCTAGGGCGTGCCCCCTACCTCGTGGGCCCCCTGTTGCCTCTCCGACTCCAACTCCATATATTGAGTTTCGGGGAGAGAAAAATCAGGGAGAAGAAATCATCACATTTTACGATATGGAGCCGCCGCCAAGCCCTAAAACCTCTTGGGAGGGCTGATCTGGAGTCCGTTCGGGGCTCCGGAGGGGGGAATCTGTCGCCATCGTCATCATCAACCATCCTCCATCACCAATTTCATGATGCTCACCACCGTGCGTGAGTAATTCCATCGTAGGCTTGCTGGACGGTGATGGGTTGGATGGGATCTATCATGTAATCGAGTTAGTTTTGTTAGGGTTTGATCCCTAGTGTCCACTATGTTCTGAGATTGAGTTGCTATGACTTTGCTATGCTTAATGCTTGTCGCTAGGGCCCAAGTGCCATGATTTCAGACCTGAACCTATTATGTTTTCATCAATATATGAGTGTTCTTGATCCTATCTTGGAAGTCTATAGTCACATATTATGTGTTATGATCCGTTAACCCCGAAGTGACAATAATCAGGATACTTACCGGTGATGACCGTAGTTTGAGGAGTTCATGTATTCACTATGTGTTAATGCTTTGTTCCGGTTCTCTATTAAAAGGAGGCCTTAATATCCCTTAGTTTCCGTAAGGACCCCGCTGCCACGGGAGGGTAGGACAAAAGATGTCATGCAAGTTCTTTTCCATAAGCACGTATGACTATATTCGGAATACATGCCTAAATTACATTGATGAACTGGAGCTAGTTCTGTGTCACCCTAGGTTATGACTGTTACATGATGAACCACATCCGGCATAATTATCCATCACCGATCCATTGCCTACGAGATTTCCACATATTGTTCTTCGCTTATTTACTTTCCCGTTGCTATTGCTATCATTACTACAAAATACCAAAAACATTGCTTTTGTTACCGTTATCACTACTATCATATTACTTTGCTACTAAATACTTTGCTGCCGATATTTAGTTTCCAGGTGTGGTTGAATTGACAACTCGGCTGCTAATACTTGAGAGTATTATTTGGCTCCCCTTGTGTCGAATCAATAAATTTGGGTTGAATACTTTACCCTCGAAAACCGTTGCGATCCCCTATACTTGCGGGTTATCAAGACTATTTTCTGGCGCCGTTGCCGGGGAGCATAGCTCTATTCTTTGAGTCACTTGCGATATATATCTGCTTATCATTATGAAGAACTTGAGAGATCCAAAAACCAAGATCTATCCCTCAACTACGAGGGCAGGTAAGGAACTGCCATCTACCCCTGCACTTGATTCACCTTTTGTTTTGAGGAAGCTTGCGACACCTACACCTGCTTCTGCTATTCGTTCTGATATGTCGCATGTTATTGATGATGCCACTTCTGCTATGGATGATACTTATGATGAAACTACCTCTATGCATGATACTACTATGCCACTTAGTGATTTTCTTGATGAACAACTTGCTAGAGCTAGAGAAATTGAAAATATTGAATCTAATGATACTGATGAAAGTGATGATGAAGAATCACTTGTTATTCCTAAGGGTTATGTTTTTGATCAAGAAGCTTCTTTAGCTATTCTAGCTTCCAAAAATAGAAATGAACTCAAAAGGTTATTAGCCAAATGGAGTGAGCAATCTCTAAATGCTAGAATGAAACTTGACCCTGCTTTTGCTACTTCACCTATCTTTGTTACTGATAAGGATTATGAATTCTCTATTGATCCTGATATAATAACTTTGGTTGAATCTGACCCTTTTCATGGTTATGAATCTGAAACTGTTGTGGCACATCTTACTAAATTGAATGATATAGCCACCTTGTTCACTAAAGATGAGAGAACTTGTTAGTTTTACATCCTTAAAATATTTTCGTTCTCATTAAACGGTGATGCTAAGATATGGTTTAATTCTCTTGATCCTGGTTGTGTGCGTAGTCCCCAGGATATGATTTATTACTTCTCTGCTAAATATTTCCCTGCTCCTAAGAAACAAGCTGCTTTAAGGGATATATATATATATAATTTTGTGCAAATTGAAGAAGGGAGTCTCCCACAAGCTTGGGGGAGGCTTCTCCAATTACTTAATGCTTTGCCTGATCATCCTCTTAAGAAAAATGAAATACTTGATATCTTTTATAATGGACTAACCGATGCCTCCAGAGATTACCTGGATAGTTGTGATGGTTCTATTTTCAGGGAAAGAACACCGGATGAAGCTGAAATTCTATTGAATAATATGTTGACAAATGAAAACAATTGGACACCTCCGGAGCCAATTCCTGAGCCTATTCCTAAACCAACTCCGAAGAAGAGGGGTATTCTATTTCTCAGTCCTGAAGATATGCAAGAGGCAAAGAAATCTATGAAATAAAAAGTTATTAAAGCTGAAGATGTTAAGAATTTACCTCCTATTGAAGAGATACACAGTCTTAATTTACCGCCTGTTGAAGAAACATATAATGTTAATCCATTACCTATTGAAGAAACTCATGGTCTTGATAACCCGACATAGGTAGTAAAGGTAAATTCTCTCTATAGATATGATAAAGCTGAAATCCCATTTACTAAGTTTGCTAGCCCATGCTTAGATGAGTCTGATAAATTTATGGTTAAGCAAGAAGACTTTAAAGCTTATTTTGGTAGACAATTGAAATACAATTCAAATATGCTTGAACACTTGGGTGAATATATGGCTAATGTCAAAGGTCAACTTAAACTGATTAGTAACATGCTTCTATGGTTACCACTCAAGTAGAACAAGTACTTAAAGCTCAAAATGATTTGCTCAATGAATTGAATAGTAAAGATAATGATAATGCTGTTAGAGTGGCTACTACAACTGGTAGAATGACTCAGGAACCTCTGTATCCTAAAGGCCACCCTAAGAGAATTGAGCAAGATTCTCAGAGAAATAATATAGATGCACCTAGTCCTTCTAAAAGGAAGAAAAAGAAAAATGATAAGACATTGCATGCTTCTAGTGATCCTATTGTTGAAACACCTGAGAATCCAAATGATATTTCTATTTCTGATGCTGAAACTCAATCTGGTAATGAACCTGAAACTAGTGATAATGTTAATGATAATGTTCATGATGATGCTCAACTTAGTAATGATAATGACATAGAAATTCAACCTGTTGTTGATCTTGATGACCCACAATCAAAGAATCAACGTTATGATAAAAAAAGACTTTGTTGCTCAGAAAAATGGTAAATAAAGAGAGCCTTGGGTTCAGAAACCCATGCCCTTTCCTGCCAAACCATCCAAGAAAAAGGATGATGAGGATTTTGAGCGCTTTGCTGAAATGATTAGACCTATCTTTTTGCGTATGCGATTAATTGATATGCTCAAAACAAATCCTTATGCTAAGTACATGAAAGATATTATTACAAATAAAAGAAAGATATCGGAAGCTGAAATTTCCACCATGCTTGCTAATTATACTTTTAAGGGTGGAATACCAAAGAAACTTGGAGATCCAGGAGTACCCACTATACCATGCTCCATTAAAAGAAACTATGTTAAAACTGCTTTATGTGATCTTGGAGCCGGTGTTAGTGTTATGCCTCTCTCTTTATATCGCAGACTTGATTTGAATAAGTTGACACCTACTGAAATATCTTTGCAAATGGCTGATAAATCAATTGCTATACATGTCGGTATTTGTGAGGATGTGCCTGTTGTAGTTGCAAACGTTACTATTTTAACGGACTTTGTTATTCTTGATATTCCCGAGGACGATAGTATGTCTATTATTCTTGGAAGACCCTTTTTGAATACTGCAAGGGCTGTTATTGATTGCACTAAAGGCAATGTCACTTTTCATGTTAATGGTAATGAGCATACGGTACACTTTCCGAGGAAACAACCTCAAGTACATAGTATCAACTCTATTGGAATAATGCCATCGATTATATTTGGAGGTTTTGAATTTCCTCTTCCTACTGTCAATAAGAAATATGATATTCTTATTATTGGGGATGTGCATATCCCCGTAGAGGTAACATAGTGTTATTCGAAATTTCTCTGGTTCCATGTTATTCGGAATGAGTTCGTTAACAAGACTTGATCAACCTTGTTAGTGGATTCCTTTTGATGATCATGAGATGGATGAAACTAGAAGGCACAAACTTCTGTACCCCACTTTTACTTTCTGTTATTTATATTTAAAAAATAAAAAAATCTATCTGTTATCTGATTATCCGTGCAATATAAAAATACCTCGAAAATAAAAGTTCTCCAAGTGCCCTGAAATTTAAATATTATTTTTTCCAAAATATTTGAGAATATTTGGCACCGAGAACACAGCAGGGGAGTCAACCACCTGCCCACGAGGGTGGAGGGTGTGCCCTACCCCCGTGGGCGCGCCCCCTGCCTCGTGGGCCCACGGTGGCCCTCCTCCACTTATCCTTTCACCCATACACTCCTTCTTCCTCCCCCAAACACGAATATCCAGCTCAAGCACGAGTTCTAGCTCACTTTGCTGCCATTTTCGATCTCCTTGCTCAAAGCACCTCTCACAAAACTTCTTGGGGAGATTGTTCCTTGGTATGTGACTCCTCCATTGGTCCAATTAGTTTTTGTTCTAGTGCTTTATTCTTTGCAAATTTTTGCTGCTTAGGTGACCCTGTTCTTGAGCTTGCATGTCAAATTTATATGGTCAAAAGTAGTTTTGATGCATGATATAGGCCCTAGGCACTTGTAGGAGTAGTTGTTGAGTTTGGTTTACTTTTATTTTGAAGTTACTAAAATTTTCAGAATTTTTCAGAAAATGATGAGGAGACTTTTGAGGGGCTCATCGAGCCAAAGCTCGAAGGAAAAGGCACCAAAGCCTAAGTATAATCTGCCTCGCACCACGGAGGTTCGGGCGTGTGAATGGCCTTCCGATGATTTCTTGAGAGCAGCCAGGATTTATGAAGATTTTCATGAATTGGCTAAAAAAGCAGGCCTCACCGCTTTCCTCCACGACCAATGCGATCAGTATCTCTTACTCACAAATACCTTTGTGCAAAACTTTCATTTCCATTCTAGGAGCTCACCACCTACGGTAGAGTTCCATTTATATGATGAGCATAAGGAGATGTCACTTTATGATTTTTGTCGGGTTTGTTTAGTCCCTTTTGAGGGCAAGACAGAAGAACCACATTACGATGATGTGGAGGGGTTCATTGATACTATCACTGTAGGGGAAACAAGGAAGGTTCCCGATGCATGAATCACTAGCATACATTTTCCTGTTTTACGTTACTTTGCATTATTTGCTAGTCGTTGTTTAATTGGTCGCGGAAACTGTGGAAACCTTAGTATCCCTGATATTATTATTTTTCTCCACGGTTTCTATGGTGATAACTTTGTTAGTATGGGCGGCATTATTGCCAAACGGTTAAGTCTGAACCGTACAAAGGGCCCCATCTTTGGAGGCATCTATGCTTCATGCCTAGCTGCACATTTTAACATACCTGTTAGGCATTATGAGAAGGAAGAAAAAGTGTTGCCTCGTGTTTATCTAGATTATAAAAGTATGGTGGCACATGATTTTATTGTTAAGAATAGGGAAGGAGAGCTTAAATATCAATTGTTCTTTAATAAACATCATCTTGAGACTATTACCCTGCCTGCTCCTTCTTTGTTTGATTTATCTGTAGGCCAGTACCTTGTTTCGTTGAAGGCTATTCATGCATACCGGAACCCTGCACCAGCTGTGGAGCCAGAGCCGGAACCACAAGTTGATCGTCCATGACAGTCTAATTACAAGTGGGACCCGGAGATGATTGTCAGCCGGTGGCAATCGGAGTCTTCCTCTTCTTCTTCTCATTACGACCCCAACTATTATTATGGATATCCGCCAGGCCTGCCGTGGCCATAGACCAACTTAGGCCAAAAGCCTAAGCTTGGGGGAGTACGTATTTCCCACCGACATTACATTTATGTTCACACACTCATTGCTAGATGTCGGTGCTCATACGTTTTCATTGTATCATCCATGCTAGTTTAATTCCCTTTTTATGTTTTCTTCTTGTGTGTTTAATAAACCTTAAGAAAAACCAAAAAAAATAGTTGTAGCTTTTAATCAGCTTAATTTCCATGCTTGTAATAGTAATTAAAAAGAAAACCCAAAAAGATTTCATGTTCTTCTTTTGCTTGTTGGGAGCTTTCCTGTGTAAATAGTTTTATTTCTTTTCTTTTCTTTGGGGGTCGATAGGAGAAGACCATGATTAAATTGTTGAAGTGGCTCTTATATGCATTATTGTTGATCTGACAAAAGAGCCCATATTGCCTTGTCTTCTCCTGTTTATTGAATGCTTGCAGATTCCAGCTTAGTTCAATGCACGTGCACTATTATTATTATTCACATCGTTCGGTCATGCAAGTGAAAGGCAATTATGATGATATATGATGGACTGGCTGAGATGAGAAAAGTTGGTGTGAACTCGACCTCTTTTGTTTTTGTAAATATGATTAGTTCATCGTTCCTGATTCAGCCTATTATGAATAAACATGTTTGCAATGACAACTAGAGATCATAGTTTCTTGTGCCATGCTTAATTAGCTATGAGGTATAATGGTTAACCTTGCGTGCCAACATGCTATTGAGATAGTTATGAAGTGGTATGATAGGGTGGTATCCTCCTCTGAATGATTTAAGTGACTTGACTTGGCGCATGTTCATGCATGTAGTTGAAACAAAATCAACATAGCCTTCACGATATTTATGTTCATGGTGGATTATATCCTACTCATGCTTCCATTCGGTGTTGATTAATTTTCATGCATGTTCATGACTGTTGTCGCTCTCTAGCTGGTTGCTTCCCAGTCCTTTGCTAGCCTTCACCTGTACTAAGCGGGAATACTGCTTGTGCATCCAATCCCTTAAACCCCAAAGTTATTCCACATGAGTCCACTATACCTACCTATATACGGTATCTACCGGCCGTTCCAAGTAAATTTGTATGTGCAAAACTCTAAACCTTCAAATAAATATCCTGTTTTGTATGCTCGAATAGCTCATGTATCAACTAGGGTTGTCCGTATCTTCCATGTTAGGCGGGTTATTCTCAAGAGGAGTGGACTCCGCTCCTCACTCACGAGATAAATGGATGGTCACCGGGATGCCCAGTCCCATGCTTTATGCAAACTAAATCAAAATAATTGCAAACAAAACTCCCCTTGGGACTCTTGTTAGTTGGAGGCACTTGTTGTTTCGAGCAAGCCATGGATTAATGCTTCTTGGTGGAAGGGGGAGTATAAAATTTACCATTCTGTTTGGGAACCGCCTATAACGTGTGTAGCATGGAAGATATCGCCATCTCTTGGTTGTTATGTTGACAATGAAAGTATACCGCTCAAAATATTATTCACCCCTGTTTAAAAACCGAGCTCTGGCACCTCTACAAATCCCTGCTTCCCTCTGCGAAGGGCCTATCTATTTACTTTTATGTTGAGTCATCCTCCTCCAGTTGGAGAGCACCGCTGTCATTTGCATTCATTACTGTTAGTTTGCATTGAGTATGACTTGACTGGATCTCTTTTACCATGAATTACAATGTCTAGTCAGTCCTTGGTCTTTAAAGGTGCTCTGCATTTATGTTTTGCGGTCTCAGAAAGGGCTAGCGAGATACCACCTTGTTATATCATATTATGATTGTTTTGAGAAAGTGGTGTCGTCCAAGATTTATTATTATGGCTCGCTAGTTGATTATGCTATTGATATGAGTAAACTTGAGACCTATGTGTTATTGTGAATGTGGTTAGTTATAATCTTTGCTGAAAACTTGAATGCTGGCTTTACATATTTACAACAACAAGAGCAAACAGAGTTTGTAAAAGTTTTTCTTTATCACTTTAAGTTTATCAACTAAATTGCTTGAGGACAAGCAAATGTTTAAGCTTGGGGGAGTTGATACGTCTCCAACGTATCTACTTTTCCAAACACTTTTGCCCTTGTTTTGGACTCTAACTTGCATGATTTGAATGGAACTAACCCGGACTGACGTTGTTTTCAGCAGAATTACCATGGTGTTATTTATGTGCAGGAGCAAACGTTCTCGGAATGACCTGAAACTTCACGGAGTAACTTTTCAGAAAATATGAAAAATACCTGCAAAAGATGAAGGCCAGGGGGCCCACCACCTACCCACGAGGGTGGGGGCACGCCTGCCCCCCTAGGGCGCGCCCCCCTACCTCGTGGGCCCCCTGTTGCCTCTCCGACTCCAACTCCAACTCCATATATTGAGTTTCGGGGAGAAAAAAACATAGAGAAGAATTCATCGTGTTTTACGATACGGAGCCGTCGCCAAGCCCTAAAACCTCTCGAGAGGGCTAATCTGGAGTCCGTTTGGGGCTCCGGAGAGGGGAATCCGTCGCCATCGTCATCATCAACCATCCTCCATCACCAATTTCATGATGCTCACCGCCGTGCGTGAGTAATTCCATCGTAGGCTTGCTGGACGGTGATGGGTTGGATGGGATCTATTATGTAATCGAGTTAGTTTTGATAGGGTTTGATCCCTAGTGTCCATTATGTTCTGAGATTGATGTTGCTATGACTTTGCTATGCTTAATGCTTGTCACCAGGGCCCGAGTGCCATGATTTCAGATCTGAACCTATTATGTTTTCATCAATATATGAGTGTTCTTGATCCTACCTTGCAAGTCTATAGTCACCTATTATGTGTTATGATCCGTTAACCCCGAAGTGACAATAATCGGGATACTTACCGGTGATGACCGTAGTTTGAGGAGTTCATGTATTCACTATGTGTTAATGCTTTGTTCCGGTTCTCTATTAAAAGGAGGCCTTAATATCCCTTAGTTTCCGTAAGGACCCCGCTGCCACGGGAGGGTAGGACAAAAGATGTCATGCAAATTCTTTTCCATGAGCACGTATGACTATATTCGGAATACATGCCTACATTACATTGATGAACTGGAGCTAGTTCTGTGTCACCCTAGGTTATGACTGTTACAAGATGAACCGCATCCGGCATAATTCTCCATCACCGATCCATTGCCTACGAGCTTTCCACATATTGTTCTTCACTTATTTACTTTCCCGTTGCTATTGCTATCATCACTACAAAATACCAAAAACATTGCTTTTATTACAGTTACCTTTTGTTACCGTTATCACTACTATCATATTACTTTGCTACTAAATACTTTGCTGCAGATATTTAGTTTCTAGGTGTGGTTGAATTGACAACTCAGCTACTAATACTTGAGAGTATTCTTTGGCTCCCCATGTGTCGAATCAATAAATTTGGGTTGAATACTTTACCCTCGAAAACTGTTGCGATCCCCTATACTTGCGGGTTATCAAGACATCCAGTAGTAAAGCTTGGCAACACGGACAAGGGTACGGGGCCACTGATGGATCACTAACCAACCTATACTAAGCATTTAGGATAGCAGGTAAAGTAACAACAACAGTTTACAAAAGCAGGTTGTGCATCAGAATAGGAGTTATCAAATAACAAGAGCAAAATCTAATGCAAGCATGAGAGAGAAAGAATGGGCGATATAGGAATGATCAATGGGTTTTGCTTGCATGGAAGCTCTACAGACAGATACGGATCCTCGACGATGAAGTAGTCGATCACCGGATCAACAACGGTCTCAGGGTCTACCGGAAAAGAAGTAACAGAGGGGGGGAATAAACAATGGAGCAAACAAATGCAACACAAATGCAATGGCACGACAATATGTGTGGGTTACATGCTCTAATGCATCACTAAACATTTGAAAAGAAGAGGGAGAAGATTCGGGAATATTTTCCCAGCTCGAGGTATTATTCGGCCAGACGATTCGGAGGGGAAGGTTCCATGTTTGCAGTGTTGGAGGCATGTGGAAGGTATGCGCATGGCATATTCGGTTTCGTCTTATTTTCTGATTTTTTTTCATATATAAATTATTTTCATCCGAGCTACAGATTAATTTATATGATTTTTTAAAGTTCTAATGTTTTCCTGGAATTCTTGAAATATATTTAAAACAAATTATGCACAGTAAATACTTTTGTCACATAACAGTGGGCTAGCCACTGAGGCTGACAGTGGGCCAGGGCTGCCTAGTCAGCAACCTAGTCGGCATTGATTGGGTCAACGTTTGACCAATCAAACTGGTAGGTGGGGACCACCTGTCAGTCACACATTATTTATTAGGATTATTTACTAATTTAAATTGGTTTAGTTAGTAGAGGGGCCCCACATGTCAATGGGACATTTAGCTAATTAAGCATTTAACTTAAACTAACCTAACCCTAACCTAATCTAATCAGGGTTGGCCCCACATGAGAGGGGCACAACCGGCCTCACACACACGTGTAACACACAAGCACACACACATGACGCCCTCGGCCATGGTCATGGCCAGCAGTAGCGGCATCAGCGCAGTGAGCGCGGCCAAGCCGCGGCGCGGGTCAAGGGGTGCGGTCGGGGCATGGCTGGCAGCGGTGGCAAGCGCAGCGATCAGCAGCAGGGGAGCAGCGGCGGCGGTGGGCAAGCGCCGCCAGCAGCGTGAGGTCGGGTGAGGCCAGAGGTGTGGCGAGCCGGGCGAGTGGGCAAGCGGGGGGGCAAGGGCAAGCGGGCGCGCGCGGGCCACCCAGGGGAGCGGTTCGGGCGTGGCGAGCGCTAGCGCCCAGCGAGCATGGGCGCAACATCTAGCAGCGAGGAAGAGAGCGGGGGGAGAGGGGAATCGGCGTGGCGCTCACCGCGGACCTCGAAGGCGTGCTCGGGGAGGCTGGGGCGATGCCGGAGCAGCAGGTCGAGGTGGTGGGATGGCGGCCGCCGAAGTGGAGGGAGACGCCCGATCTGGCGAGGGAGATCTCTGCGGCTCGAGCTGGTGGTTGCAGTCGAGGCAATGGTCGATGGCGGAGCAGATCGATGAGGTCTCACGGCACGGGGATGATCATGGGCGCACGGGCGAGGCGAGGTGTGGCGATGATGGTGCGGGGTTTGCTGTAGCGAGGAGATCGAGTGAGGGGGAGGAAGAAATGGGCTAGGGTTTGATGCGGGGCTCGCAGTTGTCACCTTGTACCCAAGGGGGCGTGGGATGGCCGACACGACGGCCATGGTGGCTTGGATGGCCGCCATGCCTCTTCTCTGCCTCTTGTAGAAGGAGTAAGGAGAAGACTTAGGTGGGTTGGGCCTCCACTGCCACTAAGGCCCAATTGCCACTAGGTTTAGGCCTTTTCTTTTTCTTTTTCTGTTTTTCTTTTATGTAAACTGTTTGCATTTATTTTCGCCATCAAATGACTTTTGCCAAAAATAGAACTTGGCCACAAAAATGCATTGCAATATTTGGCACTGCCACAAAAAGTTTGGGAGGTATTTGAATTTGTGTAAATTTTGCATAAATGGAAAACCATTTAAAAGGGTTGATTTCGCACTATTTTAATTGCTATAGCCCATTTAAGTAAATAAGTTTCCTCAACAAATAATTTTTATGGAATATTTGCTAAATGATGAACTATTTTCCAATCATGTTTGTGAAATTTTAAATTTCACTCGCAATTTGTATTTGACTTAGGTTTATATCCAGGAGAGACTAAGCTAAGAAAAAATAGGATGACATTGATACGTCTCCGTCGTATCTACTTTTCCAAACACTTTTGCCCTTGTTTTGGACTCTAACTTGCATGATTTGAATGGAACTAACCCGGACTAACGTTGTTTTCAGCAGAATTGCTATGGTGTTATTTATGTGCAAAAACAAAAGTTCTCGGAATGACCTGAAACTTCACGGAACACCTTTTTGGAAAATATAAAAAATCCTTGCAAAATATGAAGGCTAGGGGGCCCACCACCTGTCCACGAGGGTGGGGGCGCGCCCCCCTACCTCGTGGGCCCCCTGGAGCTCCTCTGACCTCAAGACCAACTCTATATATTTGCCTTCGGGGAGAGAAAAATCAGGGAGAAGAAATCATCACGTTTTATGATACGGAGCCGCCGCCAAGCCCTAAAACCTCTTGGGAGGGCTGATCTGGAGTCTGTTCGGGGCTCCGGAGGGGGGAATCTGTCGCCATCGTCATCATCAACCATCCTCCATCACCAATTTCATGATGCTCACCGCCGTGCGTGAGTAATTCCATCATAGGTTTGCTGGACGGTGATGGGTTGGATGGGATCTATCATGTAATCGAGTTAGTTTTGTTAGGGTTTGATCCCTAGTATCCACTATGTTCTGAGATTGATGTTGCTATGACTTTGCTATGCTTAATGCTTGTCGCTAGGGCCCGAGTGCCATGATTTCAGATCTGAACCTATTATGTTTTCATCAATATATGAGAGTTCTTGGTCCTATATTGCAAGTCTATAGTCACCTATTATGCGTTATGATCCGTTAACCCCGAAGTGAAAATAATCGGGATACTTACCGGTGATGACCGTAGTTTGAGGAGTTCATCTATTCACTATGTGTTAATGCTTTGTTCCGGTATTATATTAAAAGGAGGCCTTAATATCCCTTAGTTTTCGTAAGGACCCCGCTGCCATGGGAGGGTAGGACAAAAGATGTCATGCAAGTTCTTTTTCATAAGCACGTATGACTATATTCGGAATACATGCCTACAT
This sequence comes from Triticum dicoccoides, assembly GCF_002162155.2. NCBI lineage: Eukaryota > Viridiplantae > Streptophyta > Magnoliopsida > Poales > Poaceae > Triticum > Triticum dicoccoides. The sequence goes on from NC_041380.1 coordinate 347,587,774, forward strand.
TACATTGATGAACTGGAGCTAGTTCTGTGTCACCCTAGGTTATGACTGTTACATGATGAACCACATCCGGCATAATTCTCCATCACCGATCCATTGCCTACGAGCTTTCCATCTATTTTTCTTCGCTTATTTACTTTTTCGTTGCTATTGCTATCATCACTACAAAATACCAAAAACATTACTTTTGATACTGTTACCACTACTATCATATTGCTTTGCTACTAAACACTTTGTTGCAGATATTAAGTTTCCAGGTGTGGTTGAATTGACAACTCAGCTGCTAATACTTGAGAATATTCTTTGGCTCCCCTTGTGTCAAATCAATAAATTTGGGTTGAATACTCTACCTCGAAAACTGTTGCGATCCCCTATACTTCTGGGTTATCAAGACTATTTTCTGGCGCCGTTGCCGGGGAGCATAGCTCTATTCTTTGAGTCACTTGGGATTTATATCTGCTTATCATTATGAAGAACTTGAGAGACCCAGAAACCAAGATTTATCCCTCAACTACGAGGGGAGGTAAGGAATTTCCATCTAGCTCTGCACTTGATTCACCTTCTGTTTTGAGTAAGCTTGCGACACCTAAACCTGCTTTTGCTATTCGTTCTGATATGTCACATGTTATTGATGATGCCACTTCTGCTATGCATGATACTTATGATGAAACTACTTCTATGCTTGATACTACTATCCACTTGGTGAATTTCTTAATGAACAACTTGCTAGGGCTAGAGAGAATGAAAATATTGAATCTGATAATACTGATGAAAGTGATGATGAAGACTTGTCTGTTATTCCTAAGGGTTATGTTTTTTATAAAGAAGCTTCTTTAGCTATTTTAGCTTGCAAAGATAGATACGAACTCAAGAGGTTATTAGCTAAATGGAATCAGCAATCTCTAAATGCTAGAATGAAACCTGACCCTGCTTTTGCTACTTCACCTATCTGTGTTACTGATAAGGATTATGAATTCTCTGTTGATCCTGATATAATTACTTTGGTATCTGATCCTTTTCATGGCTATGAATCTGAAACTGTTGTGGCACATCTTACTAAATTAAATGATATAGCTACCTTATTCACTAATGATGAGAGAACTCGTTACTTTTATATCCTTAAAATATTTCCGTTCATATTAAAGGAAGATGCTAATATATGGTTTAATTCTCTTGGTCCTGGTTGTGTGTGTAGTCCCCAGGATATGATTTCTTACTTCTCTGCTAAATATTTCCCTGCTCCTAAGAAACAAGCTGCTTTAAGGGATATATATAATTTTGTGCAAATTGAAGAAGAGAGTCTCCCACAAGCTTGGGGGAGGCTTTTCAAGTTACTTAATGCTTTGCCTGATCATCCTCTTAAGAAAAATGAAATACTTGATATCTTTTATAATGGACTAACCAATGCTTCCAGAGATTACCTGGATAGTTGTGCTGGTTCTGTTTTCAGGGAAAGAACGCCGGATGAAGCTGAGATTCTATTGAATAATATGTTGATAAATGAAAATAATTGGACACTTCCTGAGCCTATTCCTAAACCAACTCCGAAGAAGAGGGGTATTCTATTTCTCAGTCCTGAAGTTATGCAAGAGGTAAAGAAATCTATGAAAGAAAAAGGTATTAAAGCCGAAGATTTTAAGAATTTACCTCCTATTGAAGAAATACATGGTCTTAATTTACCGCCTATTGAAGAAACATATGATCTTAATCCATTACCTATTGAAGAAACTCATGGTCTTGATAACCCGACATAGGTAGTAAAGGTAAATTCTCTCTATAGATATGATAAAGCTGAAATCCCATTTACTAAATTTGCTAGCCCATGCTTAGATGAGTTTGATAAATTTATGGCTAAGCAAAAAGATTTTAATGCTTATTTTTGTAGACAATTGAAATATAATGCAAATATGCTTGAGCACTTGGGTGATTATATGGCTAATGTTAAAGGTGAACTTAAACTTATTAGTAAACATGCTTCTATGGTTACCACTCAAGTAGAACAAGTACTTAAAGCTCAAAATGATTTGCTCAATGAATTGAATAGTAAGAATAATGATAATGTTGTTAGAGTTATGACTAGAGGTGGTAAAATGACTCAGGAACCTTTGTATCCTGAAGGCCATCCTAAGAGAATTGAGAAAGATTCTCAAAGAAATAATATAGATGCACCTAGTCCTTCTAAAAGAAAGAAAAAGAAAAATGATAGGACTTTGCATGCTTCTAGTGAACCTCTAATTGATACACCTAAGAATCCCAATGATATTTCAATTTCAGATGCTGAAACACAATCTGGTAATGAACCTGAAACTAGTGATAATGTTAATGATAATGTTCATGATGATGCTCAACCTAGTAATGATAATGATATAGAAATTGAACCTGATGTTGATCTTGATAACCCACAATCAAAGAATCAACGCTATGATAAGAAAGACTTTGTTGCTAGGAAACATGGTAAGGAAAGAGAGCCTTGGGTTCAGAAACCCATGTCTTTTCCTCCCAAACCATCCAAGAAAAAGGATGATGAGGATTTTGAGCGCTTTGCTGAAATGATTAGACCTATCTTTTTGCGTATGCGATTAACTGATATGCTCAAAATGAATCCTTATGCTAAGTATATGAAAGATATTGTTACAAATAAAAGGAAGATACCGGAAGCTGAAATTTCCACCATGCTTGCTAATTATACTTTTGAGGGTGGAATACCAAAGAAACTTGGAGATCCGGGAGTACCCCTATACCATGCTCCATTAAAAGAAACTATGTTAAAACTGCTTTATGTGATCTTGGAGCCGGTGTTAGTGTTATGCCTCTCTCTTTATATCGTAGACTTGATTTGCATAAGTTGACACCTACTGAAATATCTTTGCAAATGGCTGATAAATCAACTGCTATACCTGTCGGTATTTGTGACGATGTGCCTGTTGTAGTTGCAAACGTTACTATTTTAACGGACTTTGTTATTCTTGATATTCCCGAGGACGATAGTATGTCTATTATTCTTGGAAGACCCTTTTTGAATACTGTAGGGGCTGTTATTGATTGCACTAAAGGCAATGTCACTTTTCATGTTAATGGTAATGAGCATACGGTATACTTTCCGAGGAAACAACCTCAAGTCCACAGTATCAATTCTCTTGGAAAAATTCCATCGATTATATTTGGAGGTTTCGAATTTCCTCTTCCTACTGTCAAGAAGAAATATGATATTCTTATTATTGGGGATGTGCATATCCCCGTAGAGGTAACATAGTGTTATTCGAAATTTCTCCGGTTCCATGTTATTCGGAATGAGTTCGTTAACAAGACTTGATCAACCTTGTTAGTGGATTCCTTTTGATGAGCATGAGATGGATGAAACTAGAAGGCACAACCTTCTGTACCCTCCTTTTACTTTATGTTATTTATATTAAATAAAATAAAAAAAGTATTTTCTGTCTGTTATCTGAATTATCCGTGCAATATAAAAATACCCCGAAAATAAAAGTTCTCCAAATGCCCTGAAATTTAAATATGATTTTTTCTGAAATATTTGGGAATATTTGGCACTGAGAACACAGCAGGAGGAGCTGGCACCTGGCCACGAGGGTCAAGGGCGCGCCCTACCGC
>NC_041380.1:347591858-347634983 GCF_002162155.2 Triticum dicoccoides
AGCTCATTTTGCTGCCATTTTCGATCTCCTTGCTCAAAGCACCTCTCACAAAACTGCTTGGGGAGATTGTTCCTTGGTATGTGACTCCTCCATTGGTCCAATTAGTTTTTGTTCTAGTGCTTTATTCATTGCAAATTTGTGCTGCCTAGGTGACCATGTTCTTGAGCTTGCATGTCAAATTTATATGGTTCCAAGTAATTTTGATGCATGATATAGCCTCTAGGCACTTGTATGAGTAGTTGTTATCAATATTATTGAGTTTGGTTCACTTTTATTTTGAAGTTACTAAAAATTTCAGAATTTTTCAGAAAATGATGAAGAGATTTTTGAGGGGCTCATCGAGCCGAAGCTCAAGGGAAAAGCAAAATGAAGAGGCACAGAAGCCCAAATATAATTTGCCTTGCACCGCGGAGGTTAGGCCGTGTGAATGGCCCTCCGATGATTTCTTGAGAGCCACCGGGATTTATGAGGATTTTTATGAACTGGCTAAGAATGCAGGCCTCACTGACTTCCTCCACGACCGACACGAACAACATCTCTTACTCACCAATACTTTTGTGCAAAACTTCTACTATTATCCTAGGTAATCACCTCCTTCAGTAGAGTTTCATTTATATGATGTGGTTAAGAAGATGTCACTTTATGATTTTTGTCAAGTTTGTTTGATCCCTTTCGAGGGAAAAATAGAGTAACCACATCGTGATGATGTGGATGGGTTTATTGATACCATCACCGTAGGGGAAACGAGGAAGGTTTCCGATGCACGAATCACTAGCATACATTTTCCTATTTTACGCTACTTTGCAATATTTGCTAGCCGTTGCTTAATTGGTCGCGGAAACTGTGGAAACCTTAGTGTTCCTGATATTATTATTTTGTTCCACAGGCTATTCTGTGATAACTCTGTGAGTATGGGCGGTATTATTGCTAAACGGTTAAGTCTGAACCGTACAAAGGGCCCCATCTTTGGTGGTATCTATGCTTCACGCCTAGCTGCACATTTTAACATACCTATTAGGCATTATGAGAAGGAAGAAAAATTGCTGCCTCGTGTTTATTTAGATTATAAGAGTATGGTAGCACATGATTTCATTATAAAGAATAGGGAAGGGGAGCTTAAATACAAATTGTTCTTTCATAAACATCATCCCGAGACTATTACCCTGCCTGCTCCTTCCTTGTTTGATTTATCTGCAGGCCAGTACCTCGCCTCGCTGGAGGACATTCAAGCCTACCGGAACCTTGCACCAGCTACAGAGCCAGAGTCAGAACCACCTGTTGATCTTCCATGACAGTCTAATTACCAGTGGGATCCGGAGATGATTGCCAACCAGTGGCAATCAGAGTCTTCTTCATCGCAGTACGACCCCAACTACTATTATGGATATCCGCCAGGCCAGCCGTGGCCATAGACCAACTTAGGCCAAAAGCCTAAGCTTGGGGGAGTACGTATTTCTCACCGACATTACATTTATGTTCACACACTCATTGCGAGATGTCGGTGCTCAGACTTTTTCATTGTATCATCCATGCTAGTTTATTTTTCTTTTTATGCTTTCTTCTTGTGTGTTTAATAAACCTTAAGAAAAAAATTAGTTGTAGCTTTTTATTAGTTTACTTTCCATGCTTGTAGTAATAATTAAAAAGAAAACCCAAAAAGATTTCTTGTTCTTCTTTTGCTTGTTGGGAGCTTTCCCGTGTAAATAGTTTTATTTCTTTTCTTTTCTTTGGGGTCGATAGGAGAAGACCATGATTAAATTGTTGAAGTGGCTCTTATATGCATAATTGTTGATCTGACAAAAGAGCCCATATTACCTTGTCTTCTCCTGTTTATTGAATGCTTGCAGATTCCAGCTTAGTCCAATGCACTCGCACTATTATTATTATTCACATCATTCGGTCGTGCAAGTGAAAGGCAATTATGACGATATATGATGGACTGACTGAGATGAGAAAAGCTGGTATGAACTCGACCTCTTTTGTTTTTGTAAATATGATTAGTTCATCGTTCCTGATTCAGCCTATTATGAATAAACATGTTTGCAATGACAACCAGAGATCATAGTTTCTTGTGCCATGCTTGATTAGCTATGAGTTATAATGGTTTACCTTGCGTGCCAACACGCTATTAAAATGGTTGTGATGTGGTATGATAGGGTGGTATCCTCCTCTGAATGATTTAAGTGACTTGACTTGGCGCATGTTCACGCATGTAGTTGAAACAAAATCAACATAGCCTTCATGATATTTATGTTCATGGTGGATTATATCCTACTCATGCTTCCATTCGGTGTTGATTAATTTTAATGCATGTTTATGACTGTTGTTGCTCTCTAGATGGTCGCTTCCCAGTCTTCTGCTAGCCTTCACTTGTACTAAGCGGGAATACTGCTTGTGCATCCAACTCCAGAATCCCCAAAGTTATTCCATATGAGTCCACCGTACCTACCTATATACGGTATCTACCTGCCGTTCCAAGTAAATTTGTATGTGCCAAACTCTAAACCTTCAAATAAATATCTTGTTTTGTATACTCAAATAGCTCATGTATCAACTAGGGTTGTCCGTATCTTCCATGTTAGGCGGGTTATTCTCAAGAGGAGTGGACTCCGCTCCTCACTCACGAGAAAAATGGCTGGTCATCGGGATGCCCAGTCACATGCTTTATGCAAACTAAATCAAAATAATTGCAAACAAAACTCCCCATGGGACTCTTGTTAGTTGGAGGCACTCGTTGTTTCGAGCAAGCCATGGATTGATGCTTGTTGGTGGAAGGGGGTATAAACTTTACCATTCTATTTGGGAACTGCCTATAATGTGTGTAGCATGGAAGATATCGCCATCTCTTGGTTGTTATGTTGACAATGAAAGTATACCGCTCAAAATATTATTCATCTCTATTTCAAAACCGAGCTGTGGAACCTCTACAAATCCCTGCTTCCCTCTGCGAAGGGCCTATCTATTTACTTTTATGCTGAGTCATCATCCTCTTATTAAAAAGCACTAGTTGGAGAGCACTATTGTCATTTGCATTCATTATTGTTAGTTTACATTGAGTATGACTTGACTGGATCTCTTTTACCATGAATTACAATGTCTAGTCAGTCCTTGATCTTTAAAGGTGCTCTGCATTTATGTTTTGTAGTCTCAGAAAGGGCTAGCGAGATACCATCTTGTTATATCATATTATGATTGTTTTGAGAAAGTGTTGTCATCTGAGATTTATTATTATTGCTCGCTAGTTGATTATGCCATTGATATGAGTAAACTTGAGACCTAAGCATTATTGTGAATGTGGTTAGTCATAATCTTTGTTGAAAACTTGAATGTTGGCTTTACATATTTACAACAACAAGAGCAAACAGAGTTTGTAAAAGTTTTTCTTTATCACTTTGAGTTTGTCAACTGAATTGCTTGAGGACAAGCAAAGGTTTAAGCTTGGGGGAGTTGATACGTCTCCGTCGTATCTACTTTTCCAAACACGTTTGCCCTTGTTTTGGACTCTAACTTGCATGATTTGAATGGAACTAACCCGGACTGACGCGGTTTTCAGCAGAATTGCTATGGTGTTATTTATGTGAAGAAACAAAAGTTCTCGAAATGACCTGAAACTTCACGGAACACCTTTTCTGAAAATATAAAAAATCCTTGCAAAAGATGAAGACCAGGGGGGCCCACCACCTATCCACGAGGGTGGGGGCATGCCTGCCCCCCTAGGGCGCGCCCCCTACCTCGTGGGCCCCCTGGAGCTCCTCCGGCCTCAAGACCAACTCTATATATTTGCTTTCGGGGAGAAAAAAATCAGGGAGAACAAATCTGTCACATCCCTAGTTCTGGTACGATCTAGCCTTGCTTTGTGCATCATGTTTAAGTTTCAAATGAAATTGAAATGGGGAATGTTTCAAACCCTAGCATCAAAGCAAATTCAAATAGATTCAAATTAAAAATGGAATTTCAATGAACCCAAAATGCTCTTCAAAAATGTTCATGGTCTTCGGAAAATGTTGGAAACAACAACCAGAGGTGATGCACATTTTTGCTAAACATTTTGGATTTTTGAATGAACCCATATGTATTTGAATTGGAGCTATTTTAAATAATATAAATATTTTAAAAGCTCCAAAAATGTTGGAATTTGGTGAGGGCCTTTGGTATATTATAACTAGTGGTCACAAGGAATCTCAAAATTTTTAGAATTGTGCTAGTATTTATTTTAAGTTAAAAACAAATGTCAGAAATAGAAAAGAAAACAAAAATATGGGAAAACTTACCTCGGCCACTTACCTGTGCAGCCCAGCGGTCCAACAGGCCGGCCCAGCCGACTGGCACTGCCAGTCGTCATCTCCACCACGCCAGGAGGACGCCGAGCATGCACTCGCCGCACGCGGCCATGCGCTGGGCCAGCTCCTGCTTGCCGCTGCTGCTGGAGGCTGCTACGAGCGCCAGCGACCCCCAGGACTCTCTCACTCTCTCTCGTTCTCCCTCCTCCCCTGGATCCCTCTCTCTCGACCCGCCCAAGCGGAGCTCGTCGCCGCCGCTCGCTGTCCGCGCAGCCACCGCCTTCCCCTCGCCCTCTCTTCGTGTCCGGCTGCTCTGCCTCGTCGCCTGCATCATCCTCAACGAGCCAAGTGACCGGGGACGCGCTGCATCGCTGCCACCTTCGTCGTCTTCACCTCCGGCCGCCCGAGATCGCCGGCGTCGTTCCCGCCACACCAGTGCATCCCCGAGCTTGCGCACGACACCGTCGAGACCGATGTGAGCTCTCCTCCATTTCCCCTCCTTCCCCGCGCTCGATTTCGTGTCGTACCCTGCTAACCATCGAACCCGCGAGCACCACGCCGCCGACCATGTCGCCGTCGTGCCCAGGGCCACCGCAACTCGCAACCGAGCTCGTCGTTGCACTCAGTGCACTCCGACGAGTCGTGTGGACCTGCTCGCAGCTCCTGCCGTGCCCTGCAACACCCCGTGCGCACCTGGCCGAACTCCGGCCGTCGCACTCGTCGTCGCCGGCGCCACTCCGGCCACTCCTCGGCCGCGCCACCACCACGGTTGGATGCGGACGAGCGTCCGCATCCCGTAGCTGTGCTCCGTGCGCCAAACGGCGCTCTGTAGGCGAATCCCGCAGCGCACCGCCGCGTCTGGACTCGCCGGCGGCTAAACGCCAGCGACCGCTGACCCGTTGACCGGCGTGGGTTGACCCCACTGCCCGGTTTGACCTCCCCCTCTCTCTCACTGACTTGCATGCCCTGCTCGACTAATTACTCTAGTTAGCACTAATTAACTAGTTAGGTTAGTTACTACAGTCACTGACTAGTGGGCCCTGCCCAGTTAGTTAGGTCTAACTAACTTAGTTAGTTGACTGGGTCACTGACCAATGGGACCCACTGGTAAGGTTTGACCTGGTCAGCCACGGTTGACTCGATGACATCATACCACTGTCATGCTGACGCAATTAATCATTTTCTGGTTTAAAAATAAGTTAGGAAAATCCAGAAAATGATATGAACTTCTAAAATTCATAGAATTTCAACCGTAGCTCAGAATGAAATAATTTATATATGAAAAATTATCAGAAAAATGCAAAGAATCCATTTATGCTAGTTCTATGCATGAAAAACCAACTTATACATGCTGTATAAGTGAAAACATAATATGGGCATTTTAAATGCTTCATTTGAATTTGCATTTGAATCTTTGATTCAAATGGGCTTCGACCAACTTGGTAGCATCTTGCATTATCCCAAACACTAGCATTTGCACATGTCATGTTCATGCATCATATTGTTGCATTTGTTTGTGTATTGATTGCCGGCACGGTTTCTTCTTGATAGGTTCCACTCCGGAAGGTGTTCCTGAGTACCTGTCAGAGGAGCAGTGCCCCTTCGTTGATCTATCAGGCAAGCAATCCCCCTTGAGCATTTCGATAAAATCCCACTCTCTCGCTCCTGCTCCTTGTACTGCATTAGGACAACAATGATTCAACTGCTACTTTCTGCTGCGGTAGTTGAACCCATTCCTCTGCATGACATGTCATTGCCATAGTAAATAGTTGAAACCCACTAGCATGAGTAGGAGTTGCTTGAGCCTTGATGTGCATACTCATCCATGCTTGTTTTCTTTATGCCAGCTATGCTTAGAGTTGTGTCGGGTTTGATTCATCGGGAATGAATCGGAGTGGTGAACATGTCCTACCGATAAGGGCTAAGTGTGTGAACACGTTTTGGTAAAGGTAGCGATGAGAGGCCATGTAGGAGTACATGGTGGGTTGTCTCATTGGAACCGTCCCTAAGCACTGAGTTCTGTGTATGTTATCCAAGTCCAGTTACTACCACACATTGGGTTCCGGTTATCCGGCCCCTCTCGGCTTATTAATCTACTTGATCTCTGTCCAGGAGTTGCAACTAGTTTCTGGCATTTATAGGTAGTGCTAGTTGTCTACCAGGTGGTGTCCGACGGGACGGGCTTGGGACAGACTAGGCACCGTGGCACGGTGTACCAAGTGGCACCCGGATGGTGGGCTTGCGAACCCTACACACATCATTTGAGGCCGTACTGGAGACTTCGGCCGGAACTCCTTGCGGATGGAACTCAAATAGGCGATAAACCTAGACGAGAGACTGGTGTGGTTAGTCAGGTCGTGGCCGACACCCTCGCCCGGCTTCCGCTTGAAGGTTGCCGAGGTACATGACGTGTACAGGGCGATAAGTGGCGAGAGCGTGTGTGAAGAAGTACACCCCTGCAGGGTTAACATTATCTATTCGAATAGCCGTTTTCCTCGGATATGGAAACTTGGAGGACTTATGTAGTACATAGACAACTCAAAGTGGATACTCTAAAATCCGCAAGATAAGCGTGAGTGCTATGGATGGCCTTCTCGTAGGGAGACGGGAACGGATCCATAGTGGAGTTTTGATATGGTGAATATGTGGACTCGTGTGCGTTTTCTCACCTCAAAGAAGTTTCTGATACTCGTAGTATAGGTTAGCCACTGAGTCAAAGCTGGCTTGCTGCTGTTAAAAACTCCACCACCCCCTTTGTTGATTATGTTGCATATGTAGATAGTTCTGATGTAAGACTTGCTGAGTACCTTCGTACTCATGTTTGCTTACTTATGTTTTGCAGTTGGTTACACTAGTGACTTCGACGAGTAGCTTGTACCTCAGCTACGATCTTGTGCCCTCGACAGGATCTGGTAGATAGTCAGGCTTCTTAGCCCTTTTCATTTGTAGATGTCTGTACTCATACATGTTAAGCTTCCGCATGTGCTTTGACTTGTATGCTCTGAATGTTGGGTCGTGAGACCCATGTTTGTAATATCTCGCTCCTCAGAGCATAATGAATAAATATTTTGAGTCGTAGAGTTTTGTTGTGATGCCATGTTGTATTTACCCATATCGAGCATATTGTGTGTATGATTGAAATGCTTGGTATGTGTGGGATCCGACAACCTAGTTGTTTATCCTTGGTAGCCTCTCTTGTGGGGAAATGTAGTCTAGTGCTTCCACTAAGCCTTGGTAGTCCGCTACAGCCTGGTTTACCGGAGTCCTACTAGCCCAGCACTACTGCTTCGGAACACTTAGACTGGCCAGCATGTGATTCACTTCGTTCCTGTGTCTGTCCCTTCGGGGAAATGTCACGCGGAGACATTCGGAGTCCTGTTAGCCTGTTACAGCCCGGGTTCCCGGAGTCCTGTTAGCCCAGTTGCTACAGCCCGGATTCATACGCTGTTGACCGACATGCTTGAGGTTGATTCATGTATGCATGTCCCTATAAATTAGTGCCACTTTGGGTCCACGACTAGTCATGTCGGCCCGGGTTCTCTGTCATATGGATGCTAGCGAGACTATCATATACGTGAGCCAAAAGGCGCAAACGGTCCCGGGCCAGGTAAGGTGGCACCCGTGGGGATACCGTGCGTGAGGCCGCAAAGTGGTATGATCTGTTACATGCTAGATCGGTGTGACTTAGGATTGGGGTCCCGACAAAATCATCATGTTTTACGATACGGAGCCGCCGCCAAGCCCTAAAACCTCTCGGGAGGGCTGATCTGGAGTCTGTTCGGGGCTCCGGAGAGGGGAATCCATCGCCATAGTCATCATCAACCATCCTCCATCACCAATTTCATGATGCTCACCGCCGTGCGTGAGTAATTCCATCATAGGCTTGTTGGATGGTGATGGGTTGGATGGGATCTATCATGTAATCGAGTTAGTTTTGTTAGGGTTTGATCCCTAGTATCCACTATGTTCTGAGATTGATGTTGCTATGACTTTGCTATGCTTAATGCTTGTCACTAGGGCCCGAGTGCCATGATTTCAGATCTGAACCTATTATGTTTTCATCAATATATGAGAGTTCTTGATCCTATCTTGCAAGTCTATAGTCACCTATTATGTGTTATGATCCGTTAACCCCGAAGTGACAATAATCGGGATACTTACCGGTGATGACCGTAGTTTGAGGAGTTCATGTATTCACTATGGGTTAATGCTTTGTTCCGGTACTCTATTAAAAGGAGGCCTTAATATCCCTTAGTTTCCGTAAGGACCCCGCTGCCACGGGAGGGTAGGACAAAAGATGTCATGCAAGTTCTTTTCCATAAGCACGTATGACTATATTCGGAATACATGCCTACGTTACATTGATGAACTGGAGCTAGTTCTGTGTCACCCTAGGTTATGAATGTTACATGATGAACCGCATCCGGCATAATTCTCCATCACCGATCCATTGCCTACGAGCTTTCCATATATTGTTCTTCGCTTATTTACTTTTCCGTTGCTATTTCTATCATCACTACAAAATACCAAAAACATTACTTTTGCTACTGTTACATTTTGCTACTGTTACCACTACTATCATATTGCTTTGCTACTAAACACTTTGCTGCAGATATTAAGTTTCCAGGTGTGGTTGAATTGACAACTCAGCTGCTAATACTTGAGAATATTATTTGGCTCCCCTTGTGTCGAATCAATAAATTTGGGTTGAATACTCTACCCTCGAAAACTGTTGCGATCCCCTATACTTGTGGGTTATCAGACATGTCATCATTAGTCAGGGATCACTGTAGCATAATTACATGGGTGTTACAAAACTCCTGCACTAAAAGAAATCTCGTCCTGAGATTCAGGAGGTAGACGAAAACAGAGCGGGGTATTCATCACGAAGATAATCCTCGCGTTCCCAAGTCGCTTTGTCTTCAGAATGGTTTGACCACTAAACTTTTAGGAACTTGATTGCCTTCTGACAGGTGCGACGTTTAGCTTGATCAAGAATGCGGATCGGATACTCTTCATAAGAGAGGTCTGGTTGCAATTCAAGCACTTCATGATAAATTGCACGATGTGGATCCTTGAAGCAACGACGAAGTTGCGACACATGGAAGACATCGTGAATGTGAGAAAACTACGGTGGCAATTCCAATTTATAAGCCACATATCCACTTCTAGCGAGAAACCAAAAGGGACCAATGTAGCGAGGAGCTAACTTGCCCTTGATTCCAAAACGATGAGTGCCCCTCATAGGAGTGACAGGCAGATAAGCTTGTTCACCAGGTTGATAGATTGATCCCCGGTGTTTACGGTCATAGTTGCTCTTCTGACGAGACTGGGCCACCTTGAGATTTTCCCGAACAACATGGATTTGCTCTTCAGCTTGTTGGATAATATCCAAACAGATGAGCGGTCGTTCCCTAGTTTCTGACCAATTTAGAGGGGTCGGCACTTCCGTCCGTACAATACTTTGAAAAGTGCCATCTTCAAGCTGGCTTTGATAGTTGTTCTTGTATGAGAATTCAGCATACGGGAGAGATTCTTCCCACTTCTTTCCAAATGAAATGACACAAGCTCGAAGAATATCTTCAAGAATTTGGTTGACTCATTCAACTTGACCTTGGGACTGGTGGTGATAGGCTGTGCTCCAGGTTATATGGGTTCCCATAGCTTCTTGGAAACTTTCCTAGAACTTTGATGTGAAGAGGCTGCCACAGTCTGAACTGATCTCCTTCGGAATACCATGGAGGGTCACAATTCTGGAGATATACAAGTCTGCTAACTGACTAGTAGTGATCGTCTCCTTGACTGGCAGAAAATGTGCAACTTTGGAAAGTTGGTCGACAATGACAAGAATAGCACCATGACCCTTTTGTGATTTGGGAAGGCTAGTGATGAGATCCATTTGAATCTTATCCCATTTCCATTCAGGTATAGGAAGCGGTTGTAGATGTCCGATAGGTTTTTGATGTTCTGCTTTGACGCGACATCAAACGTCACATTCAATAACATATCAAGCAATGTATTGCTTCATCTTAGTCCACCAGTATCTCTGATGAATGTCTTGGTACATCTTGGTACTTCCTGGATGAATAGACAAAGGTGTGTCATGTGCTTCTTTCATAATTTTCTGTCATATTGTCGAATTGGGGTACCACAAGGCGATCTCTGAAGAACAAATCTCCACCTTCATCAAGCGAGAAATTTTTGTCCTTACCAGAGGCAAGATCACTCTTAATCTAATCAACTTCAGTGTCTTTCTCTTGTGCAAACTTGATAGCTTTCTCGAGAGTTGGTTCTAGGACAAGGTATTAAGAGAACCCTGTGGAACATTGTGAAGGTTCAACTTGCGAAGTTCTTCGTGAAGGAGGGGTTGAGCTTGCTGAAGCATGAGGTTGTTGCAATTAGGGATGGCACCCGCGGGGTTTGGGTATGGGTGGAGCCACCCCATGCCCTTACCCATCATCCCAAACCTTACCCATCACTCGTACCCATACCCGTTGACGGGTACAATTTTTCCCATACCTGTCACCCATCAGGATAAATGGGTACCCATGGGTAAAATTACCCAGATTTGTAACACATCAATTTGAGCATTACATAGTCATAAACACCAACTTATAACAATAATTTTTAAACAATAAGACATCATGACATCAACGCATACTCGTTCGTGAGCTAGCTATTGTGGTGCGGCGGCCTAACATGAATGCATGATGAGGTCTTGTTAGGGCTGTCGGATTTATGTACATATAATATGTTTAATATGTGGATAAATAATATATAAGGTCTATTTGTTAGAATATATGCGGGTACATGCGTACATGGGTATCGATTATACTAAACCATACCCATACCCACTATACCCAATGGGTATGAAATTTTCCTATTTATGTACCCATGAGTATATTTTTGACCCATGCCTTTGCACTAATAGGATTTTTACCCGCATGTTACACGAGTAAGGGTACCCATTGCCATCCCTAGTTGCAATAAGACTTGCGGCTCAAAGCATCGGCCATAACATTAGCCTTGCCAGGGGTATATGAAATACCCAAGTTATAGTCTGAGATTGCCTCCATCAATCTTTGCTAACGAAGGTTCAGATCTGGCTGAGTGAATAGGTACTTCAGACTTTCGTGATTAGTGTAGATCTCGCAAAAATTACCGAGGAGGTAATGTCGCCAAAATTTCAGTGCATATATAACTGCAGCAAGCTCGAGATCATGCATTGGATAGTTCTCTTCATGAGGACACAACTAGCAAGATCCATAAGCAATCACTTTACGCTCTTGCATTAGGACACAGCCTAATCCTTGTCGAGAGGCGTCGCAATAGATCACAAAGTCTTAGTGAGTATCTGGGGGAGCAAGCACTGGGGCACAAGTCAACTTGTCTTTCAGAGTTCCATCCTGACATTTGGATGTGCACTCAAACTTCTTGCCTTTGTGAAGCAGGTCAGTCAATGGCTTTGCAATCTTGGAGAAGTTCTCGACAAAGCAACGACAATAGCTGGCGAGTCCGAGAAAATTTCTATCTTGCTTGACATTCTTTGAAGGAGTCCAGTCAAGAATAGCCTGAGCTCGATCTGGATTGACAGCAATGCCTTCTGTAGAAATCACATGGCCTAGATAGGTCACTTCAGGTAACCAGAACTCACACTTGGAGTACTTGGCATAAAGCTGATGTTCACAAAGCTTCTTCAGCACAAGCCGAAGATGTTCGACATGTTCTTCATTCTTGGAATATACAAGGATATCATCAAGATAAACCACTTCGAATTTGTCAAGGTAATCCATGAAGATGTAGTTCATCAATCAAGAGAAGGTGGTTGAGGCATTGGTTAAGCCAAAGGACATGACGGTGTACTCGTATGAACAACCTATGATCAAGTGATCTCACTTGACACCTAAGTCAATATACTCTAACATAGGTGACTTTGTCGCCAACCCCCTCTCTAGATGAAGTATTCTAGTATTATATTTCCTTAGTTGGATCTTCTTTGCATTTTTTTTACTTGAGTGTTTCTCCTTTATCAAAAAAACTTCATCCAGATTCTTTCCTATCTTTTGTATTTCTTTCTCACTTTCTCTAAGTTTAATTCATTGCAAACCTTATGCAAATTCCTTGAAAATCATTGTGAGAACTCTATTCCAAGTGAGCCGAGTTGACAAAATTTTCTTTCTGCTTTGAGCTCGGTCACTCCGATTAATAGCTTCTCAGACGGACCAAAGTGCAAGATAACCTTGTACACAGTTCACCGGTTCCAATGAAATGGACTAGTTCGGCTCCACCGATAGGCTCTATCCGTGACTTCACCATCTCGGAGTCACCGATCGACACAAATCGGCACTACCGATTTCACTGCTGAGAGAGAACTTTTGCCAGATTTTCTGATTCTTATTTCCAGCTCCACTCAATGATTCTTTCCCTCTATCTGCATCTAAAGCTGCATTATGCCTAGCTGTGTCTCTCTAGGACCACACTCACTTGACTCAAACCCATGAAGAGGAGAGAATTCGCTTCCTTTTTTGGAAATTGATGTCAAAGGGGGAGAGAGAGAGAGCACATCAAAGCTTATCCTCGGCTTATCCTTATAGAGAATCAAAAGCTTATCATATTTTAAGCTCTTCCAAGGAGAGATGCACTATCATAAGAGAGAATTCACATGTCTTTAAGAGGGTAGAGACATGTCAGTTATTTTATTTGAGCCTTTATCCGCTCTAATTTGATTCTGCTCTGCTTTTATCTCACCCTACCTACTCCATTATCCAATGCTAGATTCAGGGGGAGAGGAATTTAAGTTTAGGGGAGAAAAATCCTTGTAAGTTATTGCAAATCCTTAATTCTTTGGGGACATCTCTATATTCAAAAGGAGTACTCACTCTGTGATACTCACCAATAACATGTCATCCCAGTCTTGGTACCCTTGTGGATCTTGAAGTCTCTTTCTTGTTTAAAGTTCTCTTGTGTTACCTAACCCTTTTTCTCAAGCTTGCTTCTCCAAGAGTCAGTTCAAGGACCACAGAGTAAGTATATGCATCTCACTCATGTGCATAATGATCTTGTGATAGTCTGGCTTATTAGAGATGATAGACTACTCATACCAATAAGGAATTCCTTCGTTTTCGGGAGCCCATTCAGACAGAACTCCAAAGTTAAGCATGCTCAGCTTGGAGTAGTTTCAGGATGGGTGGCCGGTCGGGAAGTTGCTCCCGGGTGCGCACGAGTGAGGGCAAAGTGCGCAGAAAAGACTAGTATTGATCTCTAACACCCCTGTGTAATGATGCTATATTAACCCTTGGGGTTAAGTTAATCATTATTCTAAACAAGTGTTTGATCATCCTTGGTTCTCTCTCATTTCAAATTCCAGTTGAATTCAATTTCAAATTCTGAGTGAAATTCAAAAAATTTCAAACATGAAAAATAAAATGTTCATAATGTGGCAAATAATCATTTGTTAATATTGGTGGTGAACCAACATTTTTGCAAAGTGTTTAAGTGGCCTAAGCTGCTTAAAACAGTGACCTAAGCAATATATTAAATGCCTTTTTTAATTTATATAATTGGCAATCTTTTTCAAAAAGGTATCACAATATTTTGTGGCAGTGCACTTTAATTCATTGGAATTGTTTTGGCCATTGGCATATTTTTGCAAAGTCATTATTGGCTACAAAGGAAAAGCAAAAGCTACTGAAAAAGAGAAAAAGAAAAAGAAAAAGAAAGGAAAGAAGAAGGGGTGGGAGAGCCCCTGGCCTCCACTTGGGCTTCGGCCCAGCTAGGCCGGCCCACTCCCCCGCCGGTTCGCCGTCCTGTTCCCTCGACCGGGGTCGCAACAGGGGCGGGGCTGGTCGCCGCCGAACCCACCTCGCCGCCCTCGCCGGCGAGGGGATAAGATAGGCGCTGCCCCCTCGTCTCCTCGGTCCTCCCTCGCGCCTTACTCTCTCCTCTTTCTCCCCTCCAGAGCCCCTTCTCTCCCCATCGTTCCCCATCCGCCACCGAGCGCCATCGCCGTCGAGCACCGCGCTCCACCGTGGCCACCGGCACCCATTCCTCCCTCCGAGGTGTCCAGGAGGTCCGCGGTGGATTACTTCTTCGTCCTCGTCACCGGATCGAGCCCGAGGAGCGCCACCGTCGTCACTCGCGTCTTCTTTCCCAACTGCGGCCGCCACGACGTCGTCGTTGCTCCGCCAACCCCGCCTGCTGCTCCTAAGCCGCCGACGAGCCCTCTTGTGCTCCCTCAGTGAGATTCACTCGCCCTCCCCCTCTCTCTTTCGCACACACACACTAGCTGATTTTCCCCCGCCATGGCCGAGCTCGGGCCGCCGTCACTCGTCGCTGTAGAGCCCTGCTCCGGCCACCCCCGCTCGCGCGGCTCACCCCGCTCGATGCGCGCTGCCTCGCTTAGTCGAATGCATCTCCCCGATCCACTCAACACGCACCGCAGCCACGCCCCGACTAGCTCCACCCAAGGCCTCCACCCCGTCTCGCCGTCGGCGACCTTGCCGACCCCCCTGCCGATGCGAGCCTCATCGCTGGAGGCGCCGCTCCTCCCGCTTCCGAACGAGCTTGGCCGCGCTCGAAACGTCCCCCTGTGGCGCGATTCCGGCGAAGTTCGGCGAGCCCAGCCGCTATTTTGGTCGCCGGCGGCGAGACCCCGACGCCGCCGACATGGCACACCTGGGGCCCGCCTCTGGGTCCCTGCCCAGTGGCCCCGCTGACCCCCGCTGACTGGGTTGACCCAGTCATTGTGCTGACTGGGCAGCCCCAGCCACTGACATGTGGGCCCCCCTCTGTTAATTAGTCTAATAAACGTTTTAAAAAATAAACTTATTTAGTTAAACTAATTAGTCTATGACAGGTGGGGCCTTCCTCCTAAATAACTCTGTTTTAGTTAGCTTAATCTTCTGTTAGTCCACTGTCCATGATAGGTGGGCCCCCATGTCAGTTTTGACCAGTCAACCGGGTTGTTGACTGCTGACGTCACACATACGTCATGCTGATGTCATAATGAATTTTCTGTTAAATAATAATTCCAGAAAATACTTTAACCTGTAGAAATTCGTAGAAATTAAACCGTAGCTCGGATGAAAATGTTTTCTATATGAAAGTTGCTCAGAAAAATCCAACGAATTCGAATGCGCTATCCATTCACTTGTCACATGCCCCTAGCATGCTGAACATGGAACCGTCCCCTCTCTTCCACCTGTCTGGAATTTGTCTAACGTCGGGAGTTCATCCTTGAATGTTTATCCCCTCCGTCTGCAACGTGTAGTACTATGTTAGGACAACCCTAGCTCTGCCTATCGTCATGTAATGCTTAGTGATGCATCTATTTGCTCTGTATTTACTGTTTCTTCCCCCTCTTCTCTCTGGTAGACCCCGAGACCGATGCCGCCCCTGTGATCGACTACGTCGATGACGACACTTCTTTCTTTTCAGGAGAGCTTTCAGGCAAGCAAACCCTCCTTGAGCATTCCGATATCGCCCATTTCTTTCCCTCTCATGCTTGCATTAGAACTGCTACTGCTTTCTATATGACCTGCTTATTGTTACCTTACCTGCTTATCCTAAACTGCTTAGTATAGGTTGGTTAGAGATCCATCAATGACGCCCACCTAGTCCCAGTTGCCCTGCTTTATGCTCGATGACTCGATCAACGTGATCGACGTCCCGGCCCCGACACCGCACATCACCCCCCCCCCCCTAGTTGAACGACTCTGTAGAGTTACCATCGAGTGCCGAGGGTGGAACCTCATACATCACTCCTGATGAGACCTCTGTAGTGTAGCTATTCGGTCGTGGTCATCGAGGGCGATTTCCTCCTTAACCACTTCCGATACGGCTCTGTCGTGAAATCCCTCAAGTGTGAACCTCGAGGGTGGATCCTCTTACGTTCACCTTGATGATTACATCGAGTGGAATTCACCGGGGGTGATTCCTCGGGGTTTCCCCTTGATGTTTGGACACATGGATACTTGGACTTTACAACTGTTACTTGGAAAGGCGGGTCGACCCTGAGGGGTACCCGTGAGTGATGTGGAGACGGGTTGACCTGGAGGGTGCCCGCGAGATACTTACGAGGCGTGGCCGGGCATTCTTAGCCCTTGCCACAAGTACTCGAGACGGGCCGACGGGGTCACATCTTTCATGAGTCTCTGCTTGTTACCGCGCGTTCCTAATCCACTACGATTTGGATATTTGATCTAAGGGGCCTCTGGCCTGATAGCACTAACCATCACGTGGGCAGTGTATGGGCGTTCTGCGTCGTATGCATCAGCCGAAGCTTAATAAATGTTAGCGACTGAGCGGTGCATGCTGGGTTGGACTGCGTAAGCACCTGCCTTGTTTAAGGAGGTAGCTAGGTCTACTCACCGACCGCCCTCGCAACGTGCAGGAGTTCCCGGGGCGATGGTCCATGACCCCTGGGGGCATAGGTTTAGTTCGGCGTGCTGGCCTCTCTATTAAGCCTAGGTCGGGTTGCGGCGTATTGTTTGGCCGAGGTCGGGCATGACCCAGGAAAGTGTGTCCGGCCGGAGTTAATCGAGCATGGTGGGTAAGTTGGTGCACCCCTGCAGGGAAGAAAACATCTACCGATAGCCTGTCCTACGGTAACGGACACTTGGAGTTGTATCCCAATCGATACAACTAGAACTGGATACTTGAGATGAGACATGGTTATGAGAAATGGATAGTATGCCTCTGGGATTGCTTTCTCGCAGGGAGTCGAGAAAGGATCTCTGGCCGAGGTTGATAACACTACTACTTTACATTATGTTGATCCGTACTCTTCTATATGCTGCAAGATGCTTGATGTAACATCCCAAATTTTCAATTTGGAATGTTATACATTAGATCATCATTGCATATCATATTTTATTTGCGATTGGTTTTGATCCCAGAAATTCTACGCAACTCAAGGACCCACGGAGAGAGTTGGGGATTTCGTTATTTTCATATTTGAGTTTTCTCAAATTTTGAGAATAGGATCATTTGATTTTATTTATTTTATCGTCAATTATTTCTATTACAAAAATATGAGAGAGGGAATAAAATGACTTTCCCAAAATAAAGAAATATTGAGAATTTAATAATAAAATCAAATAAGATTTTATTTCGGAGTTTTTCGTTATTTTATTTGAATTTAGGAAAATGTGCGTTTTTCAAAATTGCATTTAGGCCCCAAATAAATGTTCACCTTGTGCGGCTTGATTTTAGAAGCCCGCCAAATTTATTTAGGAATTTTTGGAGTCTGTTTAGTATTTCTTTTTATTTTTCTTCTGCGCGTAATATATAAAAAATAACGAACCGACCTAGGGCCGTGTCCGACTAGGACTTCCGGCCCGTTAGGATATATAAGCCGGGGGGGAGAGGCCCAACCCCAGCCAAACCCTAGCCGAGCCGCCGCCGCCGCCCCAGCGCCCGCGGCCGCCGCTGCCGCGCCGCCGCCGCAAGCCGCCCGAGGTCCGCCGCCGCCTCGTTTTACGTGCCGGTTTTTTTTATTTTTTTTTGAAAAATCGTTCAGTTTTCCGTCAGTTTTTTTATAGTTTGGTTTTTTTTAAATAGATCGGATTTTCCGGTTTATTTAAATAGCGAGCGTTCGTTCGTTCTAGCGAACGTTCGTCGATTTTCTTTTTCTCGGATTTAATCCGCGATTTTTCTGATCACGATTCCTGATCCGATTTTCTTTTTAGTATAACTTTTCGCTTGTTTATCGGAATTAGGCGATTCAAGCGCCTAGAGTTTCGTCTCGAAACCCTCTATCCGTTTAATCAACTGAAACAAGTTTTTGCTACTGTAAAATTTGCCCTAGATCCAGATTAGTAGAACGAAGTTGTTTTCTTTTGTCGTTTGACTTTCGTTGCTTCGTTCGATTTGATTCTTTTTGCAAACTGGAGTTCTTAAGTTGAACCTTCTGGTTAGATCTCTTATTTGAGTTTTACCCGTGCATTAGATGAGTACTTATTGTATGCTTGTTTGTTGTTTGCGATAGAGTACCCGGAGTGCACCGCTTGTTACTTCGAATCGCTAGGTTTTCCGGATCATCAGCAAGGCAAGTAACACTTTGATCATACCTTTCCTACTACCCAGTTTTATTGCACTAGATCAATCCTCACACAGTGCATGATTAGTATCTAATTAAATTGTGGGATGCGAAGTAGTTGAGGTAGTACCTATTACCTGTTTATTATCAAACATTTGGGAGTTACTTCTACGTTTGCTTATTATGCCATGCTATGCTAGTAGACGCGGATTGGGTGAGTGATATCCATGACAGATGTGAGTTTGTTAATTAATAGTTTATCTAAGGTGGCAACTTAAACACACATCTGGGTGGATTGAGGCACCTGGGTATTCCAGGACTTGCCTGTTTTTCTTTTGGACCGCCACCCAGGCTCAAAGGGATCATGAGACTATTCATACTAGAAACTTCCGTGTGCAGCCATAAGCTATTATGGGCTCTATCATAGTTGACTAAGTCATGCGAACTCTTACAGTGGTTGACTAGCAGATGTAGGGGATGTAGGTGGTACGGTCTACCCGATCATAAGGTGCTAGCGCTTCTGAAAAACTATGTCTCGGTCATCCGTCTTCTCAAACACTATGTAGTGCGAGAAACCAAACGGAGGCGATCGAGTATTGTGGGGAAAAGTGCGCAAACCTCTGCAGAGTGTAATAAACTAATCATGGTTAGCCGTGTCCCCGGTTATGGACATCTTGAGTATCTAGTACTTGGATTATCATGTGAATCTCAACATGTTACTCTAAATTAATTTTGTTGGGTTTTGTTAATGATATTTTTAATTAGGATTGAGAATGTTGTCAACCATTCTCAATGTTTAACAACCACTATGATAGTAATTAAATTTATTCCTTTGTAGTAGGGAAAAATTGGCTTTTCGCAAAACTGTAACCATAGAGCTTTCCACCAGCCAAATATGCATATAGTATAGTTGTTTCATTCCATTATTCTCTATGTGTTACCTTGCCAGCATATTCCATGTGCTAACCCATTTCGGCTGCAACGTTAATGTTGCAGACTTTTCAGACGACGATTAAGGAGTTTTTAGGTCGTGGTTCTATACTCAGTGATGCCGTTGGAGTTGATGGACTCACTTATCTTCCAAGCCTTCCGCTGTTATCGTTATTAGATGGCCTTAAGCCATATTTATTGTAATAAGTTCTCTATGGAGACACTCGATGTAATAAGTGTGTGATTGCTACTCTGTTATAAATCCTCTGAGTACTGTGTGGTGTCAGCATTACTGATACAGGGATGACACCGGAGCACAGAGATCAGACTGTTTGAGGTCAGGTCGCTACAGAGATGGTATCAGAGCATACGCTGACTATAGGACACGACCACTAAGCTAAAGACCTAGAACACTATTCACCCTCTTCTCTTCTGACTCCTCATCTTTTCCACTCTTTTAGGATGGGGATGCAAGGAATAAGTTCACACAACTGGATGAAGATACACCCTTTGGACGACACTTGAAGAAAGTCACTAGATACCTGAACATAGGAGTACCAGGCTTCACCGGAACCTACAACGCCACTTTACCTGAAGAAGAGCGCTGGATGATTCAAGTTCAAGTTCCAGGAAGAACGTTCATGCCAGTCACTGAGCCCATAGAGTTTTCTTTTGATGCACCAACTTGGAGTCTAGGAAAGAGCATGGCAGCACATATCGCCATGGGACGCATTGGAGAAGTCTACCGCAATGATCTCAAGGATACTATCTACCAGATTTGTGGGCGCCGAGATGAGCACTGGGAGATGATCAGCACCCGAAAGGATAGATCAATTGCAGCTTTTATCCAGGAGTTAAATCAGCACATTCGATGACAGGAGAACCAGATGTGCGCCGACATGATAGATTTGAAGAAGGCTAAGACAAGAATCAAGGAACTGGAGGAAGAACTCAAGGCTACACGTGAAGATTATGAAGAGGAAATTGAAGTATTGGTGGACAAAAATGCCGACCTAACAAAGAAGATTGGGATATTTATGGGAGGCCCTACACCAGTAGACGAAGATGAAGAACCCAAGGAGATTCGCCAGGAAGACTACATCATCATCGACGACACCGATTCGGATCCAGACGATAGTGATGATGATTACGCTGATGAAGCTGGAGCAGATATCATGGAGTCTGTAGCCGAAGAATATTACTAGTAGACCACCTCATCGGTAGTAGTAGTAGTCCACCATGTAAATATAGTAGTCCGAGAACTTTTGCGATAGTTAGATCGATTGTATGCCCTTGTTTGATTGAATGAAGTGAATTGTTTGCTTTTGCCTCATGTGCATATGGGTAGTGTTTTCTCTTTAGACCCCCTCTATTCTTACATCTCATCTTTTCTAAACCCTCAGATGCCTCCGAGATGTGACCCCGGGTTTGCCTTTCCACCGGAGCTCACCCAGTTGATCCAGCAGCAGAACACATTGATGCAGTTGCTAGTCCAGAATCAGAATTAGGGGAACAACAACAACAACCCACCACCACCACCACCTGTTGATCACTTAGCCCGTTTTTCTTAGGCTGAATCCACCGGTGTTTTCCAGTAGCACCGAGCCGATAGTGGCCGATGATTGGCTCCGCAAGACAGCTAGAGAGTTGACCACAGCAGGACACACGGATGCGGAGAAGGTGAAGTTTGCCGCACATCAACTTGAAGGACCCGCAGCATCATGGTGGGAGAATTTCACAGCCACTTTCCCTGTCGACACTGTCACATGGGACCAGTTTCAGCAGGCTTTTCGTACTGCCCATGTTTCAGTAGGAGCTATGGCCATGAAGAAGCGTGAGTTTCGCAACTTGCGCCAAGGAGGACGGACAGTTGGCCAGTATGTGGAGGACTTTAGTAAGCTAGCACGTTATGCCCCAGATGACGTCGCTACGGATGCAGCGAAGCAGGAGAAGTTTCTAGAAGGACTGAATGATGAGTTGAGCATGCAGTTGATGGTAGCAACCTTCAACAACTATCAGGAGTTGGTAGATCGTGCTCTTATGATTGAAGGCAAGCAGCAGCAAATTGAGAACCGCAAGAGGAAGTATGGACAAGGGAAATACAATTCAGGAGCTCAGCAGAAGCCACGTTTTACCCCTAGACCGGGAGGACATTTTCAGCATACCCATGGAGGAGGTAGCTCGCATAATCACAATGGCACCAGGAATGGTAATGGGAATGGAGGAAGCAACAGCCAGAATCGCACCAACCCATCAACCCCAGCTAAGAAGGACCTAAGCCAAGTCACTTGCTTTAAGTGTTCAAAGACAGGACATTATGCCAATGAATGTCCTGAATTACAAAATGGAAATGGCAATGGAAGCTCTGGGAAGAAGCCGAACCCTTTCAACAGGGGACAGGTGAACCACGTTAACGTGGAGGAGGTTGAAGCTCAGCCTGATGCAGTAATAGGTAAGTTTTTGGTTAAGTCATTTACTGCACTCGTTCTTTTTGATACTGGTGCATCGCATTCATACATCTCAAGGGGATTTGTGGATAAGTATAACCTGTCAACCCAAGCCCTTAGGTCACCCATGTTAGTAACCTCGCCTGGAGCAGAATATATGGCTAGTCGATGGTGTGATCGGTTACCATTAAGGATTGGTAACTATGTTTTTCCCTCAGACCTAATAGTATTGGAATCCCAAGGATTGGATGTGATATTAGGCATGGATTGGTTATCAAAGTATGAAGGGAATATTGAATGTGCTAGTAAGTCAATTTTGCTTACCACACCAGAAGGGAGAAGGATCAAGTGTGTATCCCGACATGTGCCAAAGAGGACACAAGTAAATTGCTTAACAGGAGTTGTGCAGGAGGAAGTACCAGTGGTAAGGGATTTCCCTGAAGTATTTCCAGAAGAGTTGCCAGGCATGCCACCGGATAGAGATATTGAGTTTTTGATTGAGCTATTGCCAGGCACAGGGCCAATATCAAAGAGACCATATAGAATGCCAGCAAAGGATTTGGTGGAAATTAAGAAGCAGATTAAGGAGTTACTGGATAAAGGATATATTCGCCCAAGTTCTTCGCCTTGGGGATCGCCAGTGCTTCTAGTGGAGAAGAAGGATGGATCGTTAAGGATGGTTGTTTATTATCGAGGATTGAATGAAGTTACGATCAAGAACAAGTACCCACTACCAATGATCAATGATCTGTTTGATCGATTGCAAGGAGCTAAGGTATTTTCCAAGATCGATTTGCGATCGGGATACCACCAGTTGAAGATTCGAGAACAGGATATTCCTAAGACAGCTTTTACCACCAGGTATGGGCTGTACGAGTATACCTTATGTCATTTGGTCTGACTAACGCACCTGCATATTTTATGAACATGATGAACAAAGTGTTTATGGAGTTCTTGGATAAGTTCGTCGTGGTGTTCATTGATGATATCCTGGTTTACTCGAAGAATGAAGAACAGCATAAGGAACATTTGCGATTGGTACTTGAGAAGCTCAGAGAACATCACTTGTATGCCAAGTTCAGCAAATGTGAGTTTTGGCTGAAGGAAGTAGGATTCCTCGGACACGTTATATCTGGAGAAGGAATAGCAGTAGATCTCGCTAAAGTTGATACCGTGACCAAATGGGAAGCGCCGACCACGGTTGGAGAGATACGGAGTTTTCTGGGACTTGCAGGATACTACCGGAGATTTATTGAGAATTTCTCAAAGATTGCAAAGCCTATGGCTGAGTTGTTGAAGAAGGATACCAAGTTCAAATGGATTGAGGAATGTGAGGCTAGTTTCTAGGAGTTGAAGAAACGTTTAGTTACCTCACCAGTGTTGATTTTGCCAGATCAAACCAAGGACTACGAGGTGTATTGCGACGCTTCACGTCGAGGACTTGGAGCAGTGCTTATGCAGGAAGGGAGAGTTGTTTCATATGCCTCAAGACAGCTTAAACCTCATGAGTTGAATTATGCTACGCATGATTTGGAGTTAGCAGCCGTAGTGCATGCATTGAAAACATGGAGACATTTCCTCATTGGAAACCATTGTGAGGTGTACACGGATCATAAGAGTTTGAAATACATCTTCACATAGAAGGAGTTAAACCTTAGACAAAGGAGATGGTTGGAGCTCATTAAGGATTATGATATGAGATTGCATTACCATCCCGGAAAGGCTAATGTAGTAGCTCACGCATTGAGCCGTAAGAGCCATGTCAATACACTAAATGATGGGAGAAATACCAATGGAGTTAGCAAAAAATCTTCGTGAACTATGTTTGGAAATAGTTCCAAGAGGCTATGTAGCAGTATTGGAGATTCAGTCAACCTTGATGGATAGAATCAGAGAAGCTCAGAAGACTGACAAGGAGATTGCCTCTATTAAGGAGAAACTGAGCAAAGGAAAGGCTAAAGGATTTCGTAAGGATGAGCACGACACCATATGGTTTGAAGACCGTGTTTATGTGCCCAATGACCCGGAGATTAGGAAGTTGATTCTGCAAGAGGCACACGATTCACCATATTCGATTCACCCAGGAAATACCAAGATGTATTTGGATTTGAAAGATATTTTCTGGTGGACCGGAATGAAGAAAGATATTGCGGAGTATGTAGCAGTTTGTGATGTGTGTCAGAGAGTAAAGGCAGAGCATCAGAAGCCAGCAGGATTGTTACAACCATTGCCGATACCCGAATGGAAGTGGGATAAGTTAGGCATGGATTTTATCACGGGATTACCCAGGACTCGTTCAGGCTATGACTCGATTTGGGTTGTAGTCGATCGGTTGACGAAAGTAGCTCATTTCATCCCGGTAAAGACCACTTACACCAGTGCTAAGTTGGTAAAGATATACATGACCAGGATCGTATGTCTGCATGGAGTTCCGAGGAGTATCGTATCAGATAGAGGAACCCAGTTTACCTCAAAGTTCTGGAAGCAGTTGCATGAAACTTTGGGAACCAGGCTAGAACTCAGTACAGCTTTTCATCCACAGACAGATGGACAGACCGAGAGAGTCAATCAGATTTTGGAGGATATGCTCAGAGCTTGTGCGCTAGATTACGAATCTAGTTGGGACGACAATTTGCCATATGCAGAGTTCTCTTACAACAACAGTTACCAAACCAGTTTAAAGATGGCCCCTTTCGAAGCTTTGTACAGAAGGAGGTACAGGACACCGTTGTCGTGGGACGAAGTTGGAGACCGCCAGTTGTTTGGACCTGATTTGATTAAAGAGTCTAAACAGAAGGTGAAGTTGATTCGCGACAGGCTCAAGATAGCCCAGTCCAGACAGAAGAGTTATGCAGATTCTAAACGGAAGGAGACAGTTTATGAAGTTAGAGATAGAGCTTATCTTTGAGTATCTCCACTTCGGGGAACAAAGCGTTTTGGAGTTAAGGGAAAGTTAGCGCCACGATTTGTAGGACCATATCGAGTTTTGAAGCATATGGGAGAAATGGCCTACAGGTTGGAATTGCCTGAAGGATTGTTAGGAGTTCATGATGTGTTCCATGTTTCCCAGTTAAAGAAGTGTCACGCGGAGATGGCTGACATACCCTTGAGAGACACAGTGTCGTTGGAAACAATTCAGTTGGATAATGATTTGACTTACGAGGAGAAACCAATTAAGATCCTCGAGTTTGCCAGCCGAGTCACTCGCAGCAAGGTTATCAAGTTTTGCAAAGTTCAGTGGAGCAACCACACGGAGGATGAAGCCACCTGGGAGCGAGAGGAAGATTTGCTCAAGGACCACCCTCACCTATTTTCTAGCCAACCCGAATCTCGAGGGCAAGATTCATCTTAAGGGGGTAGGTTTGTAACATCCCAAATTTTCAATTTCGATGTTATACATTAGATCATCATTGCATATCATATTTGATTTGCGATTGATTTTGATCCCAGAAATTCTACGCAACTCAAGGACCCACGGAGAGAGTTGGGGATTTCGTTATTTTCATATTTGAGTTTTCTCAAATTTTGAGAATAGGATCATTTGATTTTATTTATTTTATCGTCAATTATTTCTATTACAAAAATATGAGAGAGGGAATAAAATGACTTTCCCAAAATAAAGAAATATTGAGGATTTAATAATAAAATCAAATAAGATTTTATTTCGGAGTTTTTCGTTATTTTATTTGAATTTAGGAAAAATGTGCGTTTTTCAAAATTGCATTTAGGCTCCAAGTAAATGTTCACCTTGTGCGGCTTGATTTTATAAGCCCGTGAAAATTTATTTCGGAATTTTTGGAGTCCGTTTAGTATTTCTTTTTATTTTTCTTCTGCGCGTAATATAAAAAAACAGCGAACCGACCTAGGGCCGTGTCCGACTAGGACTTCCGGCCCGTTAGGATATATAAGCCGGGGGGAAGAGGCCCAGCCCCAGCCAAACCCTAGCCGAGCCGCCGCCGCTGCCGCACGCCGCCCGAGGTCCGTCGCCACCTTGTTTTCCGTGCCGGTTTTTTTTCGAAAAACCGTTCGGTTTTTCCGTCGGTTTTTTTTATAGTTCGGTTTGTTCTAATAGATCGGATTTTCTGGTTTATTTAAATAGCGAGCATTCGTCCGTTCGTTCGTTCTAGCGAATGTTCGTCGATTTTCTTTTTCTCGGATTTAATTCGCGATTTTTCTGATCGCGATTCCTGATTCGATTTTCTTTTTAGTATAACTTTTCGCTCGTTTATCGGAATCAGGCGATTCAAGCGCCTAGAGTTTCGTCTCGAAACCCTCTATCCGTTTAATCAACTTAAACAAGTTTTTGCTACTGTAAAATTTTTCCCTAGATCCAGATTAGTAGAACGAAGTTGTTTTCTTTTGCCGTTTGACTTTTGTTGCTTCGTTCGATTTGATTCTTTTTGCAAACCGGAGTTCTTAAGTTGAACCTTCTGGTTAGATCTCTTACTTGAGTTTTACCCGTGCATTAAATGAGTACTTATTGTATGCTTGTTTGTTGTTTGCGATAGAGTACCCGGAGTGCGCCGCTTGTTACTTCGAATCGCTAGGTTTCCCGGATCATCAGCAAGGCAAGTAACACTTTGATCATACCTTTCCTACTACCCAGTTTTATTGCATTAGATCAATCCTCACACATTGCATGATTAGGATCTAATTAAATTGTGGGATGGGAAGTAGTTGAGGTAGTACCTATTACCTGTTTATTATCAAACTTTTGGGAGTTACTTCTACGTTTGCTTATTATGCCATGCTATGCTAGTAGACGCGGATTGGGTGAGTGATATCCATGACAGATGTGAGTTTTTTAATTAATGGTTTATCTAAGGTGGCAACTTAAACACACATCTGGGTGGATTGAGGCACCTGGGTATTCTAGGACTTGCCTGTTTTTCTTTTGGACCACCACCCAGGCTCAAAGGGATCATGAGACTATTCATACTAGAAACTTCCGTGTGCAACCACAAGCTTTTATGGGCTCTAGCATAGTTGACTAAGTCGTGCGAACTCTTACAGTGGTAGACTAGCAGATGTAGGGGATGTAGGTGGTACGGTCTACCCGATCGTAAGGTGCTAGCGCTTCTGAAAAACTATGTCTCGGTCATCCGTCTTCTCAAACACCATGTAGTGCGAGAAACCAAACGGAGGCGATCGAGTCTTGTGGGGAAAAGTGCGCAAACCTCTGCAGAGTGTAATAAACTAATCATGGTTAGCCGTGTCCCCGGTTATGGACATCTTGAGTATCTAGTACTTGGATTATCATGTGAATCTCAACTTGTTACTCTAAATTAATTTTGTTGGGTTCTGTTAATGATATTTTTAATTGGGATTGAGAATGCTGTCAACCATTCTCAATGTTTAACAACCACTATGATAGTAATTAAATGTATTCCTTTGTAGTAGGGAAAAATTGGCTTTTTGCAAAACTGTAACCATAGAGCTTTCCACCAGCCAAATATGCATATAGTATAGCTGTTTCATTCCATTATTCTCTATGTGTTACCTTGCCAGCATATTCCATGTGCTGACCCGTTTCGGGCTGCAAAGTTAATGTTGCAGACTTTTCAAACGATGATTAAGGAGTTTTTAGGTCGTGGTTCTATACTCAGTGATGTCGTTGGAGTTGATGGAATCACTTATCTTTCAAGTCTTTCGCCGTTATCGTTATTAGATGGCCTTAAGCCATATTTATTGTAATAAGTTCTCTATGGAGACACTCGATGTAATAAGTGTGTGATTGCTACTCTGTTATAAATCCTCCGAGTACTGTGTGGTGTCAGCATTACTGATCCAGGGATGACACCGGAGCACAGAGATCAGACTGTTTGAGGTCTGGTCGCTACACTTGAAGATGCTTGAAGATGCTAGTCTTCGATAGGCTAGGCTTTCCCCTTCTTTCTGGCATTCTGCAGTTTAGTCCACAGATACAGCCCATTTCCTTTGATACAGATGCATACTTAGTTTAGATCTGATGTAAGTCTTGCGAGTACTTTGGATGAGTACTCACGGCTGCTTTGCTACCTCTTTTCCCCCATACCCGTTTGTTGCGACCAGATGACGGATCCCAGGAGCCAGACGACACCACTGATGATTACTACTACCCCGAGGGTGCCTACTACAACGTGACGGCCTCTGACAACTTGGAGTAGTTAGGAGGCTCCCAGGCAGGATGCCTTGCCTTTTTGAACGTAGATGCTTTTGTGTTAGCCTCCTTAAGGAAAACTTGTTTAACTTATGTCTGTACTCAGATATTGATGCTTCCGCTGACACTTGTGTATTCGAGCTTATATATTCGAGCCCTCGAGGCCCCTGGCTTGTAATATAAAGCTTGTATTATTTTAATTTATGTCTAGAGTTGTGTTGTGATATCTTCCTGTGAGTCCTTGATCTTGATCGTACACATTTGCGTGTATGATTAGTGTACGATTGAATTGAGGGCGTCACATGTGGGGCCAGTCTCGCCAGGAGTAACGACCACCGGCGGGTGTGTCCGGGGCGTTACAGATCTCTTTGCTCTTGTACATATTGTTTGCAAGAGGAAATCATAAACATGAAGGTACATTTCTCATTCCTTTTCGGTCTGATGCATATAGCCAAGATACATGTAACTCATTACTCACTCTGTCATGTTGTGCATTCACATGTCTTCTAATTCTATCATTGCATGACTGCACACATGTAGGGGGAGCTTATGCAAGTACATGTTCCTCCAAAGCTTTAATGTACTACTCATCATATCATTACTTGAAGCTTTGATGTATGTTGTCATCAATTACCAAAAAGGGGGAGATTAAAAGCACAAGTGCTCCCTTGGTGGTTTTGGTAATTAATGTCAACATATATTTTGTTGGACTAATGGTTTTATCTAGTATATTTCAGACAAGTTCAACAGTGGTATGGAAAGGACAAGAGGATGTGGACCCCTTCAAAATGCTAAGGACATGGATCGGCAAAAGCTCAAGACTCTACATTTTTGGTTAAGTGATCCAAGATCACATTGAGATAGGAAAGCCAATACTATTAAAAGGGGATGAGGTGTTGCTTAATGGTCTATTTGCTCAAGTGCTTAATGATATTGCTCGAAAACCTTTAGCCACTTTCTCTATCCAAATATGTTCAAACCCTACATTCCAACGCGGCCCCACCAAAATTTCCCTATCCGGAGCCATCGGGTTCATCTGGACACCGCCACACCCAATCCTTAACAAATCGGATCCACCGATATGGTTCTCGGTCCCACTGGTTTTGCCTGCCCAACCTTTTGTAACCAGTTGCAACTATTTTGGTCTCACCGAGTTTTGCAATCGGTCCCACCAAGATGCTTGGTAAACCTTCTATAACTTGTTGCATTTATTTCAGTCTCACCGAGATTTGCAATTGGTCCCACTGAGACGGCGTGCCAACCTTTCTATTTCCATATTGCTTCACTTTGGTCCTACCGAGTTGATGCAATCGGTGCCACCGAAACGAGGCTTGCCCTAACCATTGCACATCGGTTCCTCCGAGTTGTTCCAGTCGGTCCCACCGAGATTCCTGACGTTCATATCTTTACACAGGTCGGTGCCACCGAGATTTCTAATTGGTGCCTTCGATTTGGGTCAAAAGTGTGTAATGGTTGGATTTTGTGTGGAGGCTATAAATACCCCTTCACCCCCCTTACTTAGTAAGAGAGCCATCAGAACATGCTTACACTTCCACTACTCATTTTCTGAGAGAGAACCACATAGTCATGTGTTGGGATCAAGAGAACCCATTCTACCATTTGAACCTTGATTTCTAGCATTCCCCAAGTTGCTTTCCACTCAAATCCTTCTTCCACCATAGCCAAATCTGTGAAAGAGAGTTCAGTGTTGGGGAGACTATCATTTGAAGCACAAGAATAAGGAGTTCATCATCAACACACCGTCCATTACCTTTTGGAGAGTGGTGTCTCCTAGATTGGTTAGGTGTCACTTGGGAGTCTCCGACATGATGTGGAGTTGAACCAGGAAGTTTGTAAGGGCAAGGAGATCGCCTACTTCTTGAAGATCTACCCGAGTGAGGCAAGTCCTTCGTGGACAATGGCCGTGGTGGGATAGACAAGGTTGCTTCTTTGTGGAGCCTTCGTGGGAGGAGCCCTACATGGACTCACGCAGCCGTTACCCTTCGTGGGTTGAAGTCTCCATCAACGTGAACGTATGATAACACCACGTATTAGAACCACGCGTTTGCACACTCCATTTCCCATCCCCCTTACATTCTTGCAATTACATGCTTTACTCTTTTCGCTGCCTATACTCTTATCATGCTTGTATGAGATGTATCGTGGCCTTTTAACATGTGCTAAACTCAAGCTTAACTTGAAGAATTGTAAAAACTGTCACTTTTGTTTATTAAGGGTCTAATCACCCTGTATAGACCCCTCTTCTCGATCTTTCAAGTCTCCACCTAGGCCGACCCACACAAGAGTAACAAGCGGTGTAAAAAGACCACAAAAATAAATCACATTATCCCGGTTTTGAACTCCCGATCACCTCTAATGGATGCGCGTATGAAACCACTCCAGCTGACCAGAGCTAGTGACGAGTACGCAACACGAAATACTTTAGAACAAACTGCATTGGCCGATCCGAATATTTCCCCTTTTTTCAATCATTTCACCAAATTTTAAAACCAGAAGAATGTATGAATTCATGCACAAATTCTAAAAAACGGGATTTTTTTCTCAATTCCATTTTTTCACAAACACGAACAAGTTTTTAAAAAATGTGACCAATATGTGAATTGGTGAAAAAATTTAAAATTGGGATTTATTATGAATTTCGCAACAGATTTTGATACGGAACTTTTTTAAAACATGAAAATTTTGGACAAAAGCGAACATTTTTTTAATCTGTAAAAAACAAATTGAAACTGTGAACAAAATATGAGAAAGCGAATATTTTTTCAATTTGTGAACTAAAGGTGAAAACAGGAACATTTGTTAAACTTATGTTTGTTTATTGAAAAAGAGAACATTTTTTCAATTATTTGAACATTTTTTTGAATTTGCAAACAAAATTGAAAACATGATTTTATTTGAACTTATGAGCTTTTTTTGAAGGCAAACATTTTTTTGAAATATGAAAACATTTTTTGAATTGTAACAAAAATTTAAAAACAGGAACATTTTTTGATATTTCGAACATTTTTTGTAATTTAGAACAATTTTAATATTCTGAAAAACAAAAATGGATACAAAAAATGAGAAGAAAAAAGGAATTAAAAATGAAAAAGAAGTAAACATGACAAAGGAAAAAAGATAACGAAAATAGAATCAGATAACTAAAAACAAGAAAAAAGAAAAACTAAATAATAATAATAATAATAATAAACCAAACAAAACCATAAAAGAAACAGCAGGAAAAAATAACAAGAAAAAAGTCAGACCTAGACCAGTTGGGAACCTTTTGGGAACTTTTGAAAGGTTCCCAAAACCCAAAATCGCTAATTAAGAAGTACTCGTTGCAAAGAACACTTCACTTTCTCAGGTCGCGACAAGTGGCGCACATGCAGCGCGCCACTTATCGCAACCTGGGAGTTTTCCCTTTTTTCGTAGATCCGTTTATTCAAAACGTTTTATCTTTTAAACCATGCATCCAAATCTTGAACCGTTTTCATCATTGGATTCCTCACGTCGAGATCTTCAAAAGTAGATCCCATGTTGATAGGTTTTGACGAACTTTTTTTCATGAAAAAACCGAACGAAAAAAACCGGGCAAAAAAACCGAACCGGGAGCACGGTTTTTTTCCTTTCCGAAAGAGGCACGCCCGTGCCTCTCGCGAAATCACACCGTGCCTCTCGTGGAAGCAAAACTGTGACTCCGTGGAAGGAAAAAAATAGAAAACACATTTTTTCGTTTCCGAGAGGCACGACCGTGACTATCGCGAAAACATAACCGTGCCTCTCGCAGAAGCAAAACCGTGACTCTCACGAAAGAAGAAAAAAAGAGAAAACGCGTATTTTTTCCTTTTCTGAGAGGCACGGTCGTGACTCTCGCGAAAGCACAACCGTGCCTCTCGCGGAAGCAAAACCGTGACTCTCGCGAAAGAAAAAAAAAAGAAAACGCGTTTTGTTTTTCTCTTTCCGAGAGGCACGGCCGTGACTCTCGCGAAAGCACAACCGTGCCTCTCGCAAAACCGTGACCCTCGCTAAAGAAAAAAAAATAGAAAACACGTTTTTTTCGTTTCCGAAAGGCACGGCCGTGACTCTCGCTAAAGCACAACCGTGCCTCTCGCGGAAAAAATAGTGACTTTTGCGGAAAAAAATGGAAAACGTGTTTTTTTCACGCAAAATTTTTTTTGATCAAAAATCTAAGGAAAACCAAAACGTCGAAAAAACCCGGAAAAACCGTTTAAAAAGCCAAAAACGTGTGCGGAAAAATAAAAAAATAAAAAAATCCGAAGGAAACGTCCAAAGCGCAACACGTGACGAATGACTAAGAGCGCGTCAAGTGGCGCTGATCATTGCGAGGCTCCCGAAGGAGCGCTCGTTAACTAGTTGCTCCCCCCAAAACCGGGATCAGTGAAACGCGCAAACGGGCAGGCCCATTTAATCGCTCGCCTCGCCATGTCTGTGCGTTTGCACACAACTTGCCGCAAAGAGCATAGTATAGGTTTTCCCCTCTAATGACGCTGAACAATAGGCTGGTGCAGGTTGTCAAGAGGGCTTAGCGACCGGAATACAGTGTTAGAGGGCTATGTAGCCCATAAAAAATCGATAGATTCAGACGTTAGTTTTGATGAATTATGTGTACGCATAAAACTGACTTGGGAATCACATCTACAACATTAGGGTATGTTGTTTCTAACTTTGATTTATACACTATTGGTATTTTTACTCTGTATGTTGAAACAACTAACATTCATGAAATGTCATTGGGGTATATATTTCGCTTCAAGCGGAAGTACAAACAAAGTAAGGAAAAATATACAGTATATAAGTTCGCTTCAACAATGCATTAGCAGACACAAACGGCAATCAATTTTCACTGTTACAACAACCGGTGCTTACTCACGATTTTTCAGTATCACTCCAGTCCATATATATTGGTAAGATTTTCATAATGTTACAAGATTAATTCTGTATAAGTGAGGACTGTATATGTGGAAAAATTCCTTGTTTACAACTAAATCTCTCGTTACTGCTGGCTGCTCAGAGTATTGTGCACCTGTTCATACCAAGGGAGGAGAAAATCCGCCTCGCAGAAGGCCAGATGCGGCCAATAAGTCCTGGCCTCTCTTCATCAAAGGCATGATCTGACTCTGCACTCGGAGGACTAGACTTCCCGCTTCCATTTCTATCCCTACTTGTCACTGCCTCGCCAGACCCTGCCGTGTCGCCACCATTCTTGGACTCCACACCAACTTCAGATATCTCTCCTGGCTTCTTGTCAAATAGTCCTTTGAACTGCTTCCTTGCCTTCTTTTCAATTTCCTTTGTTTGTGCATCAACTGTTAGTTACAAACTTTGAACACTATTCCCTCCGTTCCTAAATATAGATCTTTGTAGAGATTTCACTATGGACCACATACATTCGTATGTGGATGCATTTTAGAGTGTAGATTCACTCATTTTGTTTCGTATGTAGTCCATAGTGAAATCTCTAGAAAGACTTATATTTAGAAATGGAGGGAGTATGAGTTTGTGCATGTTCTGTTGCATACCTGTTCCTTCTGTTTAAGTTTAACAAGGGCCGCTGTAGCATCAGGTTCCGAGGACTTATCAACGGTTACCATCTAATGAAGCGATGCCATTACATATAGATTAGGCCTCTACCAACCAAACATGATTCTGAAGCATGGTGCCACTAACCTTCTCAAAATCGTTCTTTGCATCACCAAAGTCCCCACCTAACATGTATGACATTCCTCGGCGGTAGAGTGCTTTGACATGCACAGGATTTGCATCAAGCACCTGTTCAAACACAAGTAAATCAAAACAACAGCAGGATAATAATGTGAACCTTGTGCAAATCTATACTTTGTAGAGGCTGATGTAGCAGACTTGAATGGAGTTCAGGAGGTGAAGTGCAAAATTGCAATCCATGAGGGAGTAGAGCAAAACTGTAAGTCCATTTGACCTTTGATCCCCCAACCCTAGTCCATCCGACCTTCACCCAATGGGCCATGTGGCTGTTTTCATGGTAGCACTGTCACGACCTAGATTATGGAGCGCATAGTGGTGGATGGTAGGAGGGCGAGGGCGAGGGAGTTTAGGCTTGGCGCCTTGAGGATAGATCTGTTCTGGAGGAAAAACGTCCCCTTTTACCGAAAAAGGCTTTCACCCCGCTTTATATATAAAGCAACGATTCTCAACAACCCGGTACAAACACCCGCCAACACTACACACGCACACCCAAGGCAAGATACATAGGCACTGAGCGCAGCAACAACATCCCTAGAGCTACGAGAGCAACCGGGGTCCTCAACCGTGAACACGCCACCGTGAAGAGATGAAGCCACATATGACGAACCGTGGGCTCCAAGGCGGCGCCTTCAGGAAGGAAACGGCACCAGAGCACCGCCACCGCCTAACCCGAGGATTAGAGTTTCCCCTGGAGCAACATGACGGGCAATGATACCCGCGACGACGCCTTCAAGGGAATGAGCTTCGCCGCCGCCGGTCCGTCCGAAGATAGAACAGGTTTTCAGCCCGGCCAACACTCACCGCCACCGAACACCACACCCCGGCGACCACGCCGCCCACACGGCCATGGCCACCGGGCAGCACCAAGCCATGGGCTCTGCCCATGAGCACCACGGAACCACCACCAGGGCCACCGCCCCGACATCCAAGACCTTGACACCCCACTCGAGACCTCCCGCTACCCCAACCAAAGATACCCCAACCAAAGATACGGGCGGAAAGGATCCACCTTTCGCACCCCTGGGCTGCCCCCAACGCCTCCATCAACCCGTCCTGCGGCACCGGGCGCGAGGCGAGGTCGGTCCTGCTGCCGGGCGCGAGATGAGCTCGGTCCTTGCTGCCGAGTGCGAGACGAGCGATGGACCGTAGCCAGGGAAGGACCGAACCTTCGACGATGGTAGCGACCAGACGACGAGGAGAGTGACCGAAGGTCGAAACGGGCCGCCTACAAACGAGCCGACGCCGAAAAAACAGCCGCCGCCGCAGCCGAACTGCCGTGATGTCGGCTCAGCGAATGGAAGCCGCCACACCCAGAGGGCCGAGCCACCCCGCCGCCGCCGCCCACAGCCGGAGCAGCCACCACGCAGGGCCACTGCGCCAACCCGTGCCGCCCGCCGGAAAAATGCATCAGATCCAGCGGGCACACACCCACCACCACCAGCCCTAGCCTGCCTCCAGCCCCCGACTGAAACCAGAGGAGAAGAAGGGCGAGACCCACACCGCTGCGCCGCCACCTCCGCCAGCAGACCACCACCGCGGAGATGACCGCCCGCAGCCCGCACCCACCGCGTCTGGATCTGGCAGCCTGCCTTCACCACACTGGCCGTGCACCACCAGGGCATGCCTGTCACGCGGCCATCGCACCCGCTCGCCACCACCAGCGCCGATGCGACGCCGCGCGGTGGAGCCCCACGGAAGCGCCGCCACCAGGTCCAGGGCCGTCGGTCCACGCCGACCACCCCGCATGAAGAGACGAGAGGGGCCCCGCCGCCGCAGGCGGCGACCGGGCTTTGCCCGGCCCCGCCCTCTGGCAGCGGGGAGGGAGGATCCCCTTTTCTCTGTTTATTTCTTCAATACCTAATTACATGTTAAATTGTGTAGCTTTATAGTGCAGCTTGGCAGTAGGCTAGGGAAGACTTGAACCGACTCAACTAATCAAACAA
The DNA here is from genome assembly GCF_002162155.2 of Triticum dicoccoides. Taxonomy (NCBI): domain Eukaryota; kingdom Viridiplantae; phylum Streptophyta; class Magnoliopsida; order Poales; family Poaceae; genus Triticum; species Triticum dicoccoides. The sequence goes on from NC_041380.1 coordinate 347,627,381, forward strand.
ACTAGACATGGAAACCAATAAGGACCTATCCGGACGGGTCCAGTACCCCATGGCGTGAGAAGCTATGCCCAAGTTCCTTTCAGTGAATTACCTTATTGCACGCTTCAATAGACTTCCTGTACTCACCCATCTTCTGGTAGCAAGCAGCTACATTTAGATGTAGAGAACTCTGCATTTGTAACAACATAAAAGGTTTAACAGCAACAAGTAGAAAACCATATACTACTAATGGGAGGAGAAATGTGTGTGCGCGTGGGGTGGTGGGGTGGTGGGGCGGGGGTGATCTAGTGGTCAGTGCATCAATCGGTATGGTAGGAGAAAGCTGGAAAATAGAGTATCATCGTACTCTTGAATTGGCAAAGATTTTCCCCTCTTCATCGTCTTGAGGATGCACGTGGTTATACTCCCTAAGCAACTACATCCATAGAGGGTAGGGAAACCAAAGTCAGCAAAAAGTTTAAGAGCTGTTGGCATGGCTTGTTTCACATCCAAGCATTTTCTTTTGACAAGCAAAGTAAGTTTTAGCATGACTTTTCTTTTTATAACTGGAAAACAGAAGGGGAGCCCCAAAATAAAAGGGTACACTATATTAAAAGAAAATGAGCACAAAGATATCCACAGCATATTTACAGAAGGAAAAAATTAATGGACCCAAACAAAAGGGGGGAAACAAACATGGATTTCCGTGGACACCTGCATCGAGTTGCATACTTTGTGCTATCTCACTGAATACATGGGGCTGCACAAAAAAATCTAGAACTGACAAAAAAGATCTCCCAACCCCCCTGTAAAATGCTTTTTGCCATATACTTTGCATCATGTGAGCTAAGCTCCGCCAAAATAATAATCTTAGTACAATGAGATATCCTGAACTCCAGCACATTTATCCCAACAACATGAATTGCAGAATTTGCATGAAGCACCATGATTAAAATGAGAGTCAATTTATAATTAAGAACCACAACGGCATGCTCATGCCGTGACGTTGGCATAGCTGTGGTGTTATCTCTTGTTTATTGTCAATATCGCTTTAATTCATTTACATTTAACATTTAGATTCAAATTGAAGAATTTCGACACTTCGCACAAACCTCAGGCTCCACTGAGAAAACTAGTGGTGCGGAGCACCCTAGGGTCATCACCATGGCTTTGGCTTCATTGCCAACACATCACATATACTAAGGTGAATTCCATCCTTTATGTGTGTCTACTTGGTTCTCTCATGGGTGATATACTACTTGACCCTCCTTCATGCATACATAGGTTTGAGCTGAGCTTCACGCAAGTCAAGGAGGAGTGCGCACAAGAGTACGCCCACACCATACACAGAGAAGCTTGGAAGCAGAGATGGAAGAGAGAAGATGGGCAGCTGGAATCCAGTAGCCAGACTATCCAGCCTATAGCCGGACAAAAACCTCCTCTGGATCACCATCTGGCCCTTCGTCTGGCTACCGCGCACAAGGCAACAGAAGCTAAATTGGTGAAGTCAGACTGCCTGGCTTGGAACCCGGACAGTACAGCTCCTAGAGCGAGCCCTCTGAGTGGCGCCTGTGGAAGCCCTGATCCGGACGAGTTGCAGGCTTGCGACCCGGACAGGCCGGCATGTGCCTGCGTGCAAATCTGGCCCACGAGCTATGTATCCCCTCTCTCACCTCCCCCACTTAGCTCTTCGTAGCTAGGACTATATATACCTTTCCCCCACCTCCTCTCTAGGGTTAGCAAAGCAGAAACTAGATCTTGAGAGAGCATTGCTCCTTGACTCCTTGTACCTCCTCTTAGAGGATCAAGCCCTCCTAAGGGAGAAGAATCCCTTTGGATTACCAGGACCTCCACATCCTTTGGATTGGAGAAGACCATCTCTCAAGACCCTCACATATCTTAGAGATTGGGGAAGGACTACCCTAGTTATCCTTTATTTTCTTTGTTTTTCTTGGATCTACATGCACCTCATGTATTGGCTTGTGATCTGAGGGATACTTGGTGTGGATCTTGTCCAATTAGTGTTCTCTCGTGTTTTCTTGTGGATTTGTCCCGTGTTCTTCGTGAATACAGACAATACACCCCAAATCCCTCTCCAATTCGTGAAGATCAGGCCACCCTAGGGGTTGGTCCTACATCAACCAGTTGACTAGATCTCGTCAGTTTTGGACAAGACAGGTTTCCCTCAACCCCAACCCTTTTTTGTAAAAAAAAGGAAGTGCATGGTGCACTTCTCCAAAAATCTGAAATGAACTCAGCAGATGTAGTGTCAAATTTAATCTGTATATTGAGCAATCAATTCTGGTGGGTAGCAGATGAACTTAGGCACTTAGCACATGCTATTTTGGCCTATTTTTAGCTCTTTTGGACTTTGCTTGTTCTTATATGTTGTCAGAATGTTAAACTTGCATAAAGAATGTTTATCCGCCTTTGTTTTCGTTTTCAGGGCTTGTTGAGCTGTGCCCTCAGCAGAACCCTCCTGTACTCTATGCTGTGTGACTCTGTGTGTGTGTGTGTGTGTGGGTGGGTGGGTGGGTGGGTGGACATTTGTGATACCTTGTGGCCGTGGTGGTTTGCTTTATTTATAAAGCGGGGCGAAAGCCTTTTTCGGTATATGTTGTTAGAATGTTAAACTTGCATAAAGAATCAAAGGGAAATAATATAACACCGACATACAGCATGAATAGACTGGCTACTCTTCCTGGCCATGCCCGGGAACATCTTTGCAAACAAGAATAGTTGTTTTTAGGAAAGATGTAGAGACACAGATGAATATCGCTACCTAAGACTCAATTTATATAATAAATAGAAGTAATCAATTTACTGCACAGCAACTTCAAGTACCAGTGGACATACCTTCTCGTATTTTGCTTTTGCAAGTTCAAATTTTCCTTCTTTAAATAGTCTGTTACCCTGTGAAAGCGATTCTGTTTAAAGTCAGTTGTCTAAAATCTAAAACAATAATGAAGTACCAGATCAAAATTATGAAATACTTTGTAACTAAGTGCTGGTTGAATGTAGGCTCAAACTCTAGCAAAAAAGAGAGCTCAAAATCACTATAGACTAGACCCAGCTGATGGCCCAAAGGAAAGCTCAGGATTCTCATAAGCCAAATACATCTAATGGCATCTTAAACCAAATAACCATCTTCAGGATTGCAAGACACTTGGTTGAAATTCATTTGACATGTTGCTCTAGCAAACAACATTTAAATAGCAGTTGAAATCATTTGTCCAAATAGAAAGGAAAGAGAGAAACTAAATTTTTATGCAAAGATGTCTCATAAGTTTCTTGCATATACCCATTTTCTGCAAAAGTGCATTTACGACAGTCTTGTTGAAGTGTATATGAGGATTGCCTAGCCATTTCCATCAGCCCGGACTTTTGGTTGTGTTGGCTAGTGCATGAAGCTTAACATGGTATCAGAGCCCAAGGTCTTGAGTTCAAGTCCTGACTTTCGCAATTTATCTAAAAATTGCTGCTGCCCCCCTCTCTGTCCACGTATAGGCCTCTCACGTGTTGACTTCCCGCGTCACAAGTGAGAAAAGGTGTTGAAGTGTATATGTGGATTGCCTAGCCCGCCTAGCCCTTTCTATCAGTTCAGACTTTTGATTTTGCGTTGGCTAGTGCATGAAGCTTAACAAGTCTCACTCGAATACAAATTGGCGGGATTAAAGATAATATAATCATTGTAAGTATACCGTGTTCTTAATTTTATCTGCCTCTTCCATGATTTCTTTGAAGGTCAAGCCAGTCCAATCCTGCATTTGTACAATGATCATTTGAGAAAAGAAAATTCACTAGTTAAAATCATATGACAAGCATAACCAAAGAAAAAATATATTAAATATATAAATAATAGAAATAATTCCGTAGGTAAATGTTGCACTGAGTTATGAGAAAGCTCCCAAGGGAAACTATTAGCATTTACCTGTGCACATATGTGACGCATGTAACACAGTCTATTATGGTACTATGACACCATAAAAAGCAACAGAAAAACAAATGGTTTCATACCTTGGGAACTTCAAATCCAAGTAATTCAATTTCCCACCGAACATGAGCTCCTTCAGGAACATTCGCTGGCCTGTTGCACCATATCCGATTATTCAAAAAGCTTCATTGCCAAAAAAAATTACGAATGTAAAGGTTGATACGACCTTGGGAATTTATCATACGCAAAATCTGGAGGGCAGGTGACAATAGATTTTTCACCAGGAAGCATTAGTCGAACACACATTTCAAATCCTTCAGGAACCTACGACAATGCATCAAAACATCTGTTACTCTTCTTCAATTGATAGGATGAAACATATTTTCACATTCAATACTAGAGATATGTAGTAACAGAATTCTAAGAGAAAACGATAACAGGAAGTGTATAAAAGTATTGCTCCCTCCGTCCGAAAAAGCTTGTCCCTCAAATGGGACAAGCTTACATCCATTTGAGGGACAAGCTTTTTCGGACGGAGGGAGTACTTATGTGATAACAAAGTCCCATTTTATTTTTTCAAGTAAGTATGTAATAGTTCTAAGAAAGGACAATAAGTATACAGAACCATCAATTTGGAAGCGAAGCCCTGAAACCCTATTGGGAGTTCAAATTATTAACATATACAAAGTTTAAAGGTCAATGCCATATGTGATCAACTTTCACAGTTTCTGTACTGTAAATTCTTATTTTTGAACTAAATAAAGTCTAAGTGATACTTTAAAAAATAGGAAACAAAAGTAGGATTCGGAGACCCATGGTTCTCGAAACAAAATGGTCGGTATTATTTTTGTTGTCCATTTGCCACATTCTGATAGCAAGATTTAATAAAGTAACTAAGATTGATTATGTAGATAAAATAAAAGCTATAATATTTACCAATCCTTCTCCAGAACAGAACTCCAATGGTTCCCCATCATTATCAATTTGTGTATCATAAAATACTGACTTTGGTTCATCAAGGAGCATCCCCTTGTAATGAACTCTTAACAAGCTATCATGAAGGGGGCAGTCCATAGGAAATTCACCTGATATTTTGGAAGAAAACAAAAAGCAGCTTAAGTAAGCGTGTTACATGGTAAAACAAGAACGGGAAATGATAACTTCATGTACTACTCATCAAGATTAAAAATCTACAATGACCACCCTATTAACGAACTTGCACTTATAAAGTAAAATTAACATGATAAATAGCAAATAGTTTTGTCTAATTTCTCACTCCTTAGTTATGTTCTTAATCTGTATTCCAGTATCCTTTTAGACCTATTACTTGAATCAAACAGAAAACCATCCATCATTCCAAGTAAAAAAAGGACAACAGGAAATAGGGAGATTTTAAACAAAATAGACAAATGTGCTATTACATTTATTACCTTTTAGATCTGTACTTAATGGATTTTCTACTAATAAAGTAAAACATTGAAATTCTTCAAATGGTAAAAAGAGCTAAAAAATGTGTATCCTCTAAAGTATCACAGTAACCAAGCACAAGAAAATCGAAAGGTACCAGTTTTCAGTAGGTGGACACACAGGACAGAAAGTAACACTTCCGGTATAGTTCTGTGAAAGATAAATTTTGCTACACTACAAAGGACAGAGGGAAGAAAGCAACATTTATAGTATAATTCTGTGAAAGATAAATTTTGCTACACTACAAGGGTTAAAGGTGTTGGGACCAGAGGGGACATAGGTAGTATCAACATGTAAAATACAAAAGGTTACCAACCACTTCCATCCACTACACGGCGCTTTATGAGGCGTCCATCACCAAGCATATCCCTCACCTATTATTACATCACACAAACTGTTAGCATAACTTTGTATGTTATACGCATAGTTATAGCTAAAAGAAGATTCTAGTGATGAACAAATGAATCACAGTAAAGTATAATACAATTAGGTGCGTATTCGATAAAGTAAACTAGAGTAAGAAGCCTTCAGTGTGTTGTATCTACACTACCAGCTATAAGAACCTGTGTGCATTGAAAAGTTAGGTAAGCTGGAGTACCTATGATGGCCCTATCACCCCTTACCAAGTGAATTTATTTTTATAAAAAAATGTCAGTTATCCATATTGGATATTTTAGGCCATGACACAACTCTAGTATCAATATCCAGTTCTCTACTGCTTCTTTAAATGAGCCAGAAAATCATAATAATTCGATTTTGGTCTTCAACTTTCTCAAGTAACATGAGATTTCCAAATTTCCTAGGTAATAAATTTCTTCGATGTATTTTAAAAGCCACAAATATTGATGGTTTGCCAGTCGTTAGTTGTGATTGGTTAGATATGGAAATTGACTAGGCTACCTTGCATGCTTTAGACTTTTGATGAAGCGAATTGTGGGTCTAGCGCCTTGATTTAGATTTATGTTATAATGAATAGTAGACCATGGTGTGGCATCACAAATGATGGGTAACAAATTACTTCATTATACAGCCCATAAAATCAGTTGTAGTGTAGTATATGAATCATAGTCATTTGGTGATAAAAGAAAGTATGACCAGACAAACTTCATCATCCTCAAGGAGAGCATGTAATTCCATCAAAAACACAGCCCGAATAAAGCAGGAATACTATGGTATGTAACGGAAACCCCCTAGAAGACCATAGGCCGTAATTCAAATTCTAAACAAGTGTTTAATGGAAGTGTCTAATAGCTAATTATGACTATACCTGAGTAAACTGAACAAGTTCCACCTCAAAATGAACTTCTTCAAGGCCTTCAAGTTGCGGCATTACTGAGGACTCTGTCAAATAGGTATTGGTAACATAAATAGTTGCTTTTTCCTTGCGTGCCATTGTTCCAATTCCCATCTCAAGGCCTTTAGGTGCCTAAACTAAAACAGGAAAAAAAATGCATAGCAAACAGAAGTTAGGAGAATCAATGGGAATGATATAGCTTTTTATGCATTTTAGAATGATAGAATCAGCAGATGAGTTTTACATTACACCAAGTATGCTAGACCTAAACTAGATGGCCCAAATAATTCGTACAGTGGGCACCATGTGGTTCTCAAATACTCCCTCTGTAAAGATATATAAGAGCGTTTAGATCACTGAAGTAGTGATCTAAATGCTCTTATATTTCTTTACGGAGGGAGTAAGTTGCAAATTTGGACAGAAGTGTTTAGACAAGCGCATGATATACCTATATCTTGCATTCCTATAAGATACAATAGAATGTCCAAAAGCGCAAAATTAATACCCTATGCTGTTACTACATGCAACAAGGATGCCACTGACCTCAGATTTACCCAAAGTGAAGAAATATGGCACTTCTTTACTGGGAAGAATTTCTTTTCCATCTGCTGTTCTTGCAGTTATCCTGGAGATGACAAACAAAAATGTCCTAGTTAAATTATTTTTCATAAGAAGGTAAGTAATATCATAGTAGGCTGAATATGTAGATGCAACTGTTAGGAAATATGCAACTTGTATTTCCTGGGGGCCAATGGCCAGTATATATATAGATGTACAGGTGGTAAATATGCATGAAACCCCTCATACAACAGGGAAATTATACAAGCTATAATGGAACATAAAGGGCAACCTGGTGCATGTAGCTCCCGCTTGCGCAGGGTCCAGGGAAGGGTCCGACCACTTTGGGTCTATAATGGAACATAGTATAA
>NC_041380.1:347635333-347644464 GCF_002162155.2 Triticum dicoccoides
GGATCCACAACACTGAGTCTGGAGAGATAAAATCCATGTTGCGCTCTAGTCTGGGCCTTCGTAAAATCCGCCAACTGTAACTCGAAAGGCACATACTGAAGAGGAATAACCTAATCCTGCACAGCAGCACGCACAAAAGAAGCATTAACACCAATATGCTTGGGGAGCTCATGCTTCACCTGCACTGTTTGACGGGAGGGGAGTGGGTGTAGTGACAGAAACACCAAACTCCCGAAGTAAGTAACCATCATAACCAAGTCATAACGCAGCCTCCGCACTCAAATGGGAAACTGCAGTCTGTTTCTTCATCTTCTACGCGATGAGAGAACCAACAAGAAAATAAGAAGAAAGTGAACGGCTATCTGAGGGACCACTAGCCCACGAAGCATCTGAATAGGTCTGAAGCTGTAAAGAACTGGAGCAGGAAAAGAAAAGACGTTGAAAGATCGTGCCACGAAGATATCGTAGAACACGAAGGTGACTACAGTGAACCGAAGTGGGAGCAGAAACAAACTGGCTCAAAATGCCCATGACGCGTCGGATCAGACAAGGGACCATCAGAAGCACGGAGTTGAACATTGAGCTCCATGAGTGTCAACAGTGCACTTATCAGTAAGAGCAACACGAGCAAGAAGATCCTAAATATATTTCTCTTGGGAAATAAAGAAGGTATCAGAGGTAGAGGAAACCTCAATCCCAAGAAAATAGCAAAGAGAGCCAAGATCAAACATAAGAGACTGCTCACTAAGACATGCCTTAACAAAGGCATGTCTTAACAAAGGCATGCTCACTAAGACTGCTCACTAAGACATGCCTTAACAAAGGCATGTACTCATGGTTGTCACCGGTGATGATCATGTCATCAACATATAGAAGAAGAGTTGACCGAGTCGGCCCAATCTGTGGAGGGTGACAAAGCATCCCAATCTCCGAAGAGCGTTGACCGGGGCGGCCAGATCTCTGGAGGGGACGAAGCAGCCCAATCAGGAGGCAACGCTGACCGGGTTAGAGAAGTAGTGGGCTGACAGAGGAAAAGGGCAGCTGCAGTCGGCCGAAGAGCGGCAGCGATGCAAGATGGGAAGCAGCAACCGACCAAAGAGGGGAGAGCAGCGGCTCGACAACCACGTGATTAGGCAGTCACTTTATGGTTTTGATCAATTGGGGTTGCACAGTCGACAACCCAACATGCCAACTGTTAAGCTTCATGCACTAGCCAACGCAACCAAAACTCCGAACTGATGGAAAGGGCTAGACAATCCACATATACACTTCAACACCCCCCCTCACATGTGACGCGGAAAGTCAACACATGGATAGACTCAGAGGTATGGCTCAAGAGGCCTATACGTGGACAATGGGGGGCGACAACAATTTTTGGATAAATTGCTAAAGCCATGACTTGAACTCAAGACATTAGCTCTGATATGGCTAGGCAATCCACATATGCACTTCAACACCCCCTCTCACATGTGATGCGGGAATTTAACACATGAATAGACTCAGAGGTATGGCTCAGAGGGGGGCAGCAACAATTTTTAAATAAACTATGAAAAACAGGACTTGAACTCAAGACCTTAGGCTCTGATACCATGTTAAGCTTCATGCACTAGCCAACGCAACCAAAAGTCCGAACTGATGAAAAGGGCTAGGCAATCCACATATACATTTCAACACCCCTCTCGCGTGTGACACGGGAATTCAACACATGAATAGACTCAAAGGTATGGCTCAAGAGGCCTATACGTGGACAGGAAGGGGGGAGCAACAATTTTTAAATAAACTGCGAAAGCCAGGACTTGAACTCAAGACCTTAGGCTCTGATACCATGTTAAGCTTCATGCACTAGCCAACACAACGAAAAGTCTGAACTGATGGAAAGGGTTAGACAATACTTCAACACCAACATCATAGAGGAGGTCAGGGTATACTTTCTTTGAGAAATAGTTATTCCTTTCCAGACTTGACCACTTCTATACCAAGGAAGTACTTGAGTCGACCAAGATCTTTAACTTCAAAGGTCTTACTCAGACACCCATTTAACCTTGCTATCTCTCCGTCAACATCACTGGTGATAATGATATCATCAAGATAAACTGCAAGGATGTTTATTTTCCCTTTAGAGTTTCTATAAACTATGTATGATCACCATTGCATTGTCCATACCCCATGTCACACACCGCCCGTCTAAACTTGTCAAACCAAGCTCTTGGAGACTGCTTCAGTCCGCAATGGGCTTTCTTCGGCCTGCATACCTCGCCAACAGTCTCGGAAGTCGAGAACTCACGTGGAATCTCCATGTATGCCTCCTCTTGCAAGTCCCCATGCAAGAAGACACTCTTCACATCAAGTTGGTGTAAAGGTCAGCCAAAATTTGCTGCACATGAGATCAGAACCCTCCCAGTGTTCATCTTTGCTACTGGAGCAAAGGTCTCATAGTAGTCAATGTCGTATGTATGGCTATCCCCACCCCCCCCCACCCCCGGTCGCCGCCACAAGCTTTTCTTTGTACCTTTCAACCTTTCCTTCTGCATTTTGCTTCACAGTGTATACCTACTTGCAGTTGACTGCCTTCTTTCCTTTTGGAAGGGGTGTCAGTACCCATGTCTTATTCTTACGCAGAGCCTCCAGCTCTGCCGCCCGCCACTTTGAGTCCTCTTTGAGTCCTCCTTGCCTTCTTCTAGTCAATCGGAATTGACACAGACTGAAGAGAAACAATAAATGCTTTGTGGGCTGGAGATAATGCTTCATGGGAGACGTAATTTGCAATATCATCGTCATCGAATCCATACCGTTTCTCCGGTATCCCTGCTGTTGCTCGAGTTCTCCTCAAAGCAATTTTCCCCTTTAATTGATCCTTTAGCCCAATCCCCATCAGAGGAGATGGAGATCACATCATTATTACCCTATTGTTCCATCAGTGGTTGATCTAGTTGCTCCCCTTGATGTGCAACACCATCATCTCGCTTCCGTGAATACACCTTTAGCTACTCCTCTTGCTCTGCTGTCCACCTTGGCACACTACCAATCTGAGCTGGTGCACGGTTCCGTGAATACACCTTTAGCTCTCCTCTTGCTCTCTTGCCCACCTCGGCACACTACCAGTCTGAGTCTGTGTGCCAACCTGCACATCATCAGTGGAAGCTGGTGCTTGCATCGCAGGAGCCACATGAGTTACTAAAGGTGATTGTTGCATCTCCATTTGTGTGTACTACTCTCCCCTCTTGACCAATCTCCGGAGGAGACATTGGTCAAGTTCTTCAAACAAGACACTGAGATAAGTTTTCTCACCATAAAGGGTTCCGATTCACGGAACGTAACATCCATGCTCACAAATGTCCGTCTCTCAGACGAACTCCGGCATTTGTACCTCTTTGTCCTGAAGAATACCCAATAACAAAACAAGTGCAACAAAACACCTTGGGGAGAACTGGGAATTTATTTTCTGTGAAAACCAACTCACACGGTGATTTCATACCCGTCACCCGGGATGGCATGCGGTTGATGAAGAAGGTGGCCATCATGACAGCTCCACTCCACGGGATCTTGGGCATATTCAGGATGAACATCAATACTCATTTGCAGTTTCAGATTCAGTCGCAATCACTCTATTGACAAGAGACTCCATCTCGTCTTCTCCTAGCTGTGCCACCTGTTCATGGTGTAATTTGGCTAGTAGCCTGTTGATGGGTCATTAATTAATAGTCATTCAAGCTAATCAGTTACTATTTTTTGTAAAGATTGCAACAAGAATTTTCATGGACAAGAGGATACTTTGGACATGCCCTAGCCATACTCACAGTATTTCAGAGTTACCACGATGCTACCTAGGACAAGTCCTAACAAGGATCAGAGGTCAAAGCTGAAGATTGCAATGCTACGGGTGGAGTTACATAAGGGAAAATGCAACATGCAGAAATACGCGTGAAGAGTGGAGAAATATCATTCATACGTGATCACCATTATGTGTTGTGATTAGCGACGTGGCCAGAATATTTTATTCATAAAAGGCAAGGCGATGAGTACTTATATATGTGAATATGGCCAAGAGGGGTTGCCATGCAGGTTAGCTATGCGTGTTAGCTGTCCGATTAAAAACGTAAAGTGCTATATATGGTAATCGTGCTATACATGGTAATCCAATTAAGATGGCCAGATTCTAGTCGGTTTAGCTTTGGAATCGTTTTTGTATACGCCAAGTCCAGCGTGCCAATATAAATGTAAGGCCGTGGCCGATTGAAAAAACACCAATTGATCTATTCACAAAATACATATTACCTTTTCACGTTCGTTTCTTTCTGTCGTTCTTCCTGCCGAGCCCTGGCAGCCCTAGGGTTTGGTTGATCTTTGCCGTTTTGCATTGAAAAGCGGTCGTCTCTCCTCTAACAAAGCGAGGAGATCTTTGTTGCTTTGCTTGTAAAGCAATCGTTCGTCGCCACGAAAGCACGACGGTTATCGTGGTGTCGCTCTGCAATTTTGTGTGGCAACACCACTAGTGCTGCCTCCTCTGCAATCAGCAGCCACAACAACAAAGCTACACCACCACCAGGATCACTCACTTCAGCTACTCACTTAGCTGTGAGAGCCTCTGCTACATGCACCAGCACCAAGCCAGCAGCAGCAGAATCAGCAGCAGCTCTCAGTAGCAGTCACTGCCACCTTCAGGACCACAGCCCCTACCGGATAGTCTGCTCGCAATCTGGTCACTCAAACCCTTCTTCTCCAATCAGCATGCATGCAGAAGCAAATCAGCAGCAGCACAGCACTGCATTTTCTTCCTTCTCACCACAAACAGCAAGCAGCAGCGGCAGCTCCTCCTTCTCCTCTCCAATCACCTTCTTCTCTTCTCAGCAGCAGCCGCAGCTCCTCCTTCTCCTTCCCTCAGCAGCCGCCGCAGCTCCTCCTTCTCCTCTCCTCATCCAAGCTCGCCGCCTCCAGCTCCACCTCCTCGCCGAACCGAGGCAGCCGCCGTTGCCCGCACAGCCAGCGCATAGCCGCACGCACAACGCGCACACACACAGAAGCCACGCCCAGATGTGCCGCCTCCTCGCTGGCTCTGCTAGCTCCAGTGCCCCGACCTGGTCTGATACCATGTTGACAAGAGAGAGATACGTACCCCAGTGGCTGCTGGTTCGTGTGTGTTGCGGGCGCAACTGACCAGACATGGTCTGCCTCCTCTTCTAGATCACTGGAGCGGGCCTGGGTCTTATGGGCCAGGCTGAACATGGGCTCACATACAACAGTCATCCTCTCAGGACCAGTACCTAGAATAGGCTTAACAGACTCCACCCCTCACCCACATACGAATAAATTACAAAAAACCAACACAATTGAGCAAAAGTCATCAAACACCCACCAAAATGCATGTTTTCTGGTGGTTTTTTCCTGAAGCATTGATAACTTTGACCCAATTGTGGTGGTTTTTTGCAATTTACTCCCCACATACCCATGTCACTGTTGCACGTGACAGATATAGCTATTAAGTTTCATGCACCAACCAGTAGAACAAAAAGTGTGAACTGATGGAGAAGGTTGGGCAATCCACATATACTTCAACAACAAAGAGAAGGCAAGCAAATTTTTATTAAATTGCGAAAGCCGAGACTTGAGCGCAAGACCTCTTGGCTCTAATACCATATTAAGTTTCATGCACCAACCAGTAGAACCAAAAGTCCGAACTGATGGAGAAGGTTGGGCAATCCACATATACTTCAACAATAGCAATTGTGGCAGGAAAGGAAGATGAAAAGCAGTAGAAGTAAAGGAAGCCTGGCATGCCTATCAGATAAAAGTTCTGGACAAGGGTAATTTAGACACAACACCATAAAACACCGCTGTCTTGCTCTCCAGCACCAATATGGCATAACAGATGCTAATTTAGTTATCTATTTATTTCCCCCGAGAAAACACAACAAGCATTATGCCTTGTTGTACTGATAGAGCTGGAAAAGTGTTATTTACGAGTCTGCAGTAGGCTACAGCCAAGTGAACAAAAAGAGCCCTAAGTCTAACCATTGGGCAGGACGGTGTGACCCAAGGGTTTGCCTCCTCGATCGTGTCTAGGAGGTCGAGTATGGATGGGGTATCATTGAGGAAAAGACATGTTTCCTTCGGTTCCAAATCCATGATGGAGCTTGTCCCGTGCCTCAGCGCAGAGGGAGTGGCCACAACCATTGTTCTCAACAAGTCAGCGAATTCTTCGCCTCCCGCCGGAGATGCCGCTGTTGCCGTAGATCTTATCCATGACAGCGCCTTGAACCAAACTAGATGCCAAAAGACGCAGTCGATCATGTCTAGGAGGTCGAGTATGGCTGGGGTATCATTGAGGAAAAGATATGTTTCCTTCGGTTCCAAATCCATGATGGAGCTTGTCCCGTGCCTCAGCGCAGAGGGAGTGACCACAACCATTGTTCTCAACAAGTCAGCGAATTCTTTGCCGCCCGCCGGAGATGGCGCTGTTGCCGTAGATCTTATCCATGACAGCGCCTTGAACCAAACTAGATGCCAGAAGACGCAGTCGACAAGCAGGTGGGTTCATTTACTCGTGGTTTTTGAAGGGAAACTGCAAGGGAAGCCCCCAACAGTATAAATAGGAACACAAATTCATGTCCATGAGGACTTGAACCCAGAAGTAGGATTGCATTCACTCCCCCGACCAAGTGAGCTAGGCTCACGTCCTTATAGTCTCAGTGGTTTGTATCCCCTCATCCCTTTCTGTGCAAATTGACCATTATATGTTTGTATCATCAAATGCAACTACAATTTCAGTTTACACTTCAGTTTTCTAGTAGTCATATTAAAGAAGTCAATTATGTAGCATTTGGGCACTAACCATAAAGAAAGAAAAACTATGTGCTAACGCTGCCAAGCACTAAGCAGAATTTATTAGATTTAGAGTAAAATAAACATTTACCGTGCTGTCACTTCATATGGTTCTCTAGGTGTTTCCCACCCCTTGCCTTCATCAACTATCTGCCACATCCAAAGGGCAATGATAAGTTTGCCACAATGCTGAAGCATCTGCTCTCATTTACTTGACATCTTATTGTATAACCAACAAAAAAAGTCTAACATGGGAGTAAAGGATGCCGATAACATTTGGGGAATCCCAAACTGAATATATGAATCCTTTTACTATGCTAACTTTGGAAAGCACAAAAAATATCAAACAGGTGCTCCAAACATAAATAAAATAAAGTATTTAAAAATCCCAACTGGATAAAACTGAATATATTTTATGCTATCAATATAGAATGTCTGTTTACCTTCTTTACAACCCCTAAATCCTCAGTCACGACCTGAAAGAGAGAGAAAACTAGAGTCAATAACCGAATCGAATGTGGCAAATAATATTATTATGTGTCTGATTGGTATTCTCTGTGACAAGAGAGTGCCACAAAAGCTTAAAAGGCAAGTTCGACAGGACGGCGGGTCGACCCGTAATGTTGTATGGCGCTGAGTGTTGGCCGACTAAAAGGCGACATGTTCAACAGCTAGGTGTGGCGGAGATGCGTATGTTGAGATGGATGTGTGGCCACACGAGGAAGGATCGAGTCCGGGATGATGATATGGGATGATGATATACGAGATAGAGTTGGGGTGGCACCAATCGAAGAGAAGCTTGTCCAACATCGTCTGAGATGGTTTGGGCATATTCAGTGCAGGCCTCCGGGAGCTCCAGTGCATAGCGGACGGCTAAAGCGTGCGGAGAATTTCAAGAGAGGTCGGGGTAGACCGAAGTTGACATGGGTGGAGTCTGTTAAGAGAGACCTGAAGGATTGGAGTATCACCAAAGAACTAGCTATGGACAGGGCTGCGTAGAAGCTTGCTATCCATGTGACAGAGCCATGAGTTGGTCGCGAGATCTGATGGGTTTCACCTCTAGCCTACCCCAACTTGTTTGGGACTAAAGGCTTTGTTGTTGTTGTTGATGTGACTGATTGGTACTAGGCATTGCAGTGAGTACAAAGTCATGGAGTCAGGAAATCAACTACCTGGGGCATAGTTTTAAAAACCCGACCGGACCAGCGGTCTGATCAGAAAAATCAGAACCGGAGCCTTGTCCGTTTTTTATGACGCATTGGTCTTTTAGTAAAAAAAAACAGGGAAATATTAAGAAAATGGTGCATAAACTAGGGATCAAACCCTTGACCTTGAGCCATGGCACTCTAAAGGCCGAATAACCAACTGGGCTAGCAACACTTTGTGATTTATTAATGGATTACATCAAATATTATGTCTAACCATTTGATCTGGGGTCATTTTTTCTGAAAAATTAGCTTAAATATTGCTGTTTTTGGTTGTCAATTAACCAATGAGCTGGTGGTCTGACCGTTGAAAATCTGAATCGACAGTCTCACCGGTTCGGTTTTTAAACCATGACCGGGGGTTAGAAGGAGAGAAAAATAATTAGGGCATCGACTTGGCGAATGGAGCTTATATGAACCATATGTTTATCTGACCAACATGCTTACTTGCGTGTTGCACTTAACTTGATAGTTCCCATAGGGGATGCCATGTCATGATCGATATCATTCACCTAATCATGAAAGATAGAAATACAAATCTCTATCGTTCACACAGTTTATTATGCTGTATACTGATACATTACACATATGGTGATGTTGTAGTTCTTCGTGAGATATATTGGCCCAACATCCTAGATGGTAACAGAAATAATCGGTAACCATGAAAGCCATCATTATGGTGTGGGGCAAGCATCGTGTGCAACAGTAGCAATGATGTGCACGGCAACAGCAGAAGGATGCATGCAGGGCGAACAACTCTTTTAGGTGGCTATTATGTTGCGAACAGAGTCTTAATTAACATAAATTGCATAACTCTTCAGACTCATATCATGCTGAAATTGATCGATTTAGAAGTACAAAAGGAAATTAATGGCTGAAAATATATCAGAACCATTGTACCATCATGATTCCGAAATATATACAACGTATCATGCTCCAATCATAACAAGACTAACCTTGGCTTCAAAGAAATCCAACATCTCAACCTCAAACTGAAGCTCATCATCTTTTGGGAAGCCATCTGGAGGTGTAACCGGGCAATCATCCTCTGCATAGTGTATTTTCGGCTCCATTTTAAACTGAAAAGATAGATTGTGACCACGGGGT
>NC_041380.1:347644680-347646802 GCF_002162155.2 Triticum dicoccoides
GATTAGAGACAGCAGTAGATATTTGCAAATTCAGGACATGCATATTTGAACCATAGCATTCTCAGAAATATGTGCCCTTCCTACAACATTCTTGTTATTTAATTTACAAGTTGCACTCTGTTTAACAGAATACCATAGCAATTTCACCCTTCAGCATTGTTGGAAAGCCTTCAGCAAAGCCAAGGATCATTTTGCTTTTCCCCAACACAAATCTGAGTGGGATTCCTTTTCCTGTTATAATAATAATGGTAAAACGAGATGATTAGAGCCCCAATACACTGAGCTGAGTACCTAAAAAAAGAGAAAGGTATAGATACTAATAAATGCATGTGGCAGTGAAAGTGAATTATAAGATAGATATCCTAACAAAAGTTTTTACATTTATCTCGTCTAACCTAATATATGTCGTAATGCAAGATGAAAGGAAGCATAGTGTAAGTGCTTTTACTGGAAGGGTTAACAAGCAAAGCTCGATATCACTGAACTGTTTTTTTTCTTTATTCGCGGCATGCAAAAACTTTAATGTTATATCTGCTATTAGAAGACTGCAAATCTGTAGCTTGATACTTGAAAGCTACACCGACTGGAAGATGGCTATGGAAGCACTAAATTTCTATGAAGATAAGAATCTGTCGAGTCCGAAGCATCCTGATGGTGTTTGTAAACTAAAAGAACTGTATATATGTAGTGCTGTGCTAAATGTGTTTTGCCTAATCACCTCCATGTTCCCTTCTTGTAGAATTCACAACAATGCCCTCCATGGTTCGAATAGTGCAATGAAGTATGACCTGCAAAATGACTAGAATTAACAAAGAGTTTGACCACGAAATGTCCCACTGTCTCCTATAACAAAAAAAAATCAGAGATTGTCCAGTGAAAGGTCGAGAAAGCCATCATGAGGGCCCTGAACATTTATAGGACATAAAGGCACATGATTTCGTCTGTATTATCTTGAGTGCTGAACAGCACCTCAAAATTTGAGCCGTGATGTGATCATCCGTTTTTAAATGAATAGATGGATATTGCACAAATTGATGATTGGCTCGATCAACTAGAATTAAAGGACTTCTTCATTATTCAACAATAACAGTACAAAGGCCCTAAACCCTAAAACCTTTTTATATTAAGGTAAAGCATTTCATGAAAACCTTTGCAGGAAATATTTCCATTGAGCACCAGCTTTTTGTCATATGACTTCCAGTATTTAGTGATGTAGAACTAGAGGTATTTGTCATCAGAAAATACATAGAGTTATAAAGCCAGCCCAGCCCACCCGGTGACGAACAAACTTCTATCCTGAACAAACATCATTCAGAGACATCGTTACTAGGTACTCTCAATTCAATGTACATACTTATTCTTGACATTGTTTGTTTTGAGGTTGCTTACCACATACACCATGTGGTCAATGTACATACTTTTTCAATTGTTCATAAGTTAGACTAGCAGTAGCAATAAAATTCTCGAGAGCACTGGGCTTCCAGAAAGGCTGAGGGTAGTAAGATGGCAAAAGTTTGATTCACAAAGCCCTATGTCACAATAGTCTGCAGCAAATAAAGGTTTGGAACAAAGGGAAAATAACCGGCCCTGACCTGATCTCCATCTGCAGGAGTGGCGTCTCCCCTGCCTGACCGGATAACCGCCTTCATCAAACTCCCAGGAGTAAGCTTCTCCCTCCTGCAGCACAACCAAGGCATGAATAAAACCCATTTGCAGCTTACTACTCCCTCCGTTCCTAAATATTTGTCTTTCTAGACATTTCAAATGACTACTACATACGGATGTATGTAGACATATTTTAGAGTGTAGATTCACTCATTTTGCTCACTTGTTGAAATGCCTAGAAAGACAAGTACTCCCTCTGTTCCGTAGATTTGTCTAGATACGGAGGCATCTAGCACTAAAATGAGTCTAGATACATCTGTATCTAGACAAATTCAAGACAAGTAATTCGAAACGGAGGGAGTATTTAGGAACGGAGGGAGTACATTACTAGGTAGCTAAGTAAGAACTTCCGCGACTCTGCCCCTGTTATCCAGCTAAATTCCGCACGTTGAACAAATTCTCTCTGCCCAATTTTCTGATGCATGTCTCGCTGCAGAGTCCCTAGCCGTACGGATTG
>NC_041380.1:347647116-347706341 GCF_002162155.2 Triticum dicoccoides
CCTCCTCGGCGGGCGATTTCTTCTTGGCGGGAGCCGGCGGGGGATCGTCGTGGGACATGGCTGAAGCTCGTGGAACAGCGGCTGATGCAGATACGGAAGGAGGAGGGGATCGATCTCCTCTCCAATCGCGTATGTGTGCGTTTAATGGCAGAGCTGGGAGCAGTTGAGGTAGGGGCAGCGCCGCTCACCTAGACTAGACTGGGTTGGACTTGGACGCTTCAACGCTCACCGCGTCAACGGCCGGCGGAGGATCCAAAGAAAAACCACGCGATCCGGTTGGCCAAACATCGCATAGGTCCATATAAGTCCATGAGAGCATCTCCAGCCGCACGACAGGCGAGCGCCTGTTCCCGCCGTTTCTTCCCGCGTTTTCCCCACTTCCCTCATGTACTCTTTCTTCCTCCCGCCAAACTCCCTCCCGCTCGCCTCCCTCCCAGCCGGCCGCCATGCCACCGAAGAAGTACGTCGCCCCTCGCGCGTGGCAACCGCGACCGCCTCCGTCGCCCAGCCGAAGCAGAGGAAGCTGAGGGCGCCGCCGACCAAGCCACCGGGCATGACAAATGCCGAGTGGAGGGCGAAAGTTCAGCGGCGCGAGGCTGTCACCGCCGACCGGCGGAACAGGGTCATCGCCAAGAAGGCCCGCGACAACGCGGCGCGCGCGGCTGCGGCTGCCTCGGCGGACCAAATCGAGGCCGAAGCGGCTCACGCGGGGATGGCGAATCCACCCGGAAGCCACGCCCTGGGTCAGCAAGGCGCCGAATTCAAGTACCTCCACGTCTACAAGCGCATTGACAAATGCGAGAAGTGGGCAAAGTCCGGCGCACCCTCGACAAGGCCAAGGAGACCTACAAGCCGGACGCGCCGACTCCTGGCGCATCAGAAGGGCGGCCGGACGGCAACAAAGTTGCCAAGAAGGGAAAATACGCCGACACGGCCACCGCTCGAGTGCAGGAGTCCATCGAGCACTGCCTCGCCGACGCGCAGGCCCGGGCCGTCCTTCTTGAAGAGAAGACCGAGGCGCGGTGGTCGGCGTTGATGTCGAGTAGCGCCGTCAAGCTCGACCTGCTCCGGACGAACGTCGCCGCGAAGAAGAGAAACACCGACCTGGCTTTCCTGCTGGGCGGGGCGGACATGCTCCAGAGCACCGACGAGGCGGTCAAGACGTGGTACTTGGCGGTGCGTGGCCTCATCCTGAACCAGCTCCCCTCAAGAAGGCCGCCGACGCTGATGCCGACGCACACGCCGACGCCGCCGCCAAGCCCACGTGACGACGCCTCCACGACGCCCAGCACCACCGAAGTCGCGCCGACGCCGCCCAGCGCAAAGGCTGCTCCGACACCGCCAAGCCCACGCACGCCAACTCCGCCGACGCCTGGGGCAGAGCCCGCTGAGTGATGCGCACGCGAACTTCTGTCGCTCTATTTTTTTGTATGCCGAACTGTGGCTTGCGATCGCCCGACTTGTGGCGCCTTTTGTGAGCGGGAACGACCAAGTTCGAATTTTTCGCGTCCTGGAGGCGGCGCCTGGGGGCGTGACTGGGAGCTAGGTCGCCCCCAGAGGCCGAACTAGCGTCGGTTCGCTCTCAGACCGCCCTTTTTTAGCGCCCTGGGGGCCGAACGGCTGGAGATGCTCTAAGTCCTACTAGCACATATGCCCGTGCCTTGCAACGGGAAAAATTAATGTTTTGCACAAACATAATATCCCACAATATCGAATTCATTATGAAGAACATGTTGCAACACATCATCGTCCTTCTACAAAATGAACATAAAAAATGGTAAACGTTTCTAGACGGCGCGCCGGCCGAAGATTCGACCGGTCACGCACGCCTCGTGAGATAAAAACAAATCCACGCATCTAGTGAAGCCCCGCACCGCTCTGTCCCTTTCTCTTCCTTATCTTCTTCCTCCGTTCTAGATTTTTCTCGCTACAAATTCCCACCGGCCAGAAATCCCCTTCGGGGCTACCACCTCTCCCTCTCCTTCTTCCGCCTCCTTCGCCATGGGCGCTCCCCACCTCTCCTCTCCTTTCACCTGAAGCCGTGCTAGCTGGGGGTCCCCGGGGGCCGTGCTGCGACGGGCAGCGGAAGGTGCTGGACCTCCGGTGGCCGAGCTGCGACGGGCTTCTCCAACGCCGATCGGCAGCTTCGACCCAAGCTGCAACGGTCTGCATCCAGTGCCGGAACCTGCGCGTCCTGGATGCTACCACTGGCTGCAGCGATGCTAGAACCAGCACGACAGCAAGCTGCAACCCCGGTTGCGTCAAGTGCTGGAACCAGCGATCTCCGATGCTACTACCGACTATGTCGGGTGCTGGAACCAGCTTCATTTTTTGCTGGAACTTGCTTCTTTTTTTGTTACAATCATGTTTTGTTTTTGCTAGAACTGGCCCATGCTTTTGCTACCACTCACCCGTCCAAGTTTTTGCTACCAGGTGATTTTCGCTGCAACTGATGAACCATTTTGCTACAACCGTTTTGATTTTTTGTTACTATTGGTGTTTTGTCGATTTTTGCTACATCCATCTTCTGTTTTTCCTGTCTTTTTTTGCTACAACCATATTTTGATTTTGCTGGAACTGAAGACATTTTTTGCTACATCCACCCACGGCGGTGTTGCTCAACAGCAGCGATGGCTTTTTTTTGTTACAAACGTCTCAAAATTTTGCTACTACCGGAGATGCCATTTGCTACCACCGGAGTTTTTGCTACTGCCAGAGTCTTTCTGGAAGCATCAGGAGTTTTTGCTACCACCCTTTGTTTTTGTTGGAACCATCCTAAAAATTTGCTACCACCGTCTTTTGATTTTGCTGGAACCGTCATTTTTTGCTCCGGTGTCGGCGGTGAAGGCGGGTGGTGTTTTGGTTCGCCAGAGGCGGTGAGGCTGCGAGCGCCGGCGACAAGCAGGGGCAGTGGTGGTCCAAGCGAGAGCAGCACATGCCAGCGTGCGGGATCCCGCGAGCGGCGGCGGCGCTTGCTTTTTTGTTTCTCCTCTTTTTTCCCGTGGGGAGGATGGCGATAGGAGATGCGGGGCAGATCTGACGGTTACGCGCGTCCAGATCGAGCGGCTCTGGTTTGACCGGCTGAAACGTTCCGCCGGTGCGCCGGCGCAGAGTACTGCCCTAAAAAAATACGTCGCAATTTAGTCGTGTTCATATTTTCTTTATGGGGTGTAATGTCCCACTGATTTCATTTAAATACAATCTTTTTTAATGACATTTAAATATGATCCTTTCATAATTACCATGAAGTCCTCACCTGTTTTAGTCGGAAATCAAATCCTTCCTTTTCTAATTTAATAGCCCCAACACATTAAGGCCTATAGATCCTTCATATAGAATTTATTAAGACCACAATCTTTCTAATAGTTATTCCACCAATTTACCCATAATCCTTTTTTTAATTAGCCACATTTGTTTAAGTATTATATTTAAGCCCACAATCCTTCCTTTATTAGCTCACTCGCTTAATTAGCTCTCCCTAAACATGAGCCTTGGACCTCACCCTTCCCCATCACCCTTCCCCATCTACAGGAACGAAGGGCGATTTGTGCGAACCCCGGGCTCTCCACCTCGCCGTTGCCGAATCGGCGGCTCCCTCGCCCTCCGCCGGACGCTCCGGCGGCGGGAGGACTGGGGAGACCCGATTTGCAGCGTGTACATAGTGTAGGAGTGCCTAGGGAGCCAGCCGGTGGCGTCGTGGAGGCGGCAGTGCGACTTGATCGGCTTTTTGCAGTTGTTGGTCTCCCCTTCGACGGCGAAATTCCGGTGAACCAGCTCCTTTCTTCGTGCTCGCTGCTCGATGGAGAGGCCGTGCACGGTTCCCCCGTGCCGGAGATCGAGGGATGGCGATTCCGGCGGTTGAAGATCTGGAGAAGGAAGGCGATGTTGAGCGGTGCGACGACGACGGCGGCCATGGGTGTAGGCCCTCAGGGACCGTTGATCGGAGACTTCCCGTTTTGCACGGGGGCTGCTTCGATCCAAGGCGTCAGCGAGCAGCGGCGAACGACGCGTCACCGGCTCGTCCACGGCGTCGGCGTAGTCGGGTTGCAGAGGGGCTTGGTTGTAATTTCCTTTTCTGTGTGGACCTTTCAGTAATTTGGCCGTTTTAATATCAACTCCTTTTCTCGCAAAATAAATAAATAAACATGATGACTGCCACTCGGATATTTAGAGTGAGTTGGGATTAGTAAATATGAAAGGTGCATAAGTCTTTGTTGTTACATCTAAGAGATAGACAAGAGGTCTTGTGTTCAATTCTCACAATGTTGATTTATTTTGAACCAATTATTTTTCGCGGTCTCTCTATGAAAGCCCACAAAAGACCCATCAATATACAAGCAACTGGCTCAGATCACTTAACGTGTGTAAACCAAACGTAAAGGACTAAACCAAACCAAGAATATCTATTCCTTTTAATAGTAGGTATAGATAAGCGCGTAGGTCGCGCTGGAGCAAAGCCAACGGGATAGATAAGTTTTCTTGTTTACTATGGCGCACAAAGCTAAAGGTAATGTAGATCCGAACACTTTGTCAAATTCGAACATGAATATTATTTTGCAAAAGTGTTTTTTATAAAGCAAACACTTTTCAAATTTGAGAAGAAAAATAAAAAGCTCGAACATTTTCTGAATATGTGAACAAATTTAACACCTTTTGAAAATCACGAACATTTTTAATATGTGAACAATTTTGTGTTAAACGGAAATTTTTTTGAAGGTCTGAACAAAAATTTGGAATCGCATACATTTTTTGAATCCGTGATCAATTTTTGAAACAAGAACATTTGTTCAAACTCAGAACAAAATTTGAAAATGAAAATATTTTTTAAATTTTCGACCATTTTTTAAAAAACATGAACAGTTTTTATGAAATCAAGAACATTTTTTAAAACTGTGAAATATTCTTAAAACAGTTAAAAGGAACAGGAGAAAAAAAGCAGAAACAACGAAAAAGGAATATGAACATTTTTAAATTCCAAAAAATAATTTGGATATATGAACTTTTTAAAAATTGGCGAACACTTTTTGGAACTCCCAAACCAAATTAGAAACAGAGAAATTTTTGCAGATTGCAAACAAATTTTGAAATGGAAACAATTTTGAAACAATTAAACAAAATTGGAAAATACGAACATTTTTCTTAAATTTTGCGAATGAATTTTGAAAAAGGAACATTTTTTCAAACTACTAAACAAAATGTGGAAGCGCGAACATTTTTTCAAATTATGAACAATATTTGAAAGGTGAACATTTTTATAAAATATGCGAACATTTTTATAAAAAATGGAGAATTGTTTTTTGAATTTGGAACAAAAGATAATAACAGGAACATTTTTTAAACTTCTGAACATTGTTTGAATTTTTGAACAAAATTTGAAATTTTTAAGAACAAGAAAGAGAAGAAAAATGAATTACAAAGAAATAGAAAAAATGAAGTAAAGAAACAGATATACGGAAAATAAAAGGTTTTTTTAAAACAAGAACATTTTATGAAACTACGGAAGAAATTTGAAAACGTGATTTTTTTGGAAACACAAACATTTTTTGAAAAACGAGAATTTTTTCGAACTCCCAAATTTTTATAAATTCAATTTTTTTATAAATATGTGAAAGATTTTCAAGAAACGTGAATATTTTTTGAAATAAAAATGAAAAGGATAAAAAGGAAAGAAAAAGAAATAGAAAAAAGGAGAGAAAAGAAAAAATAGTAACATGAAGAAAAAGAAATTGAGACAGGAAAAAAACCGGTTCAGGAACATCCTAGAAAGTTCCTAAAACCAGAAAAAACCGGTTCAGGAACCTCATGGAAGGTTCCCAAAACCGGGATGGCAGAAGCGGTGGGCGGGCCGGCCCAGATCGTCCCTTGCTCGCGAATGTGTGTGCGAAAGCTGAACAACTTGACAACATGCGTCACATAGGATTTTCCCTCCTAACCGGCACTTACAGAGTGTGAACATAATTTTGGCCGTGGCTTCAAATTTTATGAATGTGTTATGAGTTATGACAACACATTCTTTATGGGTACTGACTAGGATTATAGTGAGCTGCCCTAGTGATGGGCACCATTTTGAATTATCGACTAATGTAATTTTGGTCTTAATAAAAAGCTTCAAATGTTTTGGTTCAAATATATACTTTTCCATATTGGTTGGGTGACGTGGTGATCAAAGAATTTGAGTTGCAGGGTGATCTATCAATGAATTGAACTTTATTGAAAAAGCACTCGTTACCAATCGAAAGTTTATTATACCTATAAAGCCTTACTAGCAGGTAGTGCGCGGCGGCACGCCGCGCCATAAGGACTCCATAAGGACTGATAAGCCATTTAGTTTTTTTTGTTGTAATATTTGGTAAGTCGTCCCAAGATTTGATTCGTTGTAGAGTAGTTCATAGAAGAAAGGGTACATCTATTTGGTACATACATAGGTGATCTATACAACATGTAGTGATAGTGGGTACTCGATGCAGAATTACGAAGCTCTTGCTCTCTTCTTATACCTATGATGTTGATCCCACAGCCGGGTTTGTCTCTCTGATGTAGTGGTAGTGAAATAACCACTGCTGGTCGCAATAGACATATCATCACCAACCAACCTACCCAAGCCGATCCACGCAAGCATGCCTCTTCCTCTTTGCTAGGTGAGTAATCTAAGGAATAGCAATACATACAACATTGTAATTCAATAGAAATCAGGTTAAGAAGCAATATATTCATTCAAAAGCAGCAAACGGTACACTTGAAATATCAATGAAGCACACATGTGCAATACTATGGAACAACCTCATATTACCCGAAAGCGTTTGAAATTCTCTAATTGTTATACGCCATTCTAACATTATTTTCTTGAACAACCTTTCTACCTGTCCCAGCCATATCATACATGCAAAAAACATACTTTAGTACATAGGCTGCTATAGCCAAATATGGACACCAGGTGTCCAATAATCAAGACCATAACATCATGACAGAGAAGAAATAGAACTTGGACCTAGTCAATATCATTATCTCAATCTGAGACGAATGCTCTCTCTCTCTTCAGATTTACTGAACGTGGTTAGTACTGAAAACAGAGCCCAATCTCTAGCATAAATCATATTTTTAACGAAGCATGTAGGTGAATAAAATCCAAGCTGCTCCATGGAAATGAGTGGCTAACTCAATACACAAGTGGAACTTGAATTTTAAGCTAAAGAAGAAATGAATGAACTCGGAAATTTGGAATAAACCATTGAGAACTCAAGTGAATGATCTCACTTGAAGCCTGGGCCTTGTCAATTCAACATGAACATGTCTTCTCTGCCTACCAAGAAACTGCAATGTTTCAATCATCTTCTTGCTAGCTACAAATTTTGCAAGACACTGGAAACATATAAGGGAAGGGACGACAAAACATAGCAAATAACAAGGATATACATTGGTTCAAAGGGAAGCAAAGAAATGACATCTACTATGGCCCAGTTTTGGAGACCATTAATCAATTAAGCAAATAGAAAAATATTTACATAGTATATAGTGTAACAGTAGGACAGTATATTATTCACCAAAAGAGCGTTTCTGCAAGCACAAGAGCCACTCCAATTTCCCAAGGAATTCAAAAAATTAACTTCTATCAAGGTGAACAGTTGTTGTGTTCTTTTAACCAATTCAATTAAAACGCATTATGCGCAAGGCGGTACAACTCATCTCCTCTAATTATAATATGGATATACTGCATAACAAAGGAAACCTTATTTAGAGCTACAGCTACGAAATTAAAACTCCAATTGACCACTGAACCTTACAACATAGCCGTTAAGTATAGAGAGACACATAAAAACCTGGATCTGCTACAAAGATGGTTCTTGTACGATTAGCTGAATATATAGTACTATAAACGCTAAGTGCAACTATGCAAGCTTTTATCTACCAATCACAAAAATACAAATGGCAATAGTAAATGATATTAAGCAATATAATAGGTCAAGAGCGTAGTTGGCTTGGCTCTGAATTTACCCTTCACCTTGCTGCCATGGCATAAATGCTATGAAACTGAATCACAAAAATACTTGAAGAGATAGCTGCAGAACTGTAAAGAGCATAAAACCTCATGTGAATACGTTTGGAATATTAATCTTCTCTATCAAAATTTCCAGAGAGAAAATTAATAGCTGATTGTGAGGTCCAAATTCAGTTACATAACCAACAAATACTCTCAAATTAAATTCACAAAAGCACCAGCTTTGAACTATGGAGTAAATAGAAAAATCTACAAAAAAGAAGAGTCTCAACAGAATAGGGAAGGCTGTGTTATCAATGGCCCCACATACAGGAGCTTCCATCACATACAGAAGCTTCCATCAAAAGGCTTGAAACCTGCAAAGTAATGTACAAGGATGTTCCATCTCATGCATAAGCTTTGTCAGTGTCACTATGAAAAACCTTATTTACATACTTCAGTCTTTACTGTCCGAGGTTTTTCAGGCACATGAATATTGGTGCTGCCTGCAATGTTCACAAGCGATAGTCAGACGATTGGCAATGCTATATCTGAAAATTTATAGTAATCACTGGAAAATCTTGCACAATGAAATGAACTCATAGAAACTGAGAGCAGATCCATTATTCTAAGAACACCCATCATATGTCATTTGGGATCAATAAAATTTTCTTCTTGTTCTGTTACTGGTTTGCAATTAAGAGCCTTCATTTTTCACTTCTCTAAACGACTCAAATGAATACCAGGCACAAATTTATTGTCTTGCATCCATGGCTCTAGAGTGCTTGCGTACAAACCGAATAAACAGATGTAAAAGCTAATGCTAGGAAAAGAAATCCATAGACGAAATCTACTGAACGCAGAACTCATGTAAACTTATTTTCGAAATTCAGACAGAGCAGGCACACACCAGCATACATGGCCGCCATCCGCCCCGTCGACGCCTGCTCGCAGCGGCCGAGCGGGCACGCCGGCGGCCGCAGGCCACCGAGGCTCGCCATGAGCGTGAATATGACCAATGAGGCAAGGACTGCGCGCACGCATGGCATGAAGTGGCCAGAGGAGCAGATGAACGCATGTGCATACAGTAAATCGATTAATTGTCAGTTCTTGCCACTTCGTCCACTGCAAAATTATGTGCTGCAAAGTAAATCCCATATACTACAAAATAAACAACATGAGATCAACTTT
This sequence comes from Triticum dicoccoides, assembly GCF_002162155.2. Classification (NCBI taxonomy): domain Eukaryota; kingdom Viridiplantae; phylum Streptophyta; class Magnoliopsida; order Poales; family Poaceae; genus Triticum; species Triticum dicoccoides. The sequence goes on from NC_041380.1 coordinate 347,656,283, forward strand.
TTCTTGACAGTAAGAAACAGCAAATCATCAGATCAGCCAAACTTATCTCAAATCAACAAATTTCACTGAAACCACATGGAAACCTTCCAATTTTCAGAAGAAACAGAAATCAAGAATAGAAGCTCGAACTAATTAGTCACATCACTCATCCATCCCAGAAACTTTGTAGATCGAAGCCTTTAAACAGGAGTCTGTACCCAACTACGAAGCTCACCTTTGGATGAATAATATGGGGATTTGGCCTCACCGATGGGAGCGGTGTGTCATACGACTGGATGCCCGTGGTCACCCTCACATCGGGCCAGTCCATCTGACGTTGTTGTTCCCTCGCGTGCATATTGGACCTTGTGTGGCTCCCCGCCGGGCGGATCTCACCACACAATACGGACCTGACCGGCCATCGTACGGGCATCATAGCACCATGGGATGGCGACGGCGAGGCTCATCACAGTGGGCAGCAGTGAGGTCCATCTCCCACAACTCCCGACGCCGCCGCCACGCCTCCTTTGGCCACTGCACCATCCCCGCTCCTCCCCTCATCCATCTCGCACCTATCCATCACTGAGGCGGGGAGACTGGGAGCTGGGGCGCGTAAACGCGTCGAATACGACGCTAGCCTAGCCGAGGCGACAACTCCCTCCGACGATGGCGTGGGGAGGGCTCCGATGGTGAGGGTCACCGGCGGCCTCGACGGGCGCTTTTGGAAACAGGACAGGCCGACAGGGGGATGGGGATGGACGGGAGGGAAAGAGATTAGGTGACATGCACCTTGACTTGCGGCCTAAATTCATATTTAAACATTGTAAAAAAATCTGTAAAAAATAATGCATGTTCATAGCACATGTTAAAATAATTCCTAAAAAATTCATATCAAAATTCAAAACATACATCAAGAAGCAAAAAAGAGAAATCACCGTGTGACTTGCGGCCTAAATTCATATTTAAATATTATAAAAAAATCTGAAAAAAATCATGCATGTTCATAGCACATATTAAGATAATCTCTAAAAAATTCAGATCAAAATTCGAAACATACATCAAGAAGCAAAAAAGAGAAATTTGTTATGAATAGTTGCGAATGGTTCTCTGTATACTATTCACATATGAGTTTCTCTTTTTTGCTTCTTGGTGTATGTTTCGAATTTTAATCTGATTTTTTTAGAAATTATCTTAATATGTGCTATGAACATGTATGATTTTTTTAGATTTTTTTACAATGTTTAAATATGAATTTGAACCGCAAGTCACACGGTGACATGTAAAGGTGCATATCACCTGATCCTGTCCATCAGGGACACCGAGAGATGAGCCCGTCGGGTGGACTTCTTTTATATCCGCAAAGAGCGGCGGTGTCACGAGATTGGACTCGAGGCTTCGAGAGAGACAAGAAAAATATCTACAAAATCGCAGCGCAGGATACGTACAGCCCAGAAGGCCTAGTCAAAGTGCAAACCGCTTAAGAAAACACACGTGAAAAACGCTACAAGCCTAAGATAAAAGAAAATATATGATCGAAGGTTCTACCATGCGTCACACTCGTCAAATCCACACGGTGGGATAGAAACGTGGCAAGCGAAGGAAACGAAGCACTTTGTCACACGCGTAATTTTTACAGGCACCGCGAAAAAAATTCAAAAAAACCAGGGAAAAGAATCCTTTACGGGCCTAGTCTTCTTAGTTTTTTGAGTTTGATCAGATAAGATTTTGGTAAATGTTGTTTGCATCCTTTTCAATTACCAATCCTATTTGTGGTTTTGCTAAACTAGTGTCGATTGTCTAATCTGTTAATTTTATATGAGGAAAACAACCGCTGCTGATGGGCTGATATTTTTTCACACGTCTCTTTGTTCTGATATCTCCCATTCTGAATTATTGGCCCTATATGGTTTTTGCTCCCGCATGATTATCCATCGATCGCCATCTATCTTGGGTCACATATCAACCTCTTAATGTGGATTTCCAGCAGAAGCTTCTGGCCTAATTCATTTCTGTGTCATTGATAATTAGTATGTACCATAGCGAGTAAAAAGGTAGTCTTCCAAATGCCCTCTTCACGAACTCTGATTTGGTGGTATCCTAACCTCAAATCGAGTTTAGAGAATACCGAGGAACCAACGAGTTGATCATACAGATCGTTGATCCGGGGAAGCGGATATTGTTCTGAATTGTTGCATGGTTGATAAGTCGGTAGTCTTGAACCAAACGATTTGTACCATCCTTGTTCTTAACAAAGAGAGAAGGGGCACCCCATGCGGAAGAGCTAGAACGAATGAATCCTTTGCAAAGTGATTCTTCGATTTCCTTCTTAAGCTCGAGAAGTTCATGTGGTGACATCTTGTATGGGCGCTTGGCGATAGGAATGATGCCCGGTTTCAAGTCTATGACAAACTTGACAGCTCTGGCAGGGGGTATTCCTGAAAGTTCTTCTGGAAAGACATGCTGGAAGTCACGGACAGCCGAAATGTTCTCGATGCTAATCAGCGATGATGCATTCACAGCATTCACCGCGTATATCTGGGTTTCGGCATTCTGGATTAATTGAGTTGTGTAGTTGACTATCTGGCCAGAAGGGTGTATGAGCTCAACTGTTTTGGCAGCACAGTCGATCAAAGCATTGTGGATTTTCAACCAATCGGTACCAAGAATGACATCTATGTTGGAAGGTCCAAGGGAAATAAGAGAAGCACAGAAGACTAGACCTTCAATTTTGATTTGGTTATGGGGGCTTACCATTGTGGTTTGCCACTTGGAACCCAAGGATTGCATCGCTAAAGGAGTGGGCAAATATTCCATGGCGAAGCCGTGCAGCTGTGCAAACTACCGAGACACAAATGAATGTGATGCTCCTGAGTCAAAAAGAACAGAAGTTGGAACTGAATTAACTAGGAGGGTTCCCATCACAACGGTTGGTTCATTCTGAGCTTCTTCTGCTTTAACATGGTTGGCATGACCAATTACAATAGCAGATGGTCTGACATTGGAATATCTGGCCTGGCGAGCTTGTGCACCATGACACTGATTCAGGCGACAGTTGATAGCACACTGTCTTGGCTGTCCACACTTGTGGCATAAACCACCATTAGGAGGAGGGGCCATAGCACTGGGTTGTACACCTTGAATCTTGAGTTGCTTCGGCGGTGGGGGAAGACGAGGTGCAACATAAGAAGGCCTCAGTGCTGGAGCAGGTTGGTGATGGACATTGTGCGGAATCCACACTCTGCACTTCTGAGAAGACAGGCCCGAACATGAACCAACGTCATGAGTGTGTTTGAGCGAATCCTAGTACTCGGCCTGACTAGTTCCTGCCTGAATAGCTTTGCTGATAAGTGTTGCAAAGTCTGTGAATTCATGGATACTAAGGGCATGTTTCAAATTAGGATCTAATCTTTCTCGGAACTTCTCCTGCTTGCGTGCGTCGGTGGAGACGTCATCTTCAGCATAGCGAGACAGTTTATGGAATTCCCTCTGATATTCATCCACTCTCATCTTGCCTTGAGTGAGGTTCAGGAATTCCTTCTTCCTTTTGTCCACCAATCCTTGAGGAATGTGTCGTGCACGGAGGGCAGTCTGGGATTCAAGCCAAGTGGCGAAGGTTCCAATAGGCAGCATACGCCCGTGGCTTTCCCACCATTGTGCAGCTGGACCCTTCGGGTGAAAAGCCACAAAGGTGACGTAACTGACAAGGGCAACATTAGCTGACTCCATCTCGAATAGGATGCCATGAAGCCAATCGTCGGCATCCATAGGATTGGAAGAGTTGCGGAAATGGAAGGGTCGAGGTGCACAAACTCCTGAAGTGAGATCAGGTCAGGCTCCTAACGAGCGTTGTTGTTTCCCATGCGATCCACTAAGCTCTGTTGGGAAACATTGCATGGAAAACAAAAAAAATCTATGCACACGCAAGATCTATCAAGGAGATGCATAGCAAGGGGAGGGGGAGAGTGTGTCTACATACCCTCATAGATCGTAAGCGGAAGCATTTCACAACGCGGTTGATGTAGTCGAACTTTCTTCGTGATCCAACTAATCGAGTACTGAACGTATGACACCTCCGCATTCAGCACACGTTCAACTCGATGATGTCCGGGCCTTCTTGATCTAGCAAGACGGCGAGGGAGTGGATGAGTTCCGACAGCACGACGGTGTGGTGACAATGATGGTGATGCGATCTTCGCAGGGCTTCGCCTAAGCTCTATGAAAATATGACCGAAGGAGTAAATGGTGGACGGGGGCGCCGCATACGGCTAAGACAATCTTGTAGTGTGCTAGGCTCCCCCTCTCCCACATATATATAGGTGGGGGGAGGAGGAAGCCTGGAGGCACCCCAAGTGGGGTTGAATCCCACTTGGGGTCCTGCCCCAAGTCGCGCCCCCCTGCCATGTATGAGTGCAGGAGGAAGGCAGGGGAGGGTGGCGCCCCCCCCCTTTCCTTTCTCACTTGAGGAGGGAAAGGAAGGAGGGGCCACCCTCCCCTTTACTTCACCTAGGGCTTGTTGTCCAAAAAGGGGCGCACCAGAGGCTGGTCTGTCCCCCCCTTTGGCCCATTAGGCCCATACACTTACCGGGGGCGTCCAGAACCCCTTCCGGTGACCCAATGACTACCCGGTGCACTTCAAAACACTTCCGGTGTCCGAATATCATCGTCCTATATATCAATATTTACCTCTCGACCATTTTGAGACTCCTCTTCATGTCCGTGATCTCATCCGAGACTCCGAACAACATTCGGTCACCAAATCATATAATGTATATTGTCAACGAGCGTTAAGCGTGCGAACCCTACGGGTTCGAGAACTATGTAGACATGACCGAGACACCTCTCTGGTCAATAACCAATAGCGGAACCTAGATGCCCATATTGGCTCCTACATATTCTATAAAGATGTTTATCAGTCGAACCTTATGACAACATACGTAATTCCCTTTGTCCATTGATGACCCACAAGTATAGGGGGTCTATCTCAAGATGGCAATATTCCCCGTGGGGATGGGTACCCGCGGGGATTTATGCGTCATGGAGCGGGGATGGGGGACAAATTAGCCCCATGGATATTGTTTGGTGGGTACCCGTTAATCTCGCGGGGCGGGGATGGATATGAAATTCCCCCCGTGGGGACTCCATGGATACCCGAAAACTATGACATTCGTACTACAAATGCAGAATATATAGATTAATACCTAGATATTTTACACAATTATTTTTCTCCACCTCTCCCAACAACCATTTCTTCTCCAATCTCACCTATCCCAGTCAGCTTTGAAATCCCCATGGATACCCGACGGGTACTGGATACCCGGTATTAACGGGGATGCGGGCGTTTTGTCCCCGCGAAGCTTCACGGGGATCGCGGGTATGGGGATTGGCGGGGATCGGGGCGGGGATGGCGGAGTCATCACCGGTCATCCCCGTCCCCGTTGCGACCTTGAGATCTATCGTAGTCCTTTCGATAAGCAAGAGTGTCAAACTCAACGAGGAGCAGAAGGAAACGACAAGCAATTTTCAGTAAGGTATTCTCTGCAAGCACTGAAATTATCGATAACAGATAGTTTTGTGATAAGGTAATTCGTAACAGGTAACAAGTAACAAAAGTAAACAAGGTGTAGCAAGGTGGCCCAATCCTTTTTGTAGCAAAGGACAAGCCTGGACAAACTCTTATATAAAGGAAAGTGCTCCCAAGGACACATGGGAATTATCGTCAAGCTAGTTTTCATCATGCTCATATGATTCGCATTCGTTACTTTGATAATTTGATATGTGGGTGGACCGGTTCTTGTGTAGTGCCCTTACTTGGACAAGCATCCCACTTATGATTAAACCCCCTCGCAAGCATCCGCAACTACGAAAGAAGAATTAAGGTAAACCAAACCATAGCATTAAACATATGGATCCAAATCAGCCCCTTACGAAACAACGCATAAACTAGGCTTTAAGCTTATGTCACTCTAGCAACCCATCATCTACTTATGCCTTCCCCTAGGCCCAAACAATGGTGAAGTGTCATGTAGTTGACGTTCACATAACACCACTAGAGGAAAGACAACATACATCTCATCGAAATATCGAACGAATACCAAATTCACATGACTACTTATAACAAGACTTCTCCCATGTCCTCAGGAACAAACGTAACTACTCACAAATCATATTCATGTTCATAATCAGAGGGGTATTAATGTGCATAAAGGATCTGAACATATAATCTTCCATCGAATAAACCAACTAGCATCAACTACAAGGAGTAATCAACACTACTAGCAACCCACAGGTACCAATCTGAGGTTTTGAGACAAAGATTGGATACAAGAGATGAACTAGGGTTTGAGAGGAGATGGTGTTGGTGAAGATGTTGATGGAGATTGACCCCCTCTCACAGAGAGGATCGATGGTGATGACGATGGTGACGATTTCCCCCTCCCGGAGGGATGTTTCCCCGGTAGAACAGCTCCGCCAGAGCCCTATATTGGTTTTGCCAAGGTTCCGCCTCGAGACGGCGGCGCTTCGTCCCAAAAACTTTCTTATGATTTTTTCCAGGAAAAAGACACCTTATACAAGAAGATGGGCATCGGGGGGCTTCCAGGTGGCCCACGAGGCAGGGGGCGCGCCCTCCACCCTCGTGGACGGTGGGTGACCCCCTCTGGTGCTTCCTTCGCCCAATATTTTTTATATATTCCAAAACTGAATTTCGTGGAGTTTCAGGACTTTTGGAGTTGTGAAGAATAGGTCTCTAATATTTGCTCATTTTCCAGCCCAGAATTCCAGCTGCCGGCATTCTCCCTCTTCATGTAAACCTTGTAAAATAAGAGAGAAAAGGCATAAGTATTGTGACATAATGTGTAATAACAACCCATAATGCAATAAATATCAATATAAAAGTATGATGCAAATGGACGTATCAACTCCCCCAAGCTTATACCTCGCTTGTCCTCAAGCGGAAGCCGATATCAAAAAATATGTCCACATGTTTAGAGATAGAGGTGTCGATAAAATAAAATACAGACATGAGGGCATCATGATCATTCTTAGAATAGCAACATATATAGTCATATGATTTCTTATGCTAAAGTAACAATCTATTCACAATGTAAAGTATGATCAGAAACTTCATTGAAAAACTAGCAAACTATAATCTTAGTCATTGAAGCAATTGCAATTTATCATAACACCGGAAAGAGTCAATATAAGAGCTTTTCAGCAAGTCCACATACTCAACTATCATTTAGTCTTTCACAATTGCTAACATGCACGCAACACTTATGGGTATGAAGTTTTAATCGGACACAGAGAAAGATAGGGGCTTATAGTTTTGCCTCCCAACCTTCGACCTCAAGGGTAATGTCAACAATAATAGTTTATGATAACCCACATCCAATTGGATATATATATATATATATATATATATATATATATATATATATATATATATATATATATATATATATATATATATATACCTCAATCCACCCCGCACGCCGGCGCCGCCATGACCCTCGCACCTCCCCACGCGCCACCGCTGCTCCACTCCGCCTCACCAGCTACCTACCTCTCCCCCACCCGAGTCCGGCTTCCTACTGCCGCCACACGGATCGAGCCTCCGTACAGGATCCCGCCACCGCGTTTGTCACTTGTTGGGCACGAGGACACGTCGGAAGCTGACCGTCCGTGATCTCTGGCCAACGAGGCGCGGCGGCCACCCCTCCCCTGTTTCCACGACGCTCGACCCGGAAGCCCGCCGCCGGCGCTCCTCCTCCCCGACCCCTTCTTCCCTGATCCACCCCGCCTCCACCTCCGGTGACGCGATCCACCAGTCTCCTTCCCCGGCGCGAGCCACCAGCCCGACCCTCGTCGGCGTGATGCCCCTGCGCGCCGTCGTGGCACAGGCCCCCACCAGGGATCCAGCCGCGACGTACTACTCAAAAGTGAAGGACAACGACGAGATTCTCTCCTTCGGCGTCGGAGTCGTCGCTCTCGGCTACCTACTACGTAAAGGACATTCATAGGCCACAAATCCAGTGGATGCTAGCACGTAGGAAGTGGTGCTGCCGCGGTGAGTTACTCCATTAGAGTGAGGACAACGACACTTCTTGCAGCAAAAAACTGCAGCATTCTTCAGTATATTTCCATAAATATTTAAGGCAATTTGTCTGTATCAGTTCAACAGAAAAAATTGGCAGCAGTTCCACCGATAAATGCCTGGAAGGAAACTTCGTATGAGCACAAGTCACACCACCCCTACAGCGAGTCTCCGGCTTCTAAGGGAGTCGACGAGGTCACCTGGGCTCCCGCGAGAAGGGTGACAGGGTCAGCAAGAACGCAGATATCGCCAAGATGGCCAGAATTGGTGCGGCTTGATTTGGCTCACTACAGCGGCTCCTCTCCTCTGTCGCTCTTGCCGGCCAAGCCAAGCTAGACATGGATGTGTGGGTGTGCATGCTCACTGTGAAGTCCGTTCTAGGCGACCTCTTTTGGTTCGATGTGTGTGCTCACTGTGTGGGTCGCCATCTCTCTATCCTGCCAAGCTACACCAGCACTTGTTGTTTCCTCTCCCTGCTGCAATCAGTGTTGTGAGCGATGGACAAGATGGAGGCATGGAGCTAGCGACTGGATATGGGAAGGGAGCTGCTACTGCACTTGGTCTGCTCGACAGCTGCCGTTGTGCTTGTACTTGGACGGCTGCAGATAGTGCAACCGAACGTCCGTGTGTGTTTTTGGCATCCCATTTTTACAGTTGATGCTAATGAACATTCGTCCACGTTCTTTTGTAGTGTTGCTATCTACTAGTAAAAATCATTGATTTTCAATTGGTCATTTCTTGTACTAGAACATCAGGTGCTTGTGCTAATGTCCGTGAGACCAAAATATATGAAACCATATGCAGAGTAGTACTAAATGATGATAACAAGATAAATTAAAAATAAATATTATTCATTGGATTCTGATTTAAGTGGACTTGTTCTCACAAGTGTTATTTCAAGTAGATCGGTATCTAAAAAGTTCACACAAAACGCGATCCTGGAATGATTGAAATCACGGGAAAGTCGTGGAATAAAAATTACACTCTTCCATATTTGTTCTACATCTTTTTCTACTTGACAAAAAAAGTTGATGAAGTTCATGTATTACTGTCGTTGAAAAATCTATAGAAAAAGAAACCCGGGGCATTCGTCAAAAACTAAAAGTGCATGAAAGAAACTCGGGGGAGGTTAGTGATATCTTAGTTGACATGACAACCCTTGCAAGTTCAAATATAAAAACCCTTGAAGTTCAACAACAACAAAAATCATAGAGTTAAAAAGCAAAAATGTCATGTTCAAACATTGTACAACATGTCCTAGGGAAAAAATGTGATGTTCTAACAAAACATTAGTCTAAAACATCATGTTGTACAGTTTCTTGTTATGTATTATTTCCTAAAGTTCAACAATATGTATGGATGCAAAAAACTAGTATTTGTTGGTTTCAATTCAAAAACTACAAAACAAAGAAGCCCAAGTAAATTCAAATACTAGAACAAAAAGAAGTCCAACAAAGGAGAAAAACAACACAAAACATACACGCTGGAAAAAATAAGAAGAAAACAAAGCTCGCCGAGATAAATGTTAACTCCGGAAGTTTAAGAAAAGAAAGAAGAAGTTCAATATAAAAAAATAACAAAGTTCTATTCAAAATAACGAACAAGTTCGATGTTTCTAAAAAACCTCCAATTTTCACATTTCTAAGAAAATACACAATGAAGTTCAAATAAAAAAAGGTATAGTAGTTCAATGCCTATAAAAAACTCAAATATTTTCACGTAACCGGGAGAATTTCAGGTTGATAACTGCGAGAAGTTCATGTACTACACAGTGTGCATTGTATGAAAAAAAGAATGAAAAAGTAAAGGCTAAAATTTCGTTGCTATAAGTTCAAGTGCTCAGCCCGAGGAAGATCAAAAATTCTTATGAGAGAGGTTGAACAAAAATACGTGACAGAAGTTCAAGGTGAAAACAGCGGGAAATTCAAGCAAAGGCTAAAATTTCATTGATAGAAGTTCAAGTGCTCGGCCTGAGAAAGTTCAAAAATTCTTGTGAGAGAGGTTGAACAAAAATACGTGACAGAAGTTCAAGGTGAAAACTACGGGAAGTTCAACTACTACACGAAATGCATTTCAGATAAGAATATAAGCATAGAAAACTAAAAGCTTCAAAGGTTTGTTGCAAGAAGTTCACGTGCTCCTCATGGTGAAGTTCGAGATCTCTAGTGCGAGACGTCCAACCTTCAATTACATGTTAAAAAAAAGTAAAAACGATGTTGTTTTTGCCATTTTTAATATTGCTCTCAAACGGTAACGAATTTATGACGGTTGTCTTGATGAAAAATTTAGTTGCTCGAAGTTCAAGTGACCTGCCCGGGAAAGTTCAAAAAAGGATTTTTGCCATTACTAACAAATAAAACTAAGAAGTTCAAATTTAAAAAATGGTGAAGTTCGATGTCTATAAGAAATGCATATTTTTCTCATAATTTTTCCCGTTACTAACGAAAAAACCAAGAAATTCAGTTCGAAAATATCCAAGAAGTTGTACGATGTTTATTACAAAATTAGCATTTTTCCCGTTACAAATGAATGACACCAAGAAGTCCAAATTGAAAAAACCAAGAAGTTCAATTTAAAAAAATACAATAGTTCAATGTATATGAAAAAATTAGATTTTCCTCGATAATAAATAATAAACCAAGAAGTTCAATTTCAGAAAATAGAGCATATCAATATTTATCACAAAAACTTAAATTTTTCCCATTGCCAACGAATAAACCAAGAAGTTCAGTTCGAAATAACGAAGAATTTGTATAATGTTTATTACAAAACTAAGATTTTTTCCATATAAAAATCGAATGCAATTCTTTACTCAAAATATAAAAAGGTGAAGTTCAAATTGAAATAATAGAGAAGTTTCGGAGTTTATTAAAACCTAGGATTTACCTGTTGAAAAAATAAAAAACACAGCGCCATTTTTTGCACTTTTAAAAACAACTCATAAATGAAAAGAATGGTTGCTAGAAGTTCAATTGCTCGGCGAGGGAAAGTTCAAAAATTTCTTGTGAGAGAGGTTCACCGTGTACTTAGATGTCCAAAATAAATAAAAAATATGTTGTTTTTTGTGTTTTAAAATAATTCTCTCAAACCAGAGAGAAGTTCAAAAGTGATAACAATCGGAAGTTCACGTGCTACATGGTGTGTATTTCATATAAGAAAAATACAATACAGTGAAACAAAGTGAAGTTCAAACAGACATTCCCCAGAAGTTCAACTACTTCACCCGGTGCAAAAAGCAACACGTCAAAAAACAGCACGTCAAAAATAGAGTGAAGTTCAAACAGACATGCCCCAGAAGTTCTACTACTTCACGCAGTGCATTTCCGTTCGCGATGAACGCAGAAATCATGATCTCGCCATTTTCTAATTTACCTCAAAATGGCAGGAATATTATTTGTGTAAATTCAAGTCCTCGGTCGAAGAAAGTTAAAAAATATATTGTGAGAGATGTTTGTACAAAAAGAATATCATTTGTGTAACACTGACGAAATGGATGAGAAAATTACAAACGAAAATACGTCACCGAAATTCAACGTGAAAACAGCAGGAAGTTCACCTACTACACTGAATGAATTTCAGATGGAAAACTTTTAAAATCGTCGCGAGTATGAAAAAATGATCAACACGGGAAAGTTGCGTGTTTACAGTAGCTTTCCACTGGTATATATCACTTGCTCAATTCCGATGAGTGGATAGAGAGCTATGAGCAGTGGATGGAGAGCTACGAGAAAAAAAACACGTGAAAAACAGAGTGAAGTTCAAGTAGACATGCCGAGAAGTTCAGGTTCTTCATGCGGTGCATTTTCGAAGAATCTGTTTCGCGATAAAGGCTGAACGAATGATCTCGCCATTTTCGAAATTACTTGAAAATGGCCAGGATCCAGAGAAAACCATCAACATGAAAAAGTTTCACATTTTTCGTAGCTTTTCAGCGGTATATTATTTTCCCAATTCCGATAAAGTTTGTAGAAATTACGGCAAAAATATGTTTTTAACCATTTTTGAAACTGACTTAAAACTGTAATGAATTAGGAGAAACAATATATACAGAAAAGTTTCCCATTTCTTCAAGATTTCCAACGCCATATCATTTGCTGCATTTGGACATACGGTTAAAAAATTAGCTTGAAAATACGAACTCGGTGGAACTTGTACCGTTTTCTAAATTACTTTTAAACCATTCAAAATTAGAAAACAGTTTTAACATAAAAAATTAGCGCATTTTTATAAGCTTTCCAACGCCATATTATTTGCCTTAATTGGATTAGCCGTTTAGAAATGGCGTCAAAAATACGAACTCGGGTGTTCGGTTTGCGAAATTTTATGATTTTCCGAATTACTCTTTAACCGTAGGGAATTAGAGAAAACTTTCAATATGTGGAAGGAGCGGTTTTGCAGCAGCTTTCCAAGGCCATATTATGTGTCTCATTCCGATAAACGGTTTTAAAATGCGATCGAAAATACGATTCACATTTTTTGTATGAAGAAAAAACGGTTTTCAAAACTGCTCTTAAACCGCTTACATTTTGCCAAAAATTTAACTTGGGTCATGATACTGATGTCCATAGCTATCCAACAGTATATCGCAAGCCCCATTTGGACACCTTTTAGCTGAAGTTCAACCTAGTACTCGCGGAAAGTCAGGCGCGTTACTCGGGAAGTTCATGTTGTGATCAAAATATTATTCTGATCCCGTGATCAGAATAGTGTTTATGTATGTATATCAGGATCTTTCCAACACATAGTGCTTGCCAAAGGATAAAGTGTAAAAAGGAAAGGTGGAGATCACCATGACTCTTGTATAAGGTATAAGACAAAAATAAAAGATAGGCCCTTCGTAGAGGGAAGTAGAGGTTGTCATATGCTTTTATGGTTGGATGCACAAAATCTTAATGCAAAAGAACTTCACTTTATATTGCCACTTGCGATAGGGACCTTTATTATGCAGTCCGTCACTTTTATTTCTTCCATATCATAAGATCGTATAAAGCTTATTTTCTCCACACTAATGAAGGAAATATGCCCTAGAGGCAATAATAATGTTATTAGTTTATTTCCTTATATCATGATAAATGTTTATTATTCATGCTATAATTGTATTATTCGGAAACATAATACTTGTGTGAATACATAGACAAACTAAACGTCACTAGTATGCCTCTACTTGACTAGCTCGTTAATCAAAGATGATTATGTTTCCTAACCATAGACATGTGTTGTCATTTGATTAACAGGATCACATTATTAGGAGAATGATGTGATTGACATGACCCATTCCATTAGCTTAGCACCCGATCGTTTAGTATGTTGCTATTGCTTTCTTCATGACTTATACATGTTCCTATGACTATGAGATTATGCAACTCCCGTTTGCCGGAGGAACACTTTGTGTGCTACCAAACGTCACAACATAACTGGGTGATTATAAAGGATCTCTACAGGTGTCTCCAAAGGTAAATGTTGGGTTGGCATATTTTGAGATTAGGATTTGTCACTCCGATTGTCGGAGAGGTATCTCTGGGCCCTCTCGGTAATGCACATCACATAAAGCCTTGCAAGCATTGCAACTAATAAGTTAGTTGCGAGATGATGTATTACGAAACGAGTAAAGAGACTTGCCGGTAACGAGATTGAACTAGGTATTGAGATACCGACGATCGAATCTCGGGCAAGTAACATACCGATGACAAAGGGAACAACGTATGTTGTTATGCGGTCTGACCGATAAAGATCTTCGTAGAATATGTGGGAGCCAATATGAGCATCCAGGTTCCGCTATTGGTTATTGACTGGAGACGTGTCTCGGTCATGTCTACATTGTTCTCGAACCTGTAGGGTCTGTACGCTTAAGGTTTCGATGACAGTTATATTATGAGTTTATGAGTATTGATGTACCAAAGTTAGTTTGGAGTCCCGGATGTGATCACGGACATGACGAGGAGTCTCGAAATTGTCGAGACATAAAGATTGATATATTGGACGGCTATATTCGGACACCAGAAGTGTTCCGGGTGATTTCGAAGAAAACCGGAGTGCCGGAGGGTTACCGGAACCCCCCGGGAGAAGTAATGGGCCTTATGGGCCCTAGTGGAGAGAGAGGGGCGGCCAGGGTGGGCCGCGCGCCCCCTCCCCCTCTGGTCCGAATTGGACTAGGAGAGGGGGGGCGGCTCCCCCTTTCCTTCCGCCTCTCCCCCTTCCTTTCCCCCTCCTAGTAGGAGTAGGAAAGAGGGGACTCCTACTCCTACTAGGAGGAGGACACCTCCTCCTTGGCGCGCCCTAGGGCCGGCCGGCCTCCTCCCCTTGCTCCTTTATATACGGGGGCAGGGGGCACCCCTAGACACACACAAGTTGATCCACGTGATCGTTTTCTTAGCCGTGTGCGGTGCCCCCTTCCACCATACTCATCGATAATATTGTAGCGGTGCTTAGGCGAAGCCCTGTGACGGTAGAACATCAAGATCGTCACCACGCCTCGTGCTGACGGAACTCTTCCCCGACACTTTGCTGGATCGGAGTCCGGGGATCGTCATCGAACTGAACGTGTGCTAAAACTCGTAGGTGCCGTAGTTTCGGTGCTTGATCGGTCGGGCCGTGAAGACGTACGACTACATCAACCGCGTTGTCATAACGCTTCCGTTGTCGGTCTACAAGGGTACGTAGATCACACTCTCCCCTCTTGTTGCTATGCATCACCATGATCTTGCGTGTGCGTAGGAATTTTTTTGAAATTACTACGTTCCCCAACAGTGGTATCAGAGCCTAGGTTTTATGCGTTGATGTTATATGCATGAGTAGAACACAAGTGAGTTGTGGGTGATATAGGTCATACTGCTTACCAGCATGTCATACTTTGGTTCGGCGGTATTGTTGGACGAAGCGGCCCGGACCGACATTACGCGTACGCTTACGCGAGATCGGTTCTCCCGACGTGCTTTGCACAAAGGTGGCTAGCGGGTGTCAGTTTCTCCAACTTTAGTTGAACCAAGTGTGACTACGCCCGGTCCTTGCGAAGGTTAAAACAACACCAGCTTGACAAACTATCGTTGTGGCTTTGATGCGTAGGTAAGATCGGTTCTTGCTAAGCCCGTAGCAGCCACGTAAAACTTGCAACAACAAAGTAGAGGACGTCTAACTTGTTTTTGCAGGGCATGTTGTGATGTGATATGGTCAAGACATGATGCTAAATTTTATTGTATGAGATGATCATGTTTTGTAACTGAGTTATCGGCAATTGGCAGGAGCCATATGGTTGTCGCTTTATTGTATGCAATGCAATTGCGCTGTAATGCTTTACTTTATCACTAAGCGGTAGCGATAGTCGTGGAAGCATAAGATTGGCAAGACGACAATGATGCTACGATGATGATCAAGGTGTTGAGACGATGGTGATCATGACGGTGCTTCGAAGATGGAGACCACAAGCACAAGATTATGATGGCCATATCATATCACTTATATTGATTGCATGTGATGTTTATCTTTTATGCATCTTATCTTGCTTTGATTAACGGTAGCATTTTAAGATGATCTCTCACTAATTATCAAGAAGTGTTCTCCCTGAGTATGCACCGTTGCGAAAGTTCTTCGTGCTGAGACACCACGTGATGATCGGGTGTGATAGGCTCTACGTTCAAATACAACGGGTGCAAAACAGTTGCACACGCAGAATACTCAGGTTATACTTAACGAGCCAAGCATATACAGATATGGCCTCGGAACACGGAGACCGAAAGGCCGAGCATGAATCATATAGTAGATATGATCAACATAGTGATGTTCACCAATGAAACTACTCCATCTCACGTGATGATCGGACATGGTTTAGTTGATTTGGATCACGTGATCACTTAGAGGATTAGAGGGATGTCTATCTAAGTGGGAGTTCTTTAGTAATATGATTAATTGAACTTAAATTTTATCATGAACTTAGTACCTGATAGTATCTTGCTTGTTTATGTTTGATTGTAGATAGATGGCCCGTGCTGTTGTTCCGTTGAATTTTAATGCGTTCCTTGAGAAAGCAAAGTTGAAGATGATGGTAGAAATTACACGTACTGGGTCCGTAACTTGAGGATTATCCTCATTGCTGCACAGAAGAATTACATCTTGGAAGCACCGTTGGGTGCCAGGCCTGCTGCTGGAGCAACACCAGATGTTATGAACGTCTGGCAGAGCAAAGCTGATGACTACTCGATAGTTCAGTGTGCCATGCTTTACGGCTTAGAATCGGGACTTCGACGACGTTTTGAACGTCATGGAGCATATGAGATGTTCCAGGAGTTGAAGTTAATATTTCAAGCAAATGCCCGGATTGAGAGATATGAAGTCTCAAATAAGTTCTATAGCTGCAAGATGGAGGAGAATAGTTCTATCAGTGAGCATATACTCAAAAATGTCTGGGTATAATAATCACTTGATTCAATTGGGAGTTAATCTTCCAGATGATTGCGTCATTGACAGAATTCTCCAATCACTGCCACCTAGCTACAAGAGCTTCGTGATGAACTATAATATGCAAGGGATGAATAAGACTATTCCCGAGCTCTTCGCAATGCTGAAAGCTGTGGAGGTAGAAATCAAGAAGGAGCATCAAGTGTTGATGGTCAACAAGACCACTAGTTTCAAGAAAAAGGGCTAAGGAAGAAGAAGGGGAACTTCAAAAAGAACAGCAAGCAAGTTGCTGCTCAAGAGAAGAAACTCAAATCTGGACCTAAGCCTGAAACTGAGTGCTTCTACTGCAAGCCGACTGGTCACTGGAAGCGGAACTGCCCCAAGTATTTGGCGGATAAGAAGGATGGCAAGGTGAACAAAGGTATATGCGATATACATGTTATTGATGTGTACCTTACTAATGCTCGCAGTAGCACCTGGGTATTTGATACTGGTTCTGTTGCTAACATTTGCAACTCGAAACAGGGACTACGGATTAAGTGAAGATTGGCTAAGGACGAGGTGATGATGCGCGTGGGAAATGGTTCCAAAGTCGATGTGATCGCGGTCAGCACGCTACCTCTACATCTACCTTCGGGAATAGTATTAGACCTAAATAATTGTTATTTGGTGCCAGCGTTGAGCATGAACATTATATCTGGATCTTGTTTAATGCGAGACGGTTATTCATTTAAATCAGAGAATAATGGTTGTTCTATTTATATGAGTAAAATCTTTTATGGTCATGCACCCATGAAGAATGGTCTATTCTTATTAAATCTCGATAGTAGTGACACACATATTCATAATGTTAAAGCCAAAAGATGCAGAGTTGATAATGATAGTGCAACTTATTTGTGGCACTGCCGTTTAGGTCATATTGGTATAAAGCGCATGAAGAAACTCCATACTGATGGACTTTTGGAACCACTTGATTATGAATCACTTGGTACTTGCAAACCGTGCCTTATGGGTAAGATGACAAAAACACCGTTCTCCGGTACTATGGAGAGAGCAACAGATTTGTTGGAAATCATACATACAGATGTATGTGGTCCGATGAATGTTGAGGTTCGTGGCGGATATCGTTATTTTCTCACCTTCACAGATGACTTAAGCAGATATGGGTATATCTACTTAATGAAACATAAGTCTGAAACATTTGAAAAGTTCAAAGAATTTCAGAGTGAAGTTGAAAATCAGCGTAACAAGAAAATAAAATTCCTACGATCTGATCGTGGAGGAGAATATTTGAGTTACGAGTTTGGTGTACATTTGAAACAATGCAGAATAGTTTCGCAACTCACGCCACCCGGAACACCACAGCGTAATGGTGTGTCCGAACGTCGTAATCCTACTTTACTTTATGGTGCGATCTATGATGTCTCTTACTGATTTACCGCTATCATTTTGGGGTTATGCTCTAGAGACGGCCGCATTCACGTTAAATAGGGCACCATCAAAATCCGTTGAGACGACGCCTTATGAACTGTGGTTTGGCAAGAAACCAAAGTTGTCGTTTCTGAAAGTTTGGGGCTGCGATGCTTATGTGAAAAAGCTTCAACCTGATAAGCTCGAACCCAAATCGGAGAAATGTGTCTTCATAGGATATCCAAAGGAAACTATTGGATACACCTTCTATCATAGATCCGAAGGCAAGACTTTTGTTGCTAAATTCGGAAACTTTCCAGAGAAGGAGTTTCTCTCGAAAGAAGTGAGTGGGAGGAAAGTAGAACTTGATGAGGTAACTGTACCTGCTCCCTTATTGGAAAGTAGTACATCACAGAAACCGGTTTCTGTGACACCTACACCAATTAGTGAGGAAGCTAATGATGATGATCATGAAACTTCAGAAGAAGATACTACTGAACCTCGTAGATCGACCAGAGTAAGATCCGCACCAGAGTGGTACGGTAATCCTGTTCTGGAAGTCATGCTACTAGATCATGATGAACCTACGAACTATGGAGAAGCGATGGTGAGCCTAGATTCCGCAAAATGGCTTGAAGCCATGAAATCTGAGATGGGATCCATGTATAAGAACAAAGTGTGGACTTTGGTTGACTTGCCCAAAGATCGGCAAGCAATTGAGAATAAATGGATCTTCAAGAAGAAGACTGACGCTGACGGTAATGTTACTGTCTACAAAGCTCGACTTGTCGCAAAAGGTTTTCGACAAGTTCAAGGGATTGACTACGATGAGACCTTCTCACCCGTAGTGATGCTTAAGTCTGTCCGAATCATGTTAGCAATTGCCGCATTTTATGATTATGAAATTTGGCAGATGGATGTCAAAACTGCATTCCTGAATGGATTTCTAGAAGAAGAGTTGTATATGATGCAGCCGGAAGGTTTTGTCGATCCAAAGGGAGCTAACAAAATGTGCAAGCTCCAGCGATCCATTTATGGACTGGTGCAAGCCTCTTGGAGTTGGAATAAACGCTTTGATAGTGTGATCAAAGCATTTGGTTTTGTACAGACTTTTGGAGAAGCCTGTATTTACAAGAAAGTGAGTGGGAGCTCTGTAGCATTTCTGATATTATATGTACATAACATATTACTAATCGGAAATGATATAGAATTTCTGGATAGCATAAAGGGATACTTGAATAAGAGTTTTTTAATGAAAGACCTCGGTGAAGCTGCTTACATATTGGGCATTAAGATCTATAGAGATAGATCAAGACGCTTAATTGGACTTTCACAAAGCACATACCTTGACAAAATTTGGAAGAAGTTCAAAATGGATCAAGCAAAGAAAGGATTCTTGCCTGTGTTACAAGGTGTGAAATTGTGTAAGACTCAATGCCGGACCAATGCAGAAGATAGAGAGAAAATGAAAGATGTTCCCTATGCTTCAGCCATAGGCTCTATCATGTATGCAATGTTGTGTACCAGACCTGATGTGTGTCTTGCTATAAGTCTAGCAGGGAGGTACCAAAGTAATCCAGGAGTGGATCACTGGACAGCGGTCAAGAACATCCTGAAATACCTGAAAAGGACCAAGGATATGTTTCTCATATATGGAGGTGACAAAGAGCTCATCGTAAATGGTTACGTTGATGCAAGCTTTGACACTGATCGGACGATTCTAAATCGCAAACTGGATACGTGTTTACATTAAACGGTGGAGTTGTTAGTTGGTGCAGTTCTAAACAAAGCGTTGTGGCGGGATCTACATGTGAAGCGGAGTACATAGCTGCTTCGGAAGCAGCAAACGAAGGAGTCTGGATGAAGGAGTTCATATCCGATCTAGGTGTCATACCTAGTGCATCGGGTCCAATGAAAGTCTTTTGTGACAATACTGGTGCAATTGCCTTGGCAAAGGAATCCAGATTTCACAAGAGAACCAAGCACATCAATAGACGCTTCAATTCCATCCGGGATCTAGTCCAGGTGGGAGACATAGAGATTTGCAAGATACATACGGATCTGAATGTTGCAGACCCATTGACTAAGCTTCTTCCACGAGCAAAACATGATCAACACCAAAGCTCCATGGGTGTTAGAATCATTACTGTGTAATCTAGATTATTGACTCTAGTGCAAGTGGGAGACTGAAGGAAATATGCCCTAGAGGTAATAATAATGTTATTATTTTATGTCCTTATATCATGATAAATGTTTATTATTCATGCTAGAATTGTATTATCCGGAAACATAATACTTGTGTGAATACATAGACAAACTAAACGTCACTAGTATGCCTCTACTTGACTAGCTCGTTAATCAAAGATGGTTATGTTTCCTAACCATAGACATGTGTTGTCATTTGATTAACGGGATCACATTATTAGGAGAATGATGTGATTGACATGACCCATTCCATTAGCTTAGCACCCGATCGTTTAGTATGTTGCTATTGCTTTCTTCATGACTTATACATGTTCCTATGACTATGAGATTATGCAACTCCCGTTTGTCGGAGGAACACTTTGTGTGATACCAAACGTCACAACGTAATTGGGTGATTATAAAGGAGCTCTACAGGTGCCTCCAAAGGTAAATGTTGGGTTGGCATATTTCGAGATTAGGATTTGTCACTCCGATTGTCGGAGAGGTATCTCTAGGCCCTCTCGGTAATGCACATCACATAAAGCCTTGCAAGCATTGCAACTAATAAGTTAGTTACGAGATGATGTATTACGAGACGAGTAAAGAGACTTGCCGGTAACGAGATTGAACTAGGTATTGAGATACCGACGATCGAATCTTGGGCAAGTAGCATACCGATGACAAAGGGAACAACGTATGTTGTTATGCGGTCTGATCGATAAAGATCTTCGTAGAATATGTGGGAGCCAATATGAGCATCCAGGTTCCGCTATTGGTTATTAACCGGAGACGTGTCTCGGTCATGTCTACATTGTTCTCGAACCCGTAGGGTCTGCACGCTTAAGGTTTCGATGACAGTTACATTATGAGTTTATGAGTTTTGTTGTACTGAAGTTAGTTCGGAGTCCCGGATGTGATCACGGACATGACGAGGAGTCTTGAAATGGTCAAGACATAAAGATTGATATATTGGACGGCTATATTCGGACACCGGAAGTGTTCCGGGTGATTTTGGAGAAAACCGGAGTGCCGGAGGGTTACCGGAACCCCCCCGGGAGAAGTAATGGGCCTTATGGGCCCTAGTGGAGAGAGAGAGGGGCGGCCAGGGTGGGCCGCGTGCCCCCTCTCCCTCTGGTCCGAATTGGACTAGGACAGGGGGGGGGGCGGCGGCGCCCCCTTTCCTTCTCCCTCTCCCCCTTCCTTTCCCCCTCCTAGTAGGAGTAGGAAAGAGGGGAGTCCTACTCCTACTAGGAGGAGGACTCCTCCTCCTTGGCACGCCCTAGGGCCGGACGGCCTCCTCCCCTTGCTCCTTTATATACGGGGGCAGGGGGCACCCCTAGACACACAAGTTGATCCACGTGATCATTTTCTTAGCCGTGTGCGGTGCCCCCTTCCATCATACTCCTCGATAGTATTGTAGCGGTGCTTAGGCGAAGCCCTGCGATGGTAGAACATCAAGATCGTCACCACGCTGTCGTGCTGATGGAACTCTTCCCCGACACTTTGCTGGATCGGAGTCCGGGGATTGTCATCGAGCTGAACGTGTGCTAAAACTCGGAGGTGCCGTAGTTTCGGTGCTTGATCGGTCGGGCCGTGAAGACATACGACTACATCAACCGCGTTGTCATAATGCTTCCGCTGTCGGTCTACAAGGGTACGTAGATCACACTCTCCCCTCTCGTTGCTATGCATCACCATGATCTTGCGTGTGCGTAGGAATTTTTTGAAATTACTACGTTCCCCAACAACTAATAGATCATACATATTTAAAGAGCATTTTTTATTGCTTGCAACAATGACAACTTACTTGAAGGATCTTATTAATTCCATAGGTAGATATGGTGGACTCTCATGGAAAACCTGGGTTTAAGGATATTTGGAAGCACAAGTAGTATCTCTACTTGGTGCAAAGAATTTGGCTAGCATAAGGGGAAAGGCAAGCTCAACATGTTGGATGATCCATGACAATATAATTTATTTCGGATATAAGAAAACATAACCCATTACGTTGTCTTCCTTGTCCAACATCAACTTTTTAGCATGTCATATTTTAATGAGTGCTCACAATCATAAAAGATGTCCAAAATAGTATATTTATATGTGAAGACCTCTCTTTCTTTACTACTTCCTGTTAATTGCAACGATGACCAAAACTATGTTTGTCAGCTCTCAACAACTTTTATTCATCAAACTATTTATATGTGAAGTCATTACTCTCCATAAGATTAATATGATCTCTTTATTTCTTTTTGTTCTTTCTTCCCCCTTTTTTTATTCCCTCAAGATCATAGCAAGATAACCAAGCCCTTGACTCAAAACTAATCTTTATTATATATAGCTCACAGACTCGGTTACATAGATAAGGATCAACACAAAAACTCAAAGCTAGATCATACTAAACTTTATCTACTAGATCAAGATATAACCAAAAGGATCGAACTAAGAAAAATGGTAAAGATAGAAGTGTGATGGCGATACGATACTGGGGCACCTCCCCCAAGCTTGGCAGTTGCCAAGGGGAGTGCCCATACCCATGTATTTATGTCTCTTTCTTCAGAGGTGGTGACGATGGAGTTGTTGATGATGTAGGCTTGTCGTCCATCTTCCAAGGCATAGGCTCACCATCATAGAAGGATGATCGAGTCTCCGGGATCCTCAAATCTGCAGCCAAACTCATCCTCTTGAATCTATATTCATACTCACAATTTTGGTTTTGCAGGTCATAGATCTGGGCTTGGAGGTGTTCGATTTTCTCGTGAAGCTTGAAGATGGTATCCCCAATGTTCTTGGCATCCAGCTTGTGGTTGTTGGTGAACTCCGCGATCATCATGTGGTTGGCGTCGAGTCCGCGTTCCACCATCCCCTGGCACTTGAAAACTTGTTGCTCCATTACTTCGAGTCTTGTCTCCACGCTTCCGGTCCTCCTTGGTCCCTCAACATCGTGGATGTGTAGCACCCTGTGGGTGTCAAAACCGGCGGATCTCGGGTAGGGGGTCCCGAACTGTGCATCTAAGGCGGATGGTAACAGGAGGCAAGGGACACGATGTTTTACCCAGGTTCGGGCCCTCTTGATGGAGGTAAAACCCTACGTCCTGCTTGATTTATTCTTGATGATATGAGTATTACAAGAGTTGATCTACCACGAGATCGGAGAGGCTAAACCCTAGAAGCTAGCCTATGGTAGGATTGTATGTTGTCCTATGGACTAAAACCCTCCGGTTTATATAGACACCGGAGGGGGCTAGGGTTACACAAGGTCGGTTACAAAGGAGGAGATATACATATCTGTATTGCCTAGCTTGCCTTCCACGCCAAGTAGAGTCCTATCCGAACACGAGACAAAGTCTTCAATCTTGTATCTTCATAGTCCAACAGTCCGGCCATAGGATATAGTTCGGCTGTCTGGATACCCCCTAATCCAGGACTCCCTCAGTAGCCCCAGAACCAGGCTTCAATGACGATGAGTCCGGCGCGCAGTGTTGTCTTCGGCATTGCAAGGCGGGTTCTTCTCCATATTTTGAACGTTCGTAAAGCAGTGTTCGGTCCCATAAATGTTTGGACCTCTTGGCTTCCGTGCCCAATAAGGGCTATCTCCCACGCGTCGAATGAATACGAGGCGCCGGTGCGTTTTTACATTCGCCCCCCTAGCTAGATAAATAAATTATCTATTAAAGGGATGGGGATTCTTAGATCCGATCCATACCATCCTCCCCCCAACGAGAATCCATCAGAGCGCGTTTCGGAAAGATCATCCAGCATGGCCGACCTCCGCAACTCCTCCTCCCGCCCCCGTAGCCCTAAGCCCGGTGATTGGGAGAGGTGTTCAGTCCCACATAGTCGATTGGTCGAACTGCAGACCAAGGGATTTCTCCCTCCGGCGTATATGGTGCCCGTCCGAGCTAGGCTCGCCACCTACAATGGCGGGGAGCAAGCGGAGAGCTTCCCCAGCCCCTCTATGGGGGAGCGGGTATGCCTTGTCCCCTATCTATTGAGGGGACTCAGATTTCCAATTCATCCATTCCTCCGCGGGCTCCTGGAGTTCTACGGTCTCCAATTACACAATTTCACCCTTGCCTCCATCCTACATATCGCCGGCTATGTTGCTCTCTGCGAGTTGTTCCTGGGTTGCGAGGCTCTCTTCAAGCTGTGGAAAAGGCTATTTTGCCTCCTCCCTCGCACACAGAGGGGGTCACTTTATCAAGTGGGCGGAGCCGAAATATGGCACATCGCTGGTACTGGATACCTGTCCGGTACCCCGAAGAAGTCATCCGAAGACTGGCCTTCGGAAAGGTTTTATATGGAGGACGTTCCCCTTCCGGACCCTGTTCGGCGGGGTCTTCCTGAGTTCAGCAATGCTCCTCTGAAGAAACGCCGAAGTTGGCGCCCACGGAGCCCCCAGGTGGAAGACAACGGAGAAGTTCTCTACCTGATGAACCTGATTAAAGCACTGGCTCAATCAGGATTGACAGTAATTGAAGTTATGTCGATTTGCATAATGCGGGGAGTGCAACCACTTCAATATCGTGGGCACCCCTTATGGTGTTTTAACGGGGCGGACGACGCCACCCGCTGCGGGCGTAAGGGTCCGGACAATGCTGCCGCTTTAGCAAAAATTATGTCCTAATTGTTCAAGGGAGAGGAAGAGGACTTCATCCGCATCAAGCCACGGGATGGATTCTCCATGTACAATCCTCCAAGCTGGGTAAGTCATATCTCCTTACTCCCATTTTTTCCGCATTCTGTGTCGTAAGTATTCACCTTGCCACTTTGCGGTAGGAACTACGGGAAGCCATAAAGGAGGTCAGCAGCCCTTCTCCACAACCAGAGGATCCTGACCGGGCCCTCGACTCCGGACTTGAAGAAGATCCAGTTATATTCGTGGAGCTGATAGACCGGCAGCTCTATCAGTGAAGCTGCGATGATGCCATGGTGGCCATTACGGCCGACTATCCCGGACTGCTTCCCGCATCGCACGTAAAAAACCAAAAAAAATCCCAACTCCAAAAACTAGGATCCCCTGTTAGACACTTCACCTACCATATACATATGGCGTTTTTATAGGGAAGGCATTCGGGACGCCCTGCCGGACCCGCAGCAACTTGCCAACAAGAGGCACCGAGGCCGGGCAGGCCAAAAAGGAAGGCGGTCAGGACGGAGACGCCGGCGCAAAGGTATAATAGAAACCCCGCTCCGTGGTTGTCGTCTTTCTCGAAATGTAACGACGCCCGTGTTTCTTTAACAGAAAAAACACTCGCCGGAATATGTCCAGCGATGCTGCTAATCATGCTTCCACCAGTCGGGCGCCAGGACCGGACATAGAGGCGGAAGCCGATATGGGACGGGCGCCGGATAATCCCCCTACAAAGGATGTGGATAGATTATCCGCTACAAACTCAGAAGTGGAAAGCGCCATGAATCATAGGCGCCGTCGAGCCGTACTCCGTGACGCTTGTTTCTCACCAGAGGCATTTGATGCCTTCAATTCTGGAGAGGCGTACCTCCGTGCTGCTCAAGATGGTCTAGCCAGAGCCACAGATCGGTATGTAAAGGATGTACGGGTAAGTAAATCTGACGATTTATATGTATCAGTAGCCCCTGAGACTTGAAACAGTTAGCAGAACTGATTTAAGGATCATCTTTATTGTGCAGGTTCTTACAGAGAAGAATACTAGGCTGTCACAGGAGCTGGAGGAATGCAAAACCCAACCGCGGGCTGCTGTTGCCGCATTGTAGGAACCGAAAAAGTCTCCCGCTGGTAACATTTACTTTAAAGAATGATGGTTACCATATAGTGTGAGGCGTGGCTGCAGATCTAACAATAGATGTTGCAGATGAATCCGGAGAAAATCCGGAGGACCAGCATGTCGTGCGACAACTAGAGGCTGGCAAACGCGTGCTGACTGAGGTTAGGTGGGAGAAAAACAATATCCAAGACGCCAATATCAAGCTGAGCGTGGAACTAAAAAACGTTCGAGCCCAACTTGCAAACTCCGAGAAGGAGAATAAGAGGCTTCGGCGCGGCATTTTCAGTAAGTGCTTGAACGAATCCTTTTTGAAGGAGTTCGGCAAAGAAGCCGACTAACAGCGTTATGTCTGTAGGTATGCTGACGGGTCGTCCCGCGGAGGAAATGCCCGGGTCTGCGGGTGATCTGCTATCTGAGCTCTCACATCTGCATGAACAAGTTCGGCAGGTGATGCAAGGTGTTGCCCAGGCCTTGTGGCCATCCGTCTCCCTGCCAGAAGGCATTGTAGAGCTTACGGAGAAGCTCAAGGGAGCACGGCGGCGCTTCCGATTATGGAAGATATCGGCCTGTCGACAAGGTGCCAGAGAAGCCTGGGGCATGGTGAAGACGCGGTATACCAAGGCTGACCCAAATCACATGGCCGAGGTCGGACCTGTGGGGCCCGACGGAAAAGAGATCCCCGTTAGCTTAGTTTATGAGCAAGTAGAATTAGCCGCAAAGTATTCCCAACAGGATTGTAGGCTAGACCACCTGTTGGATGGTATAGAAGAGGAATTTAGTCAGTCTGCATGACTATGTAATTAAAGTGACATGTATAATGCCTTCTAGCCGGATTGTAGATCATTTGTCTTGGCGGACCTTTTCGCTTCAACCTCGGGACCCGATAGTCCGAAGTGTATCCGAATACCCGCGTAGATATATAAGAACCGGGGTATGCGTGGATACCAGGCGTATGGGTCATTAGTGCTTGAACGGACAAGTGCCCAACTAGTTATGTTATATTACATGGGTAGTAAGAAACATCTTCTAGGGAGAATAGTTCCGTTAAGGGTTCCTTTCCCTGGGTATGTGAGGGAGTCCTGGATTAGGGGGTGTCCGGATAGCCGGACTATACCTTCGGCCGGACTCCTGGACTATGAAGATACAAGATTGAAGACTTCGTCCCGTGTCCGGAAGGGACTTTCCTTGGCGTGGAAGGCAAGCTTGGCGATACAGATATGTAGATCTCCTACCATTGTAACCGACTCTGTGTAACCCTAGCCCTATCCGGTGCCTATATAAACCGGAGGGTTTTAGTCCGTAGAACAACTACAATCATACCATAGGCTAGCTTCTAGGGTTTAGCCTCCTTGATCTCGTGGTAGATCTACTCTTGTACTACCCATATCATCAATATTAATCAAGCATGACATAGGGTTTTACCTCCATCGAGAGGGCCCAAACCTGGGTAAAAACATCGTGCCCCTTGTCTCCTGTTACCATCCGCCTAGACGCACAGTTCGGGACCCCCTACCCGAGATCCGCCGGTTTTGACACCGACATTGGTGCTTTCATTGAGAGTTCCTCTATGTCGTCGCCATCAGGAAGGATGCCTCATCCCGTCTTTAAAGACGGCACCGTTGCTAAGGGAGCTTTGGTTGTCGGCCAAACTCTCCGGCTAGGTGGTTTCCTTATGACCGCTTGTTCGGCTGCTGCGCCGACGATGACCTCTCGGGTCATCGAAAGCAATCTTCACATCAGCTCAGAATTCGCCGAGCAGCTAGATCCAATGGAGCTCTCTTCCCTAAACGAGCTCTTGGATCGCATAGCCGCCCTGGGAGTCGCTACGGATTATGACCAGATTGGGCTTAAACCCGATCTGAGAGAGATTAACTCTCCCCAGGTCACCCATCACGTTGCCGTGGTAGAGGGACAGTGCAGCGACCCTTCATCTATCTTAAGGACTAGCTACGTCCGGATTCCCGATCCCTCCAAGCCGGATACCCGCGGAGGGGAGGACATCACTCAAGACCTGAACTTAAAGTCAGGCGACGGGCTAGATTCATTGGATAGCATCCAAGAATCCAAACTTCTGAGTTCGGAAACTCCTTGGCCCCTGGGTCTCAGATTGGGTGAGGTTTCGGATTTGATTCCACCCACCCACCCGTACATAAGCGATCTATCCCAAATTAGGCAAGAGCCCGAAGAAACAGTACATCATTACTGGGCCAGATTCCTCCTGGTTATGAACAGGATAAAGGACTACCGCGAGGAAGATGCAATTTCATTCTTCTGCAATAATTGCACTGACAAGGGAATCCTCAACACCATAAGTCGCCGTGATATTACACGCTTCGCTGACTTGGCGTCCATAGTACGAAAGTACTGTGCGATGGAAAGCGCCTGGAAAACCAAAATAAAATTTTGGGACAATCCGGCCCTGAATACAAACCCAATCCGAAATAAAAGGGTGCATCATCGCCAGACACCCGGGTTCAATACCAAAAAGCAAAAGCCCTCTACAGGGCACGGAACCGTACTGGAAGGATGGCTTAATGGACCCTGTAAAATTCACAGTGCAGAGGGCGCCACACCAACTCACAGCCTTAGAGCATGTTGGATACTCCAGCAGGTGGCAAAAATTGGCGAAGATCTCCTAATTCCAGAAGCCACAGAAAGCCACCCCAGAGACACCAGTACGGTATTAACAGTCTTCGAGACTTTCGCATCAAATAATATGCAAAAAAGAACACTCCGCAGCCTTGCCGAAGTCTACCAAGTAGCAACAATAAACCCATGGAGTGACACGGCTATTACTTTTAATGCCAGTGATGAAGCTAAATTCCGAACAGCCTGAGCACCAGCCGCATTGGTCCTCAGTCCAATAGTGGACAGCTTTCGTCTTACCAAGGTACTCATGGATGGCGGCAGCGGATTGAACCTCATTTATGAGGAAACCCTTCAAAAAATGGAAATAGACTGGAACCGCATTGAGCGAAGCAGCACAACCTTTAGAGGAATAATCCCCAGTCGGGAAGCGCGATGTACAGGAAAAATCACACTAGATGTGGTGTTCGGCACGCCGGATAATTACAGGTCCGAAGTGGTCACGTTCCAAGTGGCCCCGTTCAGTAGCGGATATCACGCTCTGCTAGGGCGGGAAGCATTTACAATCTTCCAAGCAATACCCCATTACGGGTACATGAAGCTCAAGATGCTCGGGCCTAACGGAATCATCACTCTCGCTAGTGATCCGGACATAGCACTCCGCGCTGAAAACAAGACAGTCGCACTGGCCCTCGAGGCACTATCCGAAGCCCTAGCGGCTGAGGAACTGACTGCGCTGCGCTCCACGGTGAATAGGGACGATGTGATACTCGACAAAAGATCCAAGTCCACCTCCTTTAAACCGGTGGACGAAATAGTTAAATTCCAGGTCCATCCAACGGACCCCAATAAAACAGCTTCCATCGGGGCACAGTTAAACCCTGATGTAGACGCCGCACTGCGAGAGTTCCTACGAGAGAACTGGGACATTTTCGCCTGGCACCCTTCAGACATGCCAGGAATCCCACGTAGGCTGGCCGAACACAGCTTAAATATCCTAAAAGGATTCAAGCCAGTCAAACAGGCTCTTCGGTGTTTTTCCGAACCTAAGAGACATGCCATGGGAGAGGAACTAGCCAAGATATTGGAGGCCGGATTCATCAAAGATATAAAACACCCGGACTGGCTAGCAAACCTGGTGATGGTACCAAAGAAGGACAAATCCTGGCGCCTGTGCGTTGATTTTAAAGACCTTAACAAGGCTTGCCCAAAGGATCCCTTCCCTCTCCCCCGCGTTGATCAAATTATCGACGCTACCGCAGGACACGATCCATTGTGTTTCCTCGATGCATACTCTGGCTACCATCAAATAAAGATGGCAGAGTCAGACCAAGCCGCAACGGCATTCATCACACCATACGGCCCATTCTGCTTCAACACAATGCCCTTCGGGCTCAAAAACACCGGCGCAACATATCAGCGCATGATTCAGACATGTCTGGCAAACCAGATCGGCAAAACAGTGGAGGCATACGTAGATGATGTGGTTGTTAAAACAAGACATGTCGAATCTCTAGTAGACGACTTGAGGCTAACATTCGATAACCTCCGAACATACGACATCAAGCTCAACCCGGAAAAATGCATTTTCGGCGTTCCAGCCGGAAAGCTCTTGGGCTTCATTGTATCCGGTAGAGGAATTGAAGCAAATCCAGCCAAGATCCGAGCTCTGTCACAATTGGATATCCCGAAGGACCTCAAACAAATACAAAAATTAACCGGATGTGTGGCGGCTCTAAGCCGCTTTATCTCCCGCTTGGGAGAAAAGGCCCTACCCCTTTACCGCCTCCTTCGGCGCACCAAACACTTCGAGTGGACGGATGCAGCCACGGCCGGACTCGACAAAATAAAAGCCATCTTGGCAACAAACCCAGTCCTGGCTGAGCCAAACATTGGCGAACCAATGCTATTATACATTGCAGCAACCCATCAGGTCGTAAGCGCAGTGCTCGTTGTCGAACGAGAAACGGACGGACACAAATTCCCCCTTCAAAAGCTGGTCTACTATGTGTCCACTATCCTTACTCCGTGCAAGTCATGGTACCCACATTATCAAAAGATTGTGTATGCAGTATTTATGGCATCCCGGAAGCTGCGACACTACTTTCAAGAGTGTTCAATAACAGTAGCCTCGGAAGTGCCACTTAACGATATTATAAACAACCGCGACGCGATGGGCCGGATTGCAAAATGGGCCATTGAGCTCCTCCCGTTCGACATAACTTACAAGCCACGGTGAGCTATCAAGTCGCAAGTTTTGGCCGACTTCGTCGCAGAATGGACGGAGGCCGAACTCCCTAAAGAGTACGGCACATATTCAAACTGGGTCATGCACTTCGACGGCTCCAAAATGTTGGCTGGTCTAGGGGCTGGCGTCGTTTTGACGTCCCCCATAGGA
The DNA here is from genome assembly GCF_002162155.2 of Triticum dicoccoides. Taxonomy (NCBI): domain Eukaryota; kingdom Viridiplantae; phylum Streptophyta; class Magnoliopsida; order Poales; family Poaceae; genus Triticum; species Triticum dicoccoides. The sequence continues at coordinate 347,687,067 of NC_041380.1, forward strand.
GACACAGTTCAATACGTACTCTAGATAATGTACACAGACTCCAACAATGCAGCCGAATATGAGGCCCTTTTACATGGTCTCCGGATGGCAATATCCATGGGCATTCAACGCCTAGAGGTGCGCGGGGACTCGAACCTCGCAATATCCCAAATAAATGGAGACTTTGATGCCAAGGATCCAAAAATGGCAGCTTATCGCAACGCCGTCCTAAAAATGTTAGCTCGGTTCGAAGGGCTCGAATTTCACCATATAGCCCAGGAAAATAATCAGGCAGCAGATGTCCTGGCACGCATCGGCGCAAAACACGATGTAGTCCCCCCAACATCTTCTTGGAAAGGCTGTTCAAGCCATCCGAAGCATGGGAAGGGGAACCTAGCAATAACAGCCCGAACCCAACCGCACTGCCCGACACCGAACACTCTGACATACTTGGAGGCTCTGCTAATGAAATAACACCTTCAGCCCACGTAATAATGGCCGTCGTCGCCCCGTGGACAGAACCATTCCTCGCCTACCTTACTAGGCAGGAACTCCCCAGGACCAAAATGAGGCACGCTGCATAGTACGGCGATCTAAAGCCTATAAAGTCCATGAGGGAGAGCTTTATAAGAAAAGCACTACCGGAGTCCTTCAAAGGTGCATCTCCGAAGAGGAAGGGCGGAACCTCCTGGCTGAAATTCATGCCGGACTCGGCGGTCATCACGCTGCAGCTCGGTCCCTTGTAAGCAAGGCCTTCCATACAGGCTTTTATTGGCCGACGGCCCGGGCAGACGCCCAGGACTTAGTCCAACGATGCGTCAGTTGCCAGCTTTTTGCAAACCTAAGCCATATGCCTCCCACCGCCCTCCAAACTATCCCCATCACTTGGCCCTTCGCGGTCTGGGGGCTTGACATGGTTGGACCCCTTAAAAGCGGAACCCATAAGAAAAAATACTTACTGGTCATGGTGGATAAGTTCACCAAATGGATAGAAGCCAAGCCTGTTAAGTCGGCCGAATCCGGACCGGTGATAGACTTTATATCCGGGGTTGCACACTGTTACGGCATCCCCCACAGCATCATCACTGATAACGACACGAACTTTACGGCCGACGAGGTAAAACTCTGGTGCAAAAACATGGGCATCAAGCTCGATTATGCTTTCGTCTATCACCCACAAACTAACGGCCAGGTCGAACATGCAAATGGTCTTATCATGAGCGGCATCAAACCCAGATTAGTGCGGTCCCTTAAGGAATCTAATACGCACTAGGTAGAGGAGCTCGACTCCGTACTCTGGGGGCTGCGAACCATGCCGAATCGCACCACTGGATACACACCATTCTTCATGGTGTACGGTGCGGAGGCAGTTTTGCCCTGCGACATAATTCATGACTCACCTCGAGTGCGCATGTACAAAGAAAGAGAAGCCGAGCTCGATCAGCAGGACAATTTGGACGCCTTGGAGGAAGAACGTGACGTGGCAAAAGCCCGTTCCGCATTCTATCAACAGCAGGCTCGAAGATACCAAAGCAGAAAAGTATGGGCCAAAAATTACAACGTTGGCGAATTAGTTCTACGCCTGTCGAACAAGAAAAAAGACAAACTCAAGCCCAAGTGGGAAGGTCCCTTCATAATTGACCAAGTCCTGACTGGTGGAGCGTACCGCCTGCGAGATGCATCGGATAACCGACTCGAGCCGAACCCATGGAACGCAACCCGTCTCCAAAGATTCTATGCCTAGCGCCAGACTCTGTGTTCGTCTCCTTCCTCTGTCCATTTTTTATATACTTTCTGTCTTACATTTCTCTCCTTCTCCCCTCTCTCTCTCTTATAGCCTTTAAAGGCTCATAAAGTGACGCGCTATCCGCACTCATTAAACCTGGGGGCTTCTTTAAACAGAAGCTTATTTATACGGGCTTCATGCCCAACACATGTGTCACACTTCCGCATGTACCTTTTATTCACCATTATATGCATCGATATGACTTAAGTTTTGGCCAAGCTGGGTTGCCTGGCTCCTGTGCTTACCCCTACGTTCCCGATTGTTCGGCTAGGTGGTAAAGGGAGCACCTCTGCGATTATTACTACCGGCTCAGCCGGATGTGTACCTCAGACTGGGTGAAGCCGAAAGCTAGCGTTCTTAAGGGAATATTCGGTCGGTGAACTAAAGATGATCTTTTTTTCACTTATTTATCTATACGCTCCCAGATGTTTTTCCTGCGTCTCTTTTCGCAGAATGGACATGCACTTTAGGGCATGCCTCCCAGGGAAAGGAACCCCTAACGGAACTATTCTCCCTGGAAGATGTTTCTTACTAACCATGTAATATAACATAACTAGTTGGGCACTTGTCTGTTCAAGCACTAATGACCCCTACGCCTAGTCTCCATGCATACCCCGGTTCTTATATAACCGCGAGGGTATTCGGACACACTCCGGACCGTCAGGTCCCGAGGTTGAAGCGAAAAGGTCGGCCATGACAAACGATCTACAATCCGGCTAGAAGGCATTACACATGTCAATTAAAATTACATAGTCAATCTGACTGATTGTATTCCTCTTCAATACCATCTAACAGGCTGTCTAGCTTATAGTCCTGTTGGGAATACTTTGCGGCCAATTCTACTTGGTCATATACTAAGCTCACAGGGATCTCCTTCCCATCGGGCCCCACGGGTCTGACCTCAGCCATGTGGTTTGGGTCAGCCTTCGTGTACCGCGTCTTCACCATGGCCCGGGCCTCCCTGGCGCCTTGACGGCAGGCCGACATCTCCCACAATCGGAAGCGCCACCGCGCTCCCTTCAGCTTCTCTACAAGCTCTCCAAGGCCTTCGGGCATGGAGACGGATGTCCACAAGGCCTGGGTGACGCCTTGCATCACCTACCGAACTCGCTCATGCAGTTGTGAGAGCTCAGGAAGAAGGTCACCCGTAGAACCAGTCATTTCCTCTACAGGACGACCTGTTAGCATACCTACAGACATTACTCTGTTAGTCGACTTCCTCGCCGAACTCTTTTTTTTCAAAGTTCGTTTAAGCACTTACTAAATATGCCGCGTCGAAGCCGCTGATTCTCCTTAACGGAGTCCAATAGCTGGGCACGAACATCCTTCAGTTCAACGCCCAGCTTGGTGTTGGCATCTTGGAGATTGTTCTTCTCCCGCCTCACCTTTGTCAGCACACTCTCACCAGCCTTCAGCTGGCATAGGAGTTGTTGCTTTTCCGGATTCAATCTGGCGCCATCTGCAATTTCATTTGTCGGATTTGCACCCACGCCACTCTTCGCAAAATACTTATCTTTTGAAGCGTATATTACCAGAGGGGGTCTCCTTGGGCTCCCCTGCCGCGGCTAGTGCGGCCTCAAGTTGGGCTTTGCACTCTTCCAGCTCCTGGGACAGTAGGGTATTCTTTTCTGTAAGAACCTGCATAACAAATGATCCTTAAATCAGTTATTCTAACTGTTTCAAGTCTCAGGGGCTACTGGTATATATATATAATTACCAAAATTTTCTTACCCGTATGTATTTTACATATTGCTCCGTGGCTCTGGCTAGACCATTTTGAGCGGCACGGAGGTACGCATCTCCCGAATTGAAGGCATCCAATGCCTCTTGGGAGAAACAAGCGTCACGAAGAACTGTCTGGCGACACCTGTGGTTCATGGCACTCTCCACCTCGGAATTAGTGGCAGATAGCCTGTCCGCATCCTCTGTCGGAGGAGCGTCCGGTGCGCGCCTTGTGTTCGCCTCCGCTTCCGGACTAGGCTTTGGAGCCTGGCTGGTGGAGGCGCGATTGGCAACCTCTCCGGATATAGTCCGGCGAGGTCTCTTCGTCCTGAAGAGAGCACGAGCGTTAATATGCCTTGAAGGAATAACACCTGGGAATAAGATGGGCGCTATACCTTTGCGTCGACGTCTCAGTCTGGACCGCACTTCTTTTCAGCCCGCGGGGCCTTGCCGCCCCTCGTTGGCTAGTCACCGCAGGCTCGGCCTCCCGCTCAAGGACCTCCCCTGCAAAACATGGTTGTCATACGGCAATCGAAAACACGCGAGGATAGATCCCTTTTCAAAGTGCTGGGACTTCGGTCTCAGTTACCTATGAGGCTGGGAGTAGCCCTGGGTAATCGGCCGTAATGGCCACCAAGGCGTTTTCCTTGCTCAATTAATGAAACACCCCATCAATCAGCTCCACAGATAAGTCCGGATCCTCTTGAGAGGCCGGGTCGAAGGACCGCCCCGGATCCTCGGGTTGTGGAGGAGGGCTGTTTATTTCTTTAACATCCTGGCGCAGTTCCTGCTTGAAGTCATTAGACTGAATATTTAATGATGGGAATATAAAACGGGTGGGCAAGTAAAAGTGTCCACTTACCCAACTTGGCGGATTGTACATAGAAAATCCACCCTGTGGGTTGACGCGGAGAAATTCCTCCTCTTCTCCCTTGTACAAAGCGGACAAGATCTTTATTAGAGCGGCAGCCGAATCCGGCCCCTTACGGCCGTGGCGGGTGGCGTCGTCCTCCTCGTTGAAGTCCCACATGGGGTGGCCTCTATACTGAAGCGGCTGCACCCCTCGCATGATGCATGCGGCCATGACCCAGATCATGGTTAGTCCGGAATGAGCTAACAATCTTATCCGGCCCATCAGGTAAATAACGTCCTTGTCGCTTTCCCTTTGAGGGCTCCATGGACGCCAGCTTAGGCGCTTCTTTAGGGGAGCACTGTCGAACTCAGGGAGGCCGATCCGGACAGGATCCGGCAGCGGGATGTCCTCTATATAAAACCATTCCAAAGGCCAGTCCTCGGACACCTTCTTTGGGGTTCCGGATAGATATCCGGTCCCGGTGATGTGCCACACTTCGGCTCCGCCCACTTGATATATTGACCCCTTCTGAGAACGGGGCACAAGGCAGAATAGCCTTTTCCATAGCGCGAAATGAGCCTCGCAGCCAAAAAACAGCTCGCAAAGGGCTACGAAGCCCGCGATATGCAATATGGAGGCAGGCGTGAGGTTGTGCAACTGGAGGCCATAGAACTCCAGGAGCCCCCAAAGAAACGGATGAATTGGAAATCCGAGCCCTCTTATTAAGTAAGGGACAAGGCATACCCGCTCTCCTTTGGAGGGATTGGGGGCGCTCTCCGCTTGCTCTCTGCCATTATAGGTGGCAAGTCCGGCTCGAACCGGGACCATATAGGCCGGGGGGAGAAATCCCTTGGTCTGGAGCATCACTAGCTCGCTGTGCGGGATGGAGCATCTCTCCCAATCTCCGGGCTGAGGGCTGGAAGGACGAGAGGAGGAGCTGCGGCGGCCGGCCATGATAGAATGGACCTTTGTCGGATACGCTCTGATGAAATACTCGCGGAGGGGAGAAGGTGTGGTTTGGATCTAAATCCTCATCCCCTTAAATAGGCGGCTCATTCATGCGGCTAGGGGTGTAAATGTAAAAACACCCAGACTTTTCGTATTCGTTTGACACGTGGAAGACGACCATTATGGGGCGTAGAAGCCAAGGAGGGCTACATTTACAAGAAACCGGACATTATTCAACAGGTACATGGAATTTGGAGGAGAACCCGCCTTGCAATGCCGAAGACAATTTGCGTGCCGGACTCGTCGTCATTGAAGCCTGGTTCGGGGGCTACTGAGGGAGTCCTGGATTAGGGGGTGTCCGGATAGTCGGACTATACCTTCGGTCGAACTCCCGGACTATGAAGATACAAGATTGAAGACTTCGTCCCGTGTCCGGAAGGGACTTTCCTTGGCGTGGAAGGCAAGCTTGGCGATACGGATATGTAGATCTCCTACCATTGTAACCGACTCTGTGTAACCCTAGCCCTCTTTGGTGCCTATATAAACCGGAGGGTTTTAGTCCGTAGAACAACTACAATCATACCATAGGCTAGCTTCTAGGGTTTAGCCTCCTTGATCTCGTGGTAGATCTACTCTTGTACTACCCATATCATCAATATTAATCAAGCAGGATGTAGAGTTTTACCTCCATCGAGAGGGCCCGAACCTGGGTAAAAACATTGTGCCCCCTGTCTCCTGTTACCATCCGCCTAGACGCACAATTCGGGACCCCCTACCCGAGATCCGCCGGTTTTGACACCGACAGTATGCATGCCCTAAGGTGCATGTCCGGATTGTGATAAGAAACACAGGAAAGAACATCTGGGGGTAGATATTGAAAATAAAAAAATCATATTTTGTTCACCGACCGAAAGGGAACGCTAGCTTTCGGCTTCACCCAGTGTGAGGTACACATCCAGTTGACCCGGCAGTAACAATCGCAGAGGTGCTCCCCTTATGCCCTAGCCGAATTAACGGGAACGTAGGGCATAAATACAAGAGCCAGGCAACCCAACTTGGCCAAAACTTAAGTCATATCGATGCATATAATGGCGAAAAAAGGTACATGCGGAAGTATAACACATGTGTGGGGCATGAGGCCCAGATAAATAATTAAGCTTCTGTGAAAGAAGCCCCCAGGTATGATGAGCGCGGCTAGCGCATCTATAATGTGCAAGCGGGGCACAAGTTGGCCCTTGAAGGCCTAGAGAAAGAATAGAAGAAAGAAAGAAAGAAAAACAAGACAGATAATATATATGCAAAAAATGGACAGAGGAAGGGGACGAACATAGAGTCCGGCGCTAGGCGTAGAATCTTCTGAGCCTGGCCGCGTTCCATGGGTTCGGCTCGAGTCGATTAGTCGATGCATCCCGTAGTCGGTACGCTCCACCGGTCAGAACTTGGTCAATAATGAAGGGACCTTCCCATTTGGGCTCAAGCTTGTTCTTTTTCTTATCCGACAGGCGTAGAACTAGTTCGCCAACGTTATAAGTTTTGGCCCGTACTTCTCTGCTATGGTATCTGCGAGCCTGTTGCTGATAAAATGCGGAACGGGCTTTTGCTATGTCGCGCTCCTCCTCCAGGGTGTCCAGACTGTCCTGCCGATCGAGCTCGGCTTCTCTTTCTTCATACGCGCACCCAAGGTGAGTCATGAATTATGTCACATGGCAAGACTGCCTCTGCGTCGTACACCATAAAGAAGGGTGTATATCTGGTACTACAATTCGGTGTGGTCCGCAGCCCCCAGAGTACGTAGTCGAGCTCCTCTACCCAGTGCGTGTTAGACTCCGTTAAGGAACGCACTAATCTGGGTTTAATGCCGCTCATTATAAGACCGTTTTCTCGCTCAACTTGGCCATTGGTTTGTGGGTGATAGAATGAAGCATAATCGAGCTTGATGCCCATTTTGCTGCACCAGAGTTTTACCTCATCGACAGTGAAGTTCGTGCCGTTGTCAGTGTGATGTTGTGGGGGACGCCATAACGGTGTACGACCCCGGATATGAAGTCTATCACCGGTCCGGATTTGGCTGTTTTAACAGGTTTGGCCTCTATCCATTTGGTGAATTTATCCACCATGACCAGTAAGTATTTTTTCTTGTGGGTTCCCGCTTTAAGGGGTCCAACCATGTCAAGTCCCCAGACCGCGAAGGGCCATGTAATGGGGATTGTTTGGAGGGCGATGGGTGGCATGTGGCTTTGATTTGCAAAGAGCTGGCAACCGGCGCAATGTTGGACCAAGTCCTATGCATCTGCCCGGGCCGTTGGCCAATAGAATCCTGTACGAAAGGCCTTGCTTACAAGAGCCCGGGCTGCAGTGTGGTGACCGTCGAGTCCGGCGTGAATTTCTGCCAAAAGGTTCCGCCCTTCCTCTTCGGAGATGCACCTTTCAAGGACTCTGGTGGTGCTTTTTTTATACAATTCTCCCTCATGGACCCTGTAGGCCTTAGATCGCCGCACTATGCAGCGTGCCTCATTTTGGTCCTCCGGAAGTTCCTGCCTAGTTAGGTAGGCCAGGAATGGTTCTGTCCACGGGGCTATAATGGCCATTATTACGTGGGATGAAGGTGTTATTTCGGTGGCGGAGCTTCCGATTGTGTCAGAGTGTTCGATATCGGGTATTTTGGCCGGGTCCGGACTATTGTTACCAGTGTCCCCTTCCCATACTACGGATGGCTTGAACAGCCTCTCCAAAAATATGTTGGGGGGGACCGCATCGCATTTTGTGCCAATGCGGGCGAGGATATCTGCCGCCTGATTGTTTTCCCGAGCCACATGGTGAAATTCGAGCCCCTCGAACCGAGCTGACATTTTTAGGACGGCGTTTTGGTAGGCTGCCATTTTCGGATCCTTGGCGTCAAAGTCTCCATTTATTTGGGATATTGCGAGGTTTGAATCCCCACGCACCTCCAGGCGTTGAATGCCCATGGAGACTGCCATCCGAAGACCATGCAACAGAGCTTCGTATTCGGCTGCGTTGTTGGAGTCTGTATACAATATTTGCAGTACATACTGAACGGTATATCCGGTTGGGGACGTCAGGACGATGCCAGCCCCTAGACCAGCCAGCATTTTAGAACCGTCTAAGTGCATGATCCAATTGGAGTATGCGCCGTACTCTTTAGGGAGTTCGGCTTCCGTCCATTCGGCGACAAAGTCGGCCAATACTTGCGACTTAATGGCTCGTTGATGTTTGTATGTTATGTCGAACGGGAGGAGCTCAATGGCCCATTTAGCAATCCGGCCCGTAGCATCGCGGTTGTTTATAATATCATTAAGTGGCACTTCCGAGGCTACTGTAACCGAACACTCTTGAAAGTAGTGTCGCAGCTTCCGGGATGCCATGAATACCGCATAGGCTATCTTTTGATAGTGTGGGTACCGTGATTTGCATGGAGTGAGGACAGTGGATACATAGTATACCGGCTTTTGAAGAGGGAATTTATGTCCGTCAGCTTCTCGTTCGACGACGAGCACTGCGCTTACAACTTGATGAGTTGCCGCAATGTACAACAACATTGGTTCGCCGATGTTTGGCGCGGCCAGGATTGGTTGGTTGCCAAAATGGCCTTTATTTCTTCCAATCCGGCTGTGGCAGCATCCGTCCACTCGAAGTGTTCGGTGCGCCGAAGGAGGTGATAAAGGGGTAAAGTCTTTTCTCCTAAGCGGGAGATAAAGTGGCTTAGAGCCGCCACGCATCCAGTTAACTTCTGGATTTGTTTGAGGTCTGTTGGGGTAGCCAACTGTGACAAAGCTCGGATTTTGGCCGGATTAGCTTCAATACCTCTACTAGAGACAATGAAACCCAGGAGCTTTCCGGCTGGTACGCCTAAAACACATTTTTCTGGATTGAGCTTAATGTCGTATGTTCGGAGGTTGTCGAATGTGAGCCTCAAGTCGTCTATCAAAGAGTCGACGTGTTTGGTTTTGACAACCACATCGTCTATGTATGCCTCTACTGCTTTGCCGATTTGTTTCTCCAGACATGTCTGAATCATGCGCTGATATGTTGCGCCGGTGTTTTTGAGCCAAAAGTCATTGTGTTGAAACAGAAGGGACTGTATGGTGTGATGAATGCCGTTGCGGCTTGGTTGGAATCCGCCATCTTGATTTGGTGGTAACCGAAGTATGTGTCGAGGAAACACAATGACTTGTGTCCTGCGGTAGCATCAATAATTTGATCGATGCGGGGGAGGGGGAAGGGATCCTTTGGGCAAGCTTTATTGAGGTCCTTGAAATCGACACAAAGGCGTCAGGATTTATCCTTCTTTGGTACCATCACCAGGTTTGCTAGCTAGTCCGGGTGTTTTATTTCTCTGATGAATCCGGCCTCCAATAACTTGGCTAGTTCCTCTCCCATGACCTGTCTCTTAGGTTCGGAGAAATGCCAAAGAGCTTGCTTGACCGGCTTTAATCCCTTTAGGATATTGGGGCTATGCTCGGCCAGCCTGCATGGGATTCCTGGCATGTCTGACGGATGCGAGGCGAATATGTCCCAATTCTCGGGCAGGAACTCTCGTAGTGCGGCGTCCACGGCGGGGTTTAACTGTGCCCCGATGGAGGCTGTTTTTGTAGGGTCCGTTGGGTGGACTTGGAATTTGACTATTCTGTCCGCTGGTTTAAAAGAGGTGGACTTGGATCTCTTATCGAGGATCACGTCGTCACTGTCCACTGTGGAGCGTAGCGTGGTTAATTCCTCGGCCGAGAGGGCTTCGGATAATGCCTCGAGGGCTAGTGCGGCTGTTTTGTTTTCGGCGGGAGTGCTGTGTCCGGATCACTAGCGAGGGTAATGATTCCGTTGGGCCTGGGCATTTTGAGCTTCATGTACCCATAATGGGGTACGGCTTGGAAGATTGTGAATGCCTCACGTCCTAAAAGGGCGTGGTATCCACTGCTGAACGGGGCCACTTGAAATGTAATTTCTTCGGACCTATAGTTCTCTGGCGTACCGAATACCACATCTAGTGTGATTTTCCCAGCGCATCGTGCCTCCCGACTGGGTATGATTCCCCTGAAGGTTGTGCTACTTTGCTCAATGTGGTTCCAGTCTATTTCCATTTTTTGAAGAGTTTCCTCATAGACGAGGTTTAATCCGCTGCCGCCATCCATGAGTACTTTGGTGAGTCGAAAGCCATCCACAATTGGACTGAGGACCAGTGCGGCTGGTGCTCGGGCTGTTCGGAATTTAGGTTCGTCACTGGCATTGAAGGTAATAGCCGTGTCACTCCATGGATTTATTGCTGCTACGTGGCAGATTTCTGCCATGCTGTGGAGTGTTCGCTTGCGCCTATTATTTGACGCGAAGGTCTCAAAGATTGTTAACACCGTATTGTTATCCACGGGATGGTCCTCTATGGCATTTGGGATAAGAAGATCCTCACCACTTTTGGCCACCTGCCGGAGTATCCAACATGCTCTAAGGCTGTGCGTTGGTATTGTATCCGCTGCACTATGAATTTTGCAGGGTCCGTTAAGCCATCCCTCCAGTATGGTTCCATGCCCTGTAGAGGGTTTTTGTTTCTTTGCAACTAGCTCAGGTGTCTTATGATAGCGCACCCTTTTACTTTGGACTGGGTGTATATTCGGAGCCGGATTATCCCAAAATTTCGTTTCGGTTTTCCAGGCGCTTTCCATCGCATAGTACTTTCGTACTATGGACGCCAACTCAGCGAAGCGTGATATGTTACGGCGACTTAAGGCATTAAGGATTCCCTTGTCCATGCAATTATTGCAGAAAAGTGAGATTGCATCTTCCTCGCGACAGTCCTTAACCTTGTTCATCACAAGGAGGAATCTGGCCCAATAATGATGTACTATTTCATGGGGCTCTTGCCTGATGTGGGAAAGATCGTTTATGTTTGGGTGGGTGGGTGGATTTGAGTCCGAACCCCTACCCGATCTGAGATCCAGGGGCCGAGGAGTTTCCAATCTTGGAAGTTCGGGTTCCGGAGTGCTGCCCGATAAGTCTGGCCCGCTGCCTGATTCTAGGTTCAGGGCTTGGGTGATGTCCTCCCGTAAGCGGGTATCCGGCTCGGAGAGCACAGGAATCCGGACATAGTTAGTCCTCAAAATAGAGGAAGAGTTGCCGCATTGTTCCTCCACCACCGCAACGTGATGGGTGAACGATGGAGAGTTAATCTCCCTTTGATCGGGTTTAAGCCCAATCCGATCATAGTCCGTAGCGACTCCCAAGGCGGCGATGCGATCCAAGAGTTCGTTTAAGTAAGAGAGCTCCATTGGATCCATCTTCTCGGTGAATTCCGAGCCGACGTGGAGGCTGTTTTTGATGACCCGAGAAGTCATCGTCGGTGTAGCGGCCGAACATGCAGTCATGATGAAACTGCCTAGCCGGAGAGTTTGGCCGACAGCCAGAGGTCCCCTGGTGGTAATGTTGTTTTTAACAACGAGATGAGGCATCCTTCCTTACGGCGATGTCACAGAGGCAATGTCGGTGTCAAGACCGGCGGATCTCGGGTAGGGGGTCCCGAACTGTGCGTCTAAGGCAGATGGTAACAGGAGGCAGGGGACACGATGTTTTACCCAGGTTCGGGCCCTCTTGATGGAGGTAAAACCCTACGTCCTGCTTGATTTATTCTTGATGATATGAGTATCACAAGAGTTGATCTACCACGAGATTGGAGAGGCTAAACCCTAGAAGCTAGCCTATGGTATGATTGTATGTTGTCCTACGGACTAAAACCCTCCGGTTTATATAGACACCGGAGGGGGCTAGGGTTACACAAGGTCGGTTACAAAGGAGGAGATATACATATCCATATTCCCTAGCTTGCCTTCCACGCCAAGTAGAGTCCTATCCGGACACGAGACGAAGTCTTCAATCTTGTATCTTCATAGTCCAACAGTCCGGCCAAAGGATATAGTCCGGCTGTCCGGATACCCCCTAATCCAGGACTCCCTCACACTCCCTCACTCATCTCAATGGTTTGAGGGTGTTGCAACACCTTCGCGAGGTAGGGGTTGATGACCTTCTCAAAAAACTTGTCCTTGGGGGCGCTTGAAGACGTCATGGTGATCTAGATCTGTCAGAAAAACAGCTCGAAACAAGAGCAAGAGATATTTGCGTGGTACGGTGGTCAAAACCTTCGGGAGATTATATAATGAATTTTTACTGACCTAAAGAAGTATCGTGCAAGAAAACGGAGTCCGGAGGGCACACGAGGTGCCCATGAGGCAGGGGGCACACCCAGGGGGTAGGGCGCGCCCTCCACCTCGTGGACGCCTTATGTCCTTTTACTATTTTCTTAAATATTCCAAAACGGAGAAAATTTGCTATTAGAACTGTTTTGGAGTCGGTTTACTTACCGTACCACATACCCATTCCTTTTCGGAGTCCCAAACGTTCTGGAAAGTGTCCCTTATGTACTCCTCCAGGGTTACGGTATTAATAACATTGGTTTCTGTCGGGGAACATAGTATTTCAAAAAAAATCCTACGATCACACAAGATCTATCTAGGAGAAGCATAGCAACGAGCAAGGAGAGTGTGTCCATGTACCCTCGTAGACCGAAAGCGGAAGCGTTTAGTAACGTGGTTGATGTTGTCGAACGTCTTCGCGATCCAACCGATCCAAGTACCGAACGCACGGCACCTCCGCGATCTGCACATGTTCATCTCGGTGACGTCCCTCGAACTCTTGATCCAGTTGAGGCAGAGGGAGAGTTCCATCAGCACGACGGCGTGGTGACGGTGATGATGAAGTTACCGGCGCAGGGCTTCGCCTAAGCACTATGACGATATGATCGAGGTGTAAAACTGTGGAGGGGGCACCGCACACGGCTAAGACAAATCTTGGAGTGCCTTTGGGGTGCCCCCTTCCCACGTATATAAAGGAGCGGGGAAGAGGAGGTCGGCCTAGGATTCTCAATCCTACTTGGAGTCCCCTTCCTTTTCCAAGAGGGGAGAGACGGAATGAGTAGGAGAGGGAGAAGGAAAGAGAGGGGGGCGCCGCCCCCTCCCTAGTCCAATTCGGACATGCCATGGGGGGGCGCGGCCACCCCTTGAGGCCCTTCTCTCCTTTCCCGTATGGCCCATTAAGGCCCACTACTTCCCTCGGCAAATTCCCGTAACTCTCCGGTACTCCAAAAAATACCTGAATCACTCGAAACCTTTCCGATGTCCGAATATAGCCTTACAATATATCGATCTTTACATATTTACCATTTCGAGACTCCTCGTCATGTCCGTGATCTCATTCGGAACTCCGAACAACCTTTGGTACATAAAATTACATAACTCATAATACAAATCATCATCAAACATTAAGCGCGCGGACCCTACAGGTTCGAGAACTATGTAGACATGACCGAGACACATCTCTGGTCAATAACTAATAGCGGAACCTGGATGCTCATATTGGATCCTACATATTCTACGAAGATCTTTATCGGTCAAACCGCATAACAACATACGTTGTTCCCTTTGTCATCGGTATGTTACTTGCTCGAGATTCGATTGTCGGTATCCTCATACCTAGTTCATTACCGGCAAGTCTCTTTACTCATTCCGTAATGCATCATCATGTAACTAACTCTTTAGTCACATTGCTTGCGAGGCTTATAGTGATGAGCGTTACCGAGAGGGCCCAGAGATACCTCTCCGACAATCAGAGTGACAAATCCTAATCTCGATCTATGCCAACTCAACAAACACCATCGGAGACACCTGTAGAGCATCTTTATAATCACCCAGTTACGTTGTGACATTTGATAGCACACTAAGTGTTCCTCCGGTATTCAGGAGTTGCATAATCTCATAGTCATAGGAACATGTATAAGTCATGAAGAAAGCAATAGCAACAAACTACACAATCATAGTGCTAAGCTAACGGATGGGTCTTTTCCATCACATCATTCTCTAATGATGTGATCCCGTTCATCAAATGACAACACATGTCTATGGCTAGGAAACTTAACCATCTTTGATTAACGAGCTAGTCAAGTAGAGGCATACTAGGGACACTCTGTTTGTCTACGTATTCACACATGTATCAAGTTTCCGATTAATACAATTCTAGCATGAATAATAAACATTTATCATGATATAAGGAAATATAAATAACAACTTTATTATTGCCTCTAGGGCATATTTCCTTCAGTCTCCCACTTGCACTAGAGTCAATAATCTAGTTCACATCGTCATGTGATTTAACACCAATAGTTCACATCTTTATGTGATTAGTTCACATGTCCATGTAACTAATACCCAAAGGGTTTACTAGAGTCAATAATCTAGTTCACATTGATATGTGATTAACACCCAAAGAGTGATCATGTTTTGCTTGTGAGAGAAATTTAGTCAACGGGTCTGCCACATTCAGAACCGTATGTATTTTGCAAATTTTTCTATGTCTACAATGCTCTGCACGGAGCTACTCTAGCTAATTGCTCCCACTTTCAATATGTATCTAGATCGAGACTTAGAGTCATCTAACCGGTGGTAAAAGCTTGCATCAACGTAACTCTTTATGATGAACTCTTTTATCACCTCCATAACCGAGAAATATTTCCTTAGTCCTCTAAGGATAATTTTGACCGCTGTCCAGTGATCACTATTGTACTCCCTTGCCAAAATCATGCTAAGGTATACAATAGGTCTAGTACGCAACATAGCATACTTTATAAAACCTATGACTGAAGCATAGGGAATGATTTTTCATTCTCTTTCTATTTTCTACCATGGTCGGGTTTTGAGTCTTTACTCAACTTCACACCTTGCAATACAGGCAAGAACTCCTTCTTTGACTGTTCCATTTTGAACTACTTCAAAATCTTTTCAAGGTATGTACTCATTGAAAAATCTTATCAAGCGTCTTGATCCATCTCTATAGATCTTGATGCCCAATATGTAAGCAGCTTCACCGAGGTCTTTCTTTGAAAAACTCCTTTTGATGCGAAGCATCCTACGGTCATCCCCATGGACCTACCATCGTCTCACAAAGTGCCAAGAGGACCTATGACTCGAGCTAGAGCTAGAGCTCTCAAGACCGAGGTGACTTCTCTCCTTAGTGATATTACATATGATTCTCTCGAGACATGGCTACTACCTAAGTCCGAGATGTTGTGCATGATTAGGTACCAAGAGGACCCTCACGAAGATGCATGTGAAGATGGACAAGCCGCCAAGTCCATGGATGAAGAGAACCAACGAAAGGAGAAGAAGGCAGCTCCAAGGCCCGGACATCCGGCCCCAACCCCGGACATCCGGCCGCTGGAGACATCCACTATAACAACGGTCCAGCAGCCGAAGCTACAGGACCCGGACATCCGGCCCCGCTCCAGCCTGGACATCCAGCCACTGCCCGGAAATCTGGCGCCCGTCGCAGAACACACCTGAAGTTGAACCACTTCAGCCCGGACATCCGGCCACCCCAGCCAGGACATCCGGCCCCTCGTGAAGGCCCAAACATCCGGCCCGACGCTCGGACGTCTAGCCCCGTCTGTCTGCGCACAGTAAAGGGCCGAGGCCCATGTACCCTTTCGCCCCCTAGACTATATATACTCTCCTCCTAACTACGTTTTAGGGTTAGCAAAGTAATAGCTCATTAGAGATAGAGCTTTGCTCATCCATTACGGATCTACTCCACGAGAGAGACCGCGGCACCTCTTGGGAGAAGATCCCCTTGGATTCAAGACCCCCTCTTGGGTGGCCCCATCAAGACCTCTTTGGAGAAGAACTGGTTACCGTGTATCGTCCCTTGTTGATCGTGGATCTTTTATCTCCTTTTGTGTTCATGGATCTAGCGCATGTGTGATCATACTTGTTGGTTTGAGTGTTTCTCTTGTGTTCCCCTTTGTGATTTCCCCTCGTGTTCTTCGTGTTCATCGCGGGATTCGCTCCTTTCGTGAAAGATCAGCCATCTAAGGTTCGACCCTACATCATCTTGGTATCTAGAGCCATGTTGATCATGATTTCGGAGCCTTCCCGTTGTGTTTCTAGCCTTTTTTTGTTGATTTTGTACCTAATTTGAAAATTCCCCACAAAAATAGCCCCCCCCAATTTTTTTTGTGATTTGTTGGTGTGATGAAGTTCTGTTGGATTTGATCCGTGGATTTCATGTGTTGCAGGTAGATCTAGCTTTCCTTCATCTTTTCCCCAATTTCCATCCACAAATTCCTCCGAATTTTGCCCCAGATTTGACCTCTCCACGTGAAGTTCATCGAGTTCGTCCACGGATCCAGAGCCCGGACATCCGGCCCGACAACCCGGACATCCAGCCATCAAACTCGGACATCCGTGCCCACATACACTTTCGCATACCACCACCACCTCCGCATAGCACCGTCATATACCACATACACCACCATCGCTTACCACTACCAACTCCGACAATTTTGTCACGTTTTGCTTTGAGAATTTGAGTTGCGGTTCCGTGTCCTATTGTGTTTCAGCTATTTAGGTACGGGTCAACATCAACATCACTGCCGCTCATCTTCGCCACGGATTCGTCATCGACAACGACCACTCCACCATCTTGACACCATACCGTAAGCATGAATGGTAACTCATCTTGGTATAGTGATACATCATTCTTGCCATTACATTGATAGCCATCATAGCCCAATTTTGCGTATCTTACCCATCGAGACTAGCCTTCGAGTATTGCCGGCAACGTGAGTTGTGCACATTAGTGATCATACTTCCTATAGCATACATACATATCATTGGTGCATCTCTTGGTATCATCTCTTGTGTCACAAGGTTGTCATAGCATACACAATTGCTATCTTGGTTCGTGAAGCATTGCATGAGAAAAGAGCTCAAACAACAAAGAGCCAAACAAGCTTTTAAGCAAAAGGGAAAGATAAGCAAAGAGCTTTTAAGCAAGAACCATAGCATCATACAACATTAAGATTGTCATACTAGATCATCTTGGATCATATCATAGGAATACCATACATAGAGCATACTTGGAATAGAAGCCGTTGCATTTTTGCTTAGTAGGTTGTGCACAAGTCTTCGTATCCGCCTATGGTGCAATCGTGCTAGCGTCTCTCTAGTGTTGTGCAACAAGAGCATTTTTGTGGATTCCACATTTTGGCTCATCTTGGTTGCACGACCCCATTCATCTCTTTGCGTGTGTGTTTCCGTGTACCATACTTTGCTATTAGTCTACTTGTTGCATTGCAAATTTGTGAATCTTTTCCAGCATTATTGAAGCTCACTAACAATTGCATCAAATTTTGTGCCACCATCCTAACCGAGCTCCACCATAAGCTTTTACTTGTGTAGGTGTGAGAAACCGACAAGAATTGGTACCAATTGTGCTATTTCCTTGTTCCACATTGAAGTGATCTTTGATCCATCTTCAACATCGATCAAGGTACATTTTGTATAAGTTCTGCTCCTTCTCCCACTCACATATTTGTTTGGAATGATGGATAGGCCAAGTACTTCTACCAACCCACTCTTCATCGGGCAAGACGATGACATGAACTCCTATGTCACAAAGAGCCACCTCTTTGGTGCACAACGTGCTTTGCATCAAGAACAACAAGCAATGAGCGAACGCATCGACAACCTCGCCACCGACTTGCGACTCTTCGAGCAACGTACAAGAGACTACTTGGACCACAAGCTCGATGACCACAAGCAAGAGAATGATGCAAGAATGGATGAGATTTGTGCTTTGTTGCTCAACCGCTCTACTTCCACTTCGTCCTCATCAAGACGGAGCCGCTCAAGTCGACACTCTGACTACACCATCTCCAGCTCAAGTACACCAACATCCAACACTCTTCGTTGTGCCACACGCCAAGATCGTCAAGCCAACCACAACCCTCTACACGACAACAACTCTCAAGAACAACGACATTGTCAAAATGAAGCTACCTTTGCGCAAGCATGAGACAACAACGACAACGCCAACACAAAGAGGAAGAGCGAGCGTGACTACACCAAGAAGCACAAGATGCCGAGGCACAACGTCAAAAGCAACAATTACGAGAAGCTCAAGCACTTGAGGCGCAACAAGCCCTCCGAGAATCAAGTTGAGCCGTAGCCAACCGAGGCTGACAAGCTCGTGAACATCAAGAAGCACTTCGCGAAGAAGTTCATGAACGAATATATCAAGCTCACGTGCAACGTCAAGCTCGACAAGTTCCTCCACAAGCTCGCCAAGAACATAAAGTTCAACAAGAACAAGAAGACATTGGAAATCCTCCAAGACAAGAGCAAGTTGTGAGAGACGATCCTCCTCGTCTAGGACGTCATCACCTCGACCCGAACACAATGAAGAGCAACGCTACGGCAAGCTAAAGTTCACCATGCCCAAGTTCAATGGAAGCAATGATCCCGAAGAGGGGCATTGAAGGTCGACAAAATCTTCTGCTTGCACAACTTGTTGGGGAACGTAGTAATTTCAAAAAATTTCCTACGCACATGCAAGATCATGGTGATGCATAGCAATGAGAGGGGAGAGTGTTGTCTACGTACCCTCATAGACCGATAGCGGAAGCGTTATGACAACGTGGTTGATGTAGTCGTACGTCTTCACGGCCCAACCGATCAAGCACCGAAACTACGGCACCTCCGAGTTCTAGCACACGTTCAGCTCGATGACGATCCCCGGACTCCGATCCAGCAAAGTGTCAGGGAAGAGTTCCGTCAGCACGACGGCGTGGTGACGATCTTGATGTTCTACTGTCGCAGGGCTTCGCCTAAGCACCACTACAATATTATCGAGGACTATGGTGGAAGGGGGCACCGCACACGGCTAAGAGAACAATCTTAGAGATCAACTTGTGTGTCTAGGGTGACCCCTGCCCCCGTATATAAAGGAGCCAAGGGGGGGTGCGGCCGGCCCTAGGAGGAGGCGCGCAGGAGGAGTCCTACTCCTACCGGGAGTAGGACTCCCCCCTTTCCCTAGTTGGATTAGGACTTGGGGAAGAAGGAGGAGAGGGAAGAAAGGAAAGGGGGGGGGGCGCCGCCCC
>NC_041380.1:347706542-347719107 GCF_002162155.2 Triticum dicoccoides
CGGCAGCCCCTAGGCCTCCTCTCCTCTTACTCCACTAGGCCCATTAAGGCCCATTAGGTTACCGGGGGGTTCCGGTAACCTCCCGGTACTCCAGTAAAATGACTATTTCACCCGGAACACTTCCGATGTCCAAACATAGGCTTCCAATATATCAATATTTATGTCTCGACCATTTCGAGACTCCTCGTCATGTCGTGATCATATGCGGGACTCCGAACTAACTTCGGTACATCAAAATATATAAACTCATAATGAAACTGTCATCGTAACGTTAAGCGTGCAGACCCTACGGGTTCGAGAACAATGTAGACATGACCGAGACATGTCTCTAGTCAATAACCAATAGCGGAACCTGGATGCTCATATTGGCTCCCACATATTCTATGAAGATCTTTATTGGTCAGACCACATAACAACATACGGTGTTCCCTTTGTCATCGGTATGTTACTTGCCCGAGATTCGATCGTCGATATCTTAATACCTAGTTCAATATCGTTACTGGCAAGTCTCTTTACTCGTTCTGTAATACATCATCTCACAACTAACTCATTAGTTGCAATGCTTGCAAGGCTTATGTGATGTGCATTACCGAGAGGGCCCAGAGATACCTCTCCGACAATCGGAGTGACAAATCCTAATCTCGAAATACGCCAACCCAACATGTACCTTTGGAGACACCTGTAGAGCTCCTTTATAATCACCTAGTTACGTTGTGACGTTTGGTAGCACACAAAGTGTTCCTCCGACAAACGGGAGTTGCATAATCTCATAGTCATAGGAACATGTATAAGTCATGAAGAAAGCAATAGCAATATACTAAACGATCGGGTGCTAAGCTAATGGAATGGGTCATGTCAATCACATCATTCTCCTAATGATGTGATCCCGTTAATCAAATGACAACTCATGTCTATGGTTAGGAAACATAACCATCTTTGATCAACGAGCTAGTCAAGTAGAGGCATACCAGTGACACTCTGTTTGTCTATGTATTCACACATGTATTATGTTTCCGGTTAATACAATTCTAGCATGAATAATAAACATTTATCATGATATAAGGAAATAAATAATAACTTTATTATTGCCTCTAGGGCATATTTCCTCCAGTCTCCCACTTGCACTAGAGTCAATAATCTAGTTCACATCGCCATGTGATTTAACATCAATAGTTCACATCACCATGTGATTAACACCCATAGTTCACATTGACATGTGACCAACACCCAAAGGGTTTACTAGAGTCAATAATCTAGTTCACATCACTATGTGATTAACACCCAAAGAGTACTGAGGTGTGATCATGTTTTGCTTGTGAGATAATTTTAGTCAACGGGTCTGTCACATACAGATCCGTAAGTATTTTTGCGAATTCTATGTCTACAATGCTCTGCACGGAGCTACTCTAGCTAATTGCTCCCACTTTCAATATGTATCTAGATCGAGACTTAGAGTCATCCAGATCTGTGTCAAAACTTGCATCGACGTAACTTTTTACGATGAACCTTTTGTCACCTCCATAATTGAGAAATATTTCCTTATTCCACTAAGGATAATTTTGACCGCTGTCCAGTGATCTACTCTTAGATCACTATTGTACTCCCTTGCTTAACACAGTGTAGGGTATACAATAGATCTGGTATACAACATGGCATACTTTATAGAACCTATGGCTGAGGCATAGGGAATGACTTTCATTCTCTTTCTATCTTCTGCTGTGGTCGGGCTTTGAGTCTTACTCAATTTCACACCTTGTAACACAGCCAAAAACTCTTTCTTTGACTGTTCCATTTTTGAACTACTTCAAAATATTGTCAAGGTATGTACTCATTGAAAAAACTTATCAAGCGTCTTGATCTATCTCTATAGATCTTGATGCCCAATATGTAAGCAGCTTCACCGAGGTCTTTCTTTGAAAAACTTCTTTCAAAACACTCCTTTATGCTTTGCAGAATAATTCTACATTATTTCCGATCAACAATATGTCATTCACATATACTTATCAGAAATGTTGTAGTGCTCCCACTCACTTTCTTGTAAATACAGGCTTCACCGCAAGTCTATATAAAACTATATGCTTTGATCATCTCATCAAAGCGTATATTCCAACTCCGAGATGCTTGCACCAGTCCATAGATGGATCGCTGGAGCTTGCATATTTTGTTAGTACCTTTAGGATTGACAAAACCTTCTGGTTGCATCATATACAACTCTTCTTTAATAAATCCATTAAGGAATGTAGTTTTGTTTATCCATTTGCCAGATTTCATAAAATGCGGCAATTGCTAACATGATTCGGATAGACTTAAGCATAGATACGAGTGAGAAACTCTCATCGTAGTCAACACCTTGAACTTGTCGAAAACCTTTTTGCGACAATTCTAGCTTTGTAGATAGTAACACTACTATCAGCGTCCGTCTTCCTCTTGAAGATCCATTTAATCTCAATGGCTCACCGATCATTGGGCAAGTCAATCAAAGTCCATACTTTGTTCTCATACATGGATCTCATCTCAGATTTCATGGCCTCAAGCCATTTTGCGGAATCTGGGCTCATCATTGCTTCCTCATAGTTCGTAGGCTCGTCATGGTCAAGTAACATGACCTCCAGAACAGGATTACCGTACCACTCTGGTGCGGATCTCACTCTGGTTTACCTATGAGGTTCGGTAGTAACTTGATCTGAAGTTACATGATCATCATCATTAGCTTCCTCACTAATTGGTGTAGTAGTCACAAGAACAGATTTCTGTGATGAACTACTTTCCAATAAGGGAGAAGGTACAATTACCTTATCAAGTTTTTTACTTTCCTCCCACTCACTTCTTTCGAGAGAAACTCCTTCTCTGGAAAGGATCTATTCTCAGCAACGAATATATTGCCTTCGGATCTGTGATAGAAGGTGTACCCAACATTTTCTTTTGGGTATCCTATGAAGATGCACTTCTCCGATTTGGGTTAGAGCTTATCAGGTTGAAACTTTTTCACATAAGCATTGCAACCTCAAACTTTAAGAAACGACAACTTAGGTTTCTTGCCAAACCATAGTTCATACGGTGTCATCTGAACGGATTTAGATGGTGCCCTATTTAACGTGAATGTAGTTGTCTCTAATGCATAACCCCAAAACGATAGCGGTAAATCTGTAAAAGACATCATAGATCGCACCATATCAAGTAAAGTACGATTACGACGTTTTGGACACATCATTACACTGTGGTGTTCCAGGTGGCGTGAGTAGTGAAACTATTTCACATTGTTTTAACTGAAGGCCAAACTCGTAACTCAAATATTTTACTTCTGCGATCATATCGTAGAAACTTTTATTTTTGTTATGATGATTCTCCACTTCACTCTGAAATTCTTTGAACTTTTCAAATATTTCAGACTTGTGTTTCATCAAGTAGATATACTCATATCTGCTCAAATCATCTGTGAAGATCAGAAAATAATGATACCTGCTGCGAGCTTCAATATTCATCGGACCACATACATCAGTATGCATGATTTCCAACAAATCTGTTGCTTGCTGCATTGTTCCGGAGAATGGAGTCTTAGTCATCTTGCCCATGAGGCATGGTTCGTAAGCATCAACTGATTCATAATCAAGTTATTCCAAAATTCCATCAACATGGAGTTTCTTCATGCGCTTTACACCAATATGACCTAAACGGCAGTGCCACAAATAAGTTGCACTATCATTATTAACTTCGCATCTTTTGGTTTCAATATTATGAATATGTGTATCACTACGATCGAGATCCAATGAACTATTTTCATTGGGTGTGTAACCATACAAGGTTTTATTCATGTAAACAGAACAACAATTTATTCTCTTACTTAAATGAATAACCGTATTACAATAAACATGATCAAATCATATTCATGCTCAACGCAAACACCAAATAACACTTATTTAGGTTCAACATTAATCCCGAAAGTATAGGGAGTGTGCGATGATGATCATATCAATCTTGGAACCACTTCCAACACACATCGTCACTTCACCCTTAACTAGTCTCTGTTTATTCTGCAACTCCCATTTCGAGTTACTAATCTTAGCAACTGAACTAGTATCAAATACTGAGGGGTTGCTACATATCAATAACATGTATATCAAATATACCTTTGTTTACTTTGCCATCCTTTCTTATCCGCCAAATACTTGGGTAGTTCTGCTTCCAGTGACCAGTCCCTTTGCAGTAGAAGCACTTAGTCTCAGGCTTAGGACCAGACTTGGGCTTCTTCACTTGAGCAGCAACTTGCTTGCTGTTCTTCTTGAAGTTCCCCTTTTTTTCTTTGCCCTTTTCTTGAAACTAGTGGTCTCGTCAACCATCAACACTTGATGTTTTTCTTGATTTCTACCTTCGTCAATTTCAGCATTACGAAGAGCTTGGGAATCGTTTCCATTATCCCTTGCATATCATAGTTCATCATGAAGTTCTACTAACTTGGTGATGGTGACTAGAGAATTCTGTCAATCACTATTTTATCTGGAAGATTAACTCCCACTTGATTCAAGAGATTGTAGTACCCAGACAATCTGAGTACATGCTCACTAGTTGACCGATTCTCATCCATCTTTTAGCTATAGAACTTGTTGGAGACTTCATATCTCTCAACTCGGGTATTTGCTTGAAATATTAACTTCAACTCCTGGAACATCTCATATGGTCCATGACGTTCAAAATTTCTTTGAAGTCCCGATTCTAAGCCATTAAGCATGGTGTACTAAATTATCAAGTAGTCATCATATTGAGCTAGCCAAACATTCATAACGTCTACATCTGCTCCTGCAATAGGTCTGTCACCTAGCGGTGCATCAAGGACATAATTCTTCTGTGCAGCAATGAGGATAAACCTCAGATCATAGATCCAATCCGCATCATTGCTACTAACATCTTTCAACACAATTTTCTCTAGGAACATATCAAAATAAACATATGAAAGCAACAACGCGAGCTATTGATCTACAACATAGATATGCTAATACTACCAGGACTAAGTTCATGATAAATTAAAGTTCAATTAATCATATTACTTAAGAACTCCCACTTAGATAGACATCCCTCTAATCCTCTAAGTGATCACGTGATCCAAATCAACTAAACCATGTCCGATCATCACGTGAGATGGAGTAGTTTCATTGGTGAACATCACTATGTTGATCATATCTACTATATGATTCACGCTCGACCTTTCGGTCTCCGTGTTCCGAGGCCATATCTGTATATGCTTGGCTCGTCAAGTATAACCTGAGTATTCCGCGTGTGCAACTGTTTTGCACCCGTTGTATTTGAACGTAGAGCCTATCACACCCGATCATCACATGGTGTCTTAGCACGAAGAACTTTTGCAATGGTGCATACTCAGGGAGAACACTTCTTGATAATTAGTGAGAGATCATCTTAAAATGCTACCGTCAATCAAAGCAAGATAAGATGTATAAAAGATAAACATCACATGCAATCAATATAAGTGATATGATATGGCCATCATCATCTTGTGCTTGTGATCTCCATCTTCGAAGCATCGTCATGATCACCATCGTCACCGGCGCGACACCTTGATCATCATCGTAGCATCATTGTCGTCTTGCCAATCTTATGCTTCCATGATTATCACTACCGCTTAGTGGTAAAGTAAAGCATTACAGTGCAATTGCATTGCATACAATAAAGCGACAACCATATGGCTCCTGCCAGTTGCCGATAACTCAGTTACAAAACATGATCATCTCATACAATAAAATTTAGCATCATGTCTTGACCATATCACATCACAACATGCCCTGCAAAAACAAGTTAGACGTCCTCTACTTTGTTGTTGCAAGTTTTACGTGGTTGCTACGGGCTTAGCAAGAACCGATCTTACCTACGCATCAAAACCACAACGATAGTTTGTCAAGTTGGTGCTATTTTA
This sequence comes from Triticum dicoccoides, assembly GCF_002162155.2. Classification (NCBI taxonomy): domain Eukaryota; kingdom Viridiplantae; phylum Streptophyta; class Magnoliopsida; order Poales; family Poaceae; genus Triticum; species Triticum dicoccoides. The sequence goes on from NC_041380.1 coordinate 347,712,466, forward strand.
ACCTTCGCAAGGACCGGGCGTAGCCACACTTGGTTCAACTAAAGTTGGAGAAACTGACACCCGCTAGCCACCTTTGTGCAAAGCACGTCGGGAGAACCGGTCTCGCGTAAGCGTACGCGTAATGTCGGTCCGGGCCGCTTCGTCCAACAATACCGCCGAACCAAAGTATGACATGCTGGTAAGCAGTATGACTTATATCGCCCACAACTCACTTGTGTTCTACTCGTGCATATAACATCAACATATAAAACCTAGGCTCGGATGCCACTATTGGGGAACGTAGTAATTTCAACAGATTTCCTACGCACACGCAAGATCATGGTGATGCATAGCAACGAGAGGGGAGAGTGTTGTCTACGTACCCTCGTAGACCGATAGGGGAAGCATTATGACAACGCGGTTGATGTAGTCGTACGTCTTCACGGCCCGACCGATCAAGCACTGAAACTACGGCACCTCCGAGTTCTAGCACACGTTCAGCTCGATGACGATCCCCGGACTCCGATCCAGCAAAGTGTCGGGGAAGAGTTTCGTCAGCACGACGGCGTGGTGACGATCTTGATGTTCTACTATCGCAGGGCTTCGCCTAAGCACCACTACAATATTATTGAGGACTATGGTGGAAGGGGGCACCGCACACGGCTAAGAGAACGATCTTAGAGATCAACTTGTGTGTCTAGGGGTGCCCCCTGCCCCCATATATAAAGGAGCCAAGGGGGGGTGCGGCCGACCCTAGGAGGAGGCGCGCAGGAGGAGTCCTACTCCTACCGGGAGTAGGACTCCCTCCTTTCCCTAGTTGGATTAGGACTTGGGGAAGAAGGAAGAAAGGAAAGGGCGGGGCGCCGCCCCCCTCCTTGTCCAATTCAGACTTGGGGGGGGGGGGGAGGGGCGCGCGGCAGCCCCTAGGCCTCCTCTCCTCTTCCTCCACTAGGCCCATTAAGGCCCATTAGGTTACCGGGGGGTTCCGGTAACCTTCCGGTACTCCAGTAAAATGCCGATTTCACCCAGAACACTTCCGATGTCCAAACATAGGCTTCCAATATATCAATCTTTATGTCTCGACCATTTCGAGACTCCTCGTCATGTCCGTGATCATATCCGGGACTCCGAACTAACTTCGGTACATCAAAATATATAAACTCATAATGAAACTGTCATCGTAACGTTAAGCGTGCGGACCCTACGGGTTCGAGAACAATGTAGACATGACCGAGACATGTCTCCAGTCAATAACCAATAGCGGAACCTGGATTCTCATATTGGCTCCCACATATTCTATGAAGATCTTTATCGGTCAGACCGCATAACAACATACGGTGTTCCCTTTGTCATCGGTATGTTACTTGCCCAAGATTCGATCGTCGGTATCTTAATACCTAGTTCAATCTCATTATTGGCAAGTCTCTTTACTCGTTCCGTAATACATCATCTCACAACTAACTCATTAGTTGCAATGCTTGCAAGGCTTATGTGATGTGCATTACCGAGAGGGCCCAGAGATACCTCTCCGACAATCGGAGTGACAAATCCTAATCTCGAAATACGCCAACCCAACATGTACCTTTGGAGACACCTGTAGAGCTCCTTTATAATCACCCAGTTACGTTGTGACGTTTGGTAGCACACAAAGTGTTCCTCCGGCAAACGGGAGTTGCATAATCTCATAGTCATAGGAACATGTATAAGTCATGAAGAAAGCAATAACAATATACTAAATGATCGGGTGCTAAGCTAATGGAATGGGTCATGTCAATCACATCATTCTCCTAATGATGTGATCCCGTTAATCAAATGACAACTCATGTCTATGGTTAGGAGACATAACCATCTTTGATCAACGAGCTAGTCAAGTAGAGGCATACTAGTGACACTCTGTTTGTCTATGTATTCACACATGTATTATGTTTCCGGTTAATACAATTCTAGCATGAATAATAAACATTTATCATGATATAAGGAAATAAATAATAACTTTATTATTGCCTCTAGGGTATATTTCCTTCACAACTATGAAGAAGAGACGAAGATCACGATGGCATCCCTTGAGTTCCAATACTATGTACTCATTTGGTGGGAACAAGTCATTGAGCGCCGAGAGGCAAAAGGTGAACCACCCATCACTACTTGGGCGCAAATGAAGGATGTCATGAGAGCATGCTTCGTGCCAACATACTACAACCGCGACCTTTTCAAGAAACTCCAACTCCTCAGGCAAGGAACCAAGAGCGTTGAAGAATACTACAAAGAAATGGAGATTGCAATGAGACGAGCCAATGCCATGGAAGATGATGATCAAACTATGGCACGTTTGTTGAATGGACTCAATTATCCCATCAAGAAGATCGCCGACTTCCAACCATACTCGAACCTCATCGAGCTAGTGCATCAACGTCAAGTGCAAGATGACTTCAAGTATGCCAAGTTCTCATCCAAGTCATACGGTTTCTCCAACACCCAGGCTTCAACGACTCCAACACCTTCTACATCAACTAAGCCTTCTACAAGCAACACCGACAAGTCGAGTTACAAGAAAGCTTCGACAACCTCAAGTCATCCTCCTACTACGAGCAACTTCAAGCCGAGAGCTTCATCATCATCTACCCCAACCAATGAGACCGTCAAGACAAGTTCCTTCAAATGCTTCACACGTGGAGGCCGAGGACACAAGTCCTTTGAGTGTACCAACAAGAGGACCATGATCCTCAACGACGATGGTACATACAACTCCATGAGTGAAGGAGAAACGGAAGCACTTGAGCAAGTCGCCATGCACCGGCAAGTGAACGATGAAGAGGAACAAGTCTTTTGTGACGAAGATTCAAGTCCCGCTCTCGTTGTCTCCAAGGTCTTGACTCTTCAATATCACCAAGAAGAAGACCAAAGATGCCACATATTCCATACCAAGGCCGACATCAATGGAAGGTCCGTCAAGGTCATCATCGATGGAGGGAGTTGTCATAACTTAGCAAGTGAAGGACTTTGCTCCAAGCTCCAATTGCCCAAGACGAAGCACCCACATCCCTACAAAGTTCAATGGCTAAGCGACTCTGGCACTATACAAGTCGAGCATAGAGTGAGAGTCTCCTTCAAAATCAGAGCTTACAAAGACACTTTGGAGTGTGATGTCATTCCAATGACCGTTTGCCACCTTCTTCTCGGACGACCATGGCAATTTGATAGAGGTGTCATCCACAACGGCCGAACGAACCACTACATCTTCAAGATGAAAGGAAAGGAGTACGTACTTCGCCCTATGTCTCCAAGCCAAGTGATCGCCGACAAGCAAGCCACCCATCGTGGAGAGAATAGTGAGAGAGTGAACCACCAAAAAGAGAGTGAGCGCCACAAGCCCAAATTGAGTGCCTCCACGATGAGTGAAAAAAGAACCTAGTTCTATTTGCCACCAAAAGTGAGACAAGAGAAGTGTGTGAGAACCCATCAAGTGTCCTACACTATGTCCTTTTGTGCAAGGACGAGGCATCAAAAGCTAACACCTCTCACGATCTACCTCTAGTGTTGTCTTCTCTTTTGCAGGAATTCCAAGATGTTTTCCCCGACGAGCTACCTCCATGACTACCTCCACCGAGGCATCGAGCACCGCATCGACCTCATCCCCGGAGCACCACTTCCGAACAAAGCTCCCTACCGAGTCAACCTCGAAGAAACCAAAGAAATACAAAGGCAAGTAAAACATCTCATAGACCATGGACATGTGCGTGAAAGTTTGAGTCCTTGTGCCGTTCCGGTCATTCTTGTGCCAAAAAGAGACGGTAGCTTTCGCATGTGTTCCGTTTGTAGACCTATCAATGCTATCACCGTTCGCTATAGGTACCCCATTCCACGCCTTGATGTTATGCTTGATGAACTTAGCGATGCCACTATCTTTTCCAAAATTGATCTTAAAAGTGGTTACTATCAAATCCATATACAAGAGGGTGATGAATGGAAAACCGCTTTCAAAACAAAGTTTGGTTTGTATAAGTGGTTAGTCATGCCTATGGGTTTATCGGAAGCACCGGGTACTTTCATGTGTCTTATGAATTATGTGTTTCACCCTTACATTGGTGAGTTTGTTGTGGTCTACTCGACGATATCCTTATTTATAGCAAATCTCTCAAAGATCATGTCACCCATGTTCGAACTGTTTTGCAAACTCTTCGAAAAGAGCATCTCTATGCTACACATGGAAAAATGCCTTTTTGGCGTTGATAAGCTCATTTTCTTGGGTTTTGTTGTATCCTCTAAGGGTGTTCATGTTGATGACTCTAAGACCAATGCTATTAAAACTTGGGCACAACCAACCAACTTGCATCAAGTGCGTAGCTTCCTTGGTTTAGCTGGTTTCTACCGTAGATTTGTGAAGAACTTTAGCACCATTGCTTCACCTTTGCATGCTTTGAGCAAGAAGAATGCACCCTTTGTTTGGGGACCATCCCAAGATACCGCATTCAATGAGCTTAAGAATTTGCTTCCTCATGCTCTCATGCTTGCTTTACCAAACTTTGACAAACCCTTTGAGATTCATTACGATGCTAGTGGTAATGGCATATGAGGTGTGTCAATGCAAGAGAAGCGCCCCATAGCCTACTTTAGTGAGAAACTTTCCGGAACACAACCCAATTACCCCATTTATGACAAAGAGTTATATGCTCTAGTGCGAGTTTTGCATGAATGGGAACATTATATTCGCCCTCATGAATTTATCATTCATACCGATCATGAAACGCTTAAATACCTTAAGGGTCAATCTAAGTTGAACAAGCGTCATGCTAAATGGAGTGAATTCATTGAGTCATTTCCTTATGTCATCAAGTACATTAAATGTAAGGAAAATGTTGTGGCGGGTTCTCTTTCCCGCATATGCATGCTTGTTACTCAACTTGAATTGGATGTCATTGGCTTTTAGCACATAAAAGACTTGTATACGCATGATCCTACTTTTGCTATTTCTTATGCCAAGTTTTCGACGCATACCTCTTGGGATCGTTATCTCTCCCTAATTTAATTTATATATATATATATATAATTATAATATTATAATATTATAATATTATAATATTATAATATTATAATATTATAATATTATAATTTATAATTTATATATATATATATATATATATCTTTACCTACTAATAAACTACCGATCGCTTCTGGTCGTGCGTCAAAAAAATTGCCCCCGAAGTTCGCATTAATTACCCACTACGCCACCGGTAAGTGAGAAAAAACGGTTCGCTGTGGCTGCATCTGCGCCGCGTTCATATAAAGCAACACTCATGGATATATCAACCATACGTGACTAGCCGGGTGGTTAGAGCTTGCGTCTTGCCTTGGGTAGACCTGGGTTCGAACCCTGCTCCCTCCCTTTTGTTTTTTCTTTCTTTTCTTTTGGCTGCAGCACGTAATATTCAGTTAATAAGAAGAAATCCCCTCGCATAAAAACATATCATACATATGTGCTTCACTTAAATGTAGCAACTTGATGAGGTTCTGAATTAACTTAAGGTATTCTGCTTGCCTTTTTATGATATATATGGTGTAATAAATTTGTCTCCTTTAGTATTTTTTGTACTAAATAAATATAGTTCTAGCTGTTCCCTAAGGGTTGTTTTTTTATTTCTGCCTCTTATATTGTGATAGCATAGGTGCGGCATATTCGTATTAAATCTGAAACATATGTGATCTTAAATTATTTTTGCATAATCTAGAATTTATTTCATGGGCTTAGTTTGTACTTTGCCATTCTATGTGAGAGTAAGATGTATTTTTAATTATATACTCACATATGGTCATCTAATTAAGATTGAGATAAGCAAGCGATTGTCAAAGTTGTCATGAAAAACACTAGGCTTCTCATTACAGTGGATGGTAAAATTTCTTTTACACTGATGTTATGGGTGCGTGAAAGCGGTGTGCTAGAGTGTTATTACCAAGTTCATCATCTTATGATTCATCGCATTTGCCGTGACTAGATGGACAACTTGACGACCATCGGCGGCGGTGACCAAGAGGAAAAGCTGCAACGTGGATGGAGCAAAAAGTATGTGGGAAGATTTGTTTCTCCCGTTGCAACGCACAGATTTTTTAGCTATAAGAGTTCATCTTCAAATGGTGTAGGAATCCACAAAATACCATTCCCTGGTTTCGTAATTTGGATATTCCTAAAACCTATTAGGATTTATGATGTTTTAGAAAAAGAGAGGATTTAGGATGCATATCCGAAGGAGATGTGCATCTACCGTGTTCTTCAGCGGTTCTGATAGAGTAATTTTTCTAAATTGATTTGAGATATCGAATATGCTTATACTTGTGGTTCGCTTCATGGTTCCCTGTAGAACTGAATGGAGAAAAAAATATAGTCAAACAGATTTAAGTTGCTAAATTATAATTAGTTGAAAAAAGGTATTATTTTGTCTATCCATGCTTATGCTTCTTTTTTTACCAGCAAAAGAAGCTGTGTTACAGGAAACTCCTTCCTCACATTGAGTGTGATAAAAGTAGCATGGATCTTATTTTGTAATGTAAAATTTCAGTTTTAGTAGGTTTGCATCTGTTTCAAAGGTATTGCTTTTCAGAGATAATTAATGATACAATTAAGGAAAATGCAAAAAAATCTTCCATTGCAACGCACGGGCATTTTTTCTA
>NC_041380.1:347719397-347813343 GCF_002162155.2 Triticum dicoccoides
CCATAAGGTCATTTAAATATTGATAAGGTATTATCAATCATATGGGCAGGGAAGACCCCCTGTAAAAAAAAAATACCCGACCCGAATATTATATATATATAATATATATATATATATATATATATATATCTTTATCTTTATCTTTACCTACTAATAAAGCCGCGATCGCTTCTGGTCGTGCGTCATTAGCATTTTTGCATAAAACCCCTTGAAGTTTATATGAATCAACCCGCAGTCCTAATGAAGTCAACCCGAACAGTTAGACAGAGAAAAATCCTCCAAGCGCATCTCGACCTCCAGCGCATCGCCACCCGCTGCCGCGAGCCGCCGCCCGCCGGCCCCAGCCCCGCCACAGGCTACAGCGCGCCGCCACCGCCTACCCCGCCGGCACTCCTACCCCTACCCCAAGTGCCTCCCACGCTCGCTACGTTCTACTGCCGGCGACACTCGACGCCGCGGCCGTTGCCGGCTCCCACACCCGCGGGCCTTTATCTCCACGGCGGCGGCCGCCGCCGCCCTGCTCGTCCAGCGGGCTGGCCCTGTCCATGGGGCGTAGGGGCTACCCGCGCCCTTCGACGCCCGCACGCGCCTCCTTCTGCCCTTCCGCCGCGGACGATGCCGACTTCTCTGAGTCTAATGCGATCCTGGTGGTGGCCACGCCCTGCGAGAGTCTGCTGCTGCTCAGCCCAGCGTCTTGCCGTGGCGGGCGCATGTCGTTGGAGCTCTGGTTGTCGGTTCCAGAGTCGGGTGGTTCCACACAGGGGCGCATATCCCGTTGTGCCACCAATCACTTAATTCGGCTCTCTTGAGCTGCCCGGCTTCGGCGGCGAAGATGATGGCGATGCCTAGGACATAACGGCCACATAGGATGAAACTAGCAGAGATGAAGAAGGCGGTGGTCGTTGGGAGGAGAAGATTGCTCGGAAGCTGGAGGACGTGCACCAGCTGCGGTTGCTGGACAACCGCTACGTTTAGTGGCTGAGGGAATTGTTGGGCTACGAGAATCAGTCGCTGATAAGAGGGCTGAGGCTGAGAAGATCAAGAGGGATCAGAGATTGTGCTCAATTGTTGGTGGTCAGGACGTCAGGTAACAAATTTTCTGGCACATTTTGCTTTCTGAATATTTGGAGGTTGTTTTATAGGCCTTTATAAGTGATTCTTAGATAAATGTATGACTATTTAAGTTGAGCTATCGAAATGTTTCAATTGGATATGTCACGTGAATGAATTTATTTCCTCACTTGCATGAGATGGAGCCATAAAAGGGATATGACTCAGCATCACCACCTTCACTGTTTTGATCTCAGTTTGTCCAACTATGCGCCAACTGAAGTATGACACTAAATCGTCTGTTGTATATTATCTACTCCCAGTGGAGTCCTGAAATTTTAACATACAACTACATTCAATATGTGCCCAATGGATATTTCGTGTGTGCACTAGCATCAGCACACTCAGGATGATTTATGTGTAAGTGGTTCAAATTAAAAATAATAATCTGCATACATAGTTTACTCTGGTTTCCCTCTCTATCTTGCTGGAACAACCCTGCTCGTGATTGGTGTTCCGATGGTGCGCGTTGTGTTGGTCGTAATTGCTGGAAACCTCACTCGGCTTTGCCCATCTAGCCTGAGTTGGTCTTTAAGGCAATGCTTACTAATTTTATTTTGTGAAGTTTGCAGGAGTTATCTGAAGAAAGGACTCACTATCTGGTTAAATGTTCCATTGGATGCCCTTGCAAGAAGGATTGCTGCGGTGGTTCAGCGTCATTACCCCTCCTGCATCAACAATCTGGTGATCCATATGCAAAGGTAGGTAGCTACTGAGGCTCTTATCTATTTCTGCAATTTCAGTGTGGCATGCGAACAGAGCTAATAATGTGTTGTTTTCTTATGCAACCCTATGCAAAACTTACATCATTTTCTGAACAAAGAATAGACTCATATGCCAATGCTGATGCCCGAGTTTCCCTTGAAAGTAGTTTAATAACACCAATATACATAATTCTGGTTTTCATTCCAGTGCTCGATGCTACTACAAAGATGCACACAGTTCACCGATATGATGCTTCTAGCTCCCTGTAAATACAATTATCCATAACGCAAACATTGCATTCAGAAATTGGCATAATGACTTGGCCAAGATGATCTTTTAAACTATGTTTGTCTAGGATTTCTACCTTCCATTCTTGATATAGATGGAAGCTTTCTTTTTGAGAAGGCCGCGGTTAGAACCTCATGGTAGATTGTCGGCAAGATCAAGGCCTACCAGCCCCTTTGCACCGTGCTATATTGTGAGTCCTGAAAAGCCGTTTAGATAACAACAGCAGCATTGTGAATGAGGGAAAAGAGTTTTCCAGTCCTCTTATTTGGAGGTTCACTTTGAAAGAGAACAGCTTTGGTGTGGCACAACTATTCTGTACTATATCGCACAGCTATTGGGGATCGTTCTTTAGTAAAACAAATCTGTACTATATCGCACTTCTATTTGATTGGCGTGGCACAATTATTCATTTTAGGAGAGTTGAGACTTCTATCTCATAAGATATTCAATGGATATTATGTTAAACTATTCTACCTCGGTGTTTGCCCAGAAGAAACAAACTCATGTGAGTGATATTCAGTAGCCTTATAGTAGCTATTTGTGAGTGAGTTCGCCTGCATCCTTAATGTATATTGTGGCTTTCGCAGGTTCAGAAGAGCTATTTTGTGTACATGAGTTGCTACTGGCAGTGGACAGATTGTCTATGCAGAGTGCGTAGAGAAAAAAGTGAGTGGTTCAATTTTATGTGATAGGAATTTTCACAAGGCTCTTAAATTTTGGAGAGAAATAAGCCCATAAAGAATTCAGAACTGTGCTTTAACATGATGCACCATTAACTTATTTTTTTAGATGCTCACATACAAACACAAACGACATCCAGTAGGCGCTTGGAACACCCGACAGATTGAAAGCACAGAAGCAAAGATTTCCAATACGAGGCCACGATGCCCGACAGAGATGTAGCCAATATGTGCCCAATCCTTATTTCTTGATGTTGGAACAACAAGTAAGAGCATGTTCATGTTTACTTATTATGTTTTTTGAGAAATTTATGGGATTTACAAGCTCAAATTATTGACTGCTTCAAAATATGTTTTAACCAAAACTGTTTGCACGATATTTCCCTGGTTCTGCATTCATGGAATTGCTAAAAAAATGAACAAGTTCAGTGATAGTTTTGTTCCTATTAATATTTCGTCCAAGGTGCCAGTTTGTTTCTTAAGTTTTTCTTTTAACTTCAAAATTCAGAGGAAGTCAATGTTTGTTTTATAGTTCAAACCAATCACTGGTAAGATCTATTCCAAAACGATATTGTCTCTTGATGCGAGGTTACCAAAATATATTCTTCATCATGGCCAAAGATAAATTTAATTCCGGGTTAAAAACTTTAGAATAACTGTGTTTATAGATTTTCTAGCTAAGGGTTGCTTTTGTTTAGCTGGAACTCAAATCATAATTAGATGTACCTAAAATGATGATTTCGGCTCCGTGCTAGCTATTTCTGATTTTGAAGCTATCCTTGCACATTACATTATACAAGTTGAAAACTGTGCGGAGTGGAAGTTGGTACTAAAGCGGACTGCTCTTTTTGATCTGCACACAAATTTCTGTTATAATATGTGCCACTCATTTTGTTACCAAGTTGGGATGATTTTTACCACTTTGTTTTAATTCAGTAATTCCCGCGCTCACCTAATATTCTTTTAGGATGCTTCCCATCTCGACAAATTTATCATACCACAATTTATGCATAATGATACTTCCTCTGTCCCAAAATTCTTGTCTTGGATTCGTCTAGATATGGATGTATCTAATATTAAAACATGACTTGATACATCCGTATTTAGACAAATTTAAGACAAGAATTTTGAGACGATGGGAGTAAAATACTCATGGCAGTATGCCAAACGCATTTTAGTATATTCCCGTTGGTTATGTAGTGATTTTTAGCACAAAAATGGGACCCACTGCCATTATAGGTATGAGGAATTACAACCCGGTGCTGGGAGGGGATCGCAAAAGCTGTGTGCTAGAGTGTAATGCACAAGCAATCTGTAGATTTTTTTGGTGGAGGGGCTTAATAAGTCTTTTGCCCCCTCAGGAAACTATGTTCCGTGTTTGGTCCCTCCAGGCATTCCTGTGAGACTCTGCCTCTGATGTAATGACCAAGCTCACCACCTTGGGGTTGATCACATTCGTTGTGAATAGGTGGACGATGTGACCATTATCGACAATGTGGTGAGCAGGAGAAGTGGAAATACAGACTATGACGTACAAGGATTTGTTTCTCCCGTTGCAACGCACGGGCCCTTTTCCTAGTAATAATAATAATAATAATATAATATAATAATAATAATAATATAATAATAATAATAAACCACCGATTGCTTCTGGTCGTACGTCGTCAGCGATCTTACAAAAAAGCCCCTCTATTTTCAAGAATTCAACCTGTAGTCCCTGTTTAAGTGGATCGGGGAAAACGATTCGTTTTTGCACAAAACACCCTGTCGTTTGGATTATTCAACCCGTGGTCCGAGCAAATTTGAGTAGAGAAAAAAACACGACCAAAGGAGGAGAACGGGCTCGCCTCCTCTCCCTCTCGCTCAAGTCCTCGCCGCCGCCACCACCCACGCCGGCAGCTTCCGGCGAGCTCCGACGCCGCGCAGCACGCCCCCCAACTCCCCATAGTCCGCTCCTCCCTACCCTCCGGCCAGATTCTCCGCTCCCGGCCTCTACCGCCCGCTCGAAACGCCACCCCCATGGCTAGGGTTTCGGGCAGGGCTTCGCCGGCGCGTCTCCGGCGGCCCAGGTTCGTCCCTCCTTCCTTCTTGGCTGGGATCCACCACCCCTACACCTCACATTCTCTTCATGTCCTCTGCTGCAGATGCAGATGGAGCACGCCATGGGAATTCCCCATCCACCATGGTCGCCGCCATCAAGGGCTTCTTCACGGAGATGTGGAGGACGCCATGGACCTGCAGCTCCAAGGTTCTATCTTGTCCACATCCCCTCCCCTCCCCTTCCCGTCCCTTCCTCATCTCGTTTCCTTCCCTTCCCATGCAGGTCAACAGGGAGGAACCCTAGCCATAAGCACCTCCTCGGATGACGCCTCTGCTACACCAAGATAGGTCAAGCAACCCCCATCTACTCTCTGTCTCTCCCATTAGCACAAGTCCAGTTTTATTTTGAACAAAATTCTGCTACTACACAAACAAGTCCATTAACAGATCTATTTTTATTTAATTGATATCCTTCCAAACACAAACAGTGTATATATGATGTGCTATTTTCATTTTTGTGCTTTTATTTGTAAGCTCATAAAATAGTTACACTAGAAATGCCATGCAAGTTCTTAGTGAGCGAGTGGATTACACTTGTGTAAACCCAAAAGTGGCAGAGGCGAGTTTCCTCTTAAGCTTTGTAATATTCCTTATTTCTTCTTAACAGAGATATATATGATATCTACATGGCTGCTATGCTACTTTCTTTGTGTGATGAATCATTGTGAGTTTCGAAGAAACTTCCAATGTTACCTCCGCCAAGTTTGCCGGCAGAAGAAGCACATCCATTGAGCCGTTCAATGTCGCCTGCGGTGGCTACACCAGAGGTATGTATCCCCTTGAAAGCTAATCATTTGATAGAAATAGAAGCCCCTATTTCAGTTTATTGTTTCTGAATTGGTGCTACTTCTGATGGCTCTTGTTTCAGTTTATTGTTTCTGAATTTATACTTTGAATTTAGTAGATAGAAGCCCCTGAAATTTGACCCATCTATGTTATGTCACATCCAACAGATAAAATCATATTTTTGTGTGTGTTATGCACCAAGATGGCTTAGCATCAGATGTTACCTATGACAATTTATACTTTGTTTTGTGGAACAATTCATACAAGGGTGCACAATATGGCAAAGTACATACGCAATTCTTGTAATTCTAAAATAATATGTTGCCCAAAACGAACAATTTATGTAGTTGCAAATTTTACTGGAGCGATTTCCACCGAAGGAAGTGATGTTCACAGTCGTAGTTTTATGTTTTGATCTATTTTTCCATTTTTTTACAAGAGCGAACTCTACATGATGCAAGCTAACTCCCAGAGCTTATACACACTAACTGCTACTGACTCCCAAAGTGAACACATTTTATTGGATAACCGCTGGACATTTAGTGGCTAACTGAACAAAATCGATAATGTGTAAATTACTGAAACAAAAAGTGGACCGAGCACACAACGTTGTACTGGTGTGGTTTTTCAGTCGGCTAGCTTCTACAGTCATCCAAGAGTAACACTAACTGCTGGAGCCAGGGTAGAAAGATAATGAATGAATTCTGATTTACAGAATGATCTTGTTAAAGGGTAGAAAGAGCTTTTGTTCAACTTTTCCCTCGGATGTTGGTTTTACTTGCTGATAGTTAATCCCAATGTAACCTGTTTGTATTCATGTATGTAGGAGCTGATAGGCCTTCTTATTTGACTTGTAGATGCACACCAAGCATTTTTCTTTTGATGTACTTTACGCACCTATTTGTTCTGGAGATGCTCCTTTTGTGCATTCATTTCAGACATTATTTTATAACTTCCGTCCATTGAGAAATTCTGATTTAGTTGATTTATCTATGCACTTTGTGTTAAGTAAAGATAACCTTATGTGAAGAACTGAAGATAAGTCAGACAGGGTTACCATAACTTTTGTCCATTCACACAAATGCTGATGGCCGGGTTGTGTTGATCTGATTAGTGTTGGCGGACAATGTAGTTTCCGATTGCTCTTGTTTCAGTTTATTATTTCTGAATTGCCCAGTAGATAGAAGCTCGCTAGATTATGGTGATTAGTCCAACGTTGTTGGATATTTCTTCAATCAACATCAATCTGTGTAACCTTTCATTGGATGTAGGCCACTGGTACCTGCTGCTTTTTTGATAATAGTAAACTCCAGGAGTTCTCAGTTTATACATACTTTCATAGATTTGTGCAGTTCAGACAAGTAATACTAAATTGCTATAATTTTTTGATTTGTGATAGTGACCACCTGCGCATCGTCTCTGTGGCAGCTGTGTGTCGTGGCATACATACTTAAACTCTGAACTCTATTCAATGGTGTTGTAAAAACATTGGCTCATAGGTTTTGTTAGTAACTATTATTCAGAACATTTTCTTTTAACTCAAAGTCATTTGTGATTCACATCGAGAGTGTGGAGGGTTTAAGTCCAGAAATACTAGCTGACTGCCAATGAATTAATGATTAGACATTTTTAATCCTATTTACTTGTCCTCTAGGGTAACCATGGTAGCATCTTGAGCCCAAGAACAGTGTTACTGCCATTTAACGCCGCGATGTTTTAGCTCCAGGAATTTGGACCCTCCTGCGATAAGAATCAGTTGAAAAGGTTGGTCTATGCTACTTCTCTAAGGATGATTAGATGTGCTTTGTTGTTAATTGTAGTGATAGTGACTATGATTGAATTGGTAAGATGACAAATTGACAGTTATTGCCTGATGATCTTACTCTTTTTCGTCACATTGCATACTTCTTAGATGGGAATCATCGAATGTATACATATATGACAGTTATAACTTATAGGGGGGACACCATATTAACTGTATTTTATTCCTGATTGAGCAATCTTATAGGGGGGGGGATTATTTCTTTTATACATCTGGCATCAATTTGTTCCTTATGAGGAAGATTTTCATGTGGTAGTCATATGCTTTGCGTGCAACTGTTTGTATGCTGCAAACCTGGGTTGTGCAGGCAGCATCTGGTTTCTTCATTTGCTATTTTTATGTAGTTATGTTCTTGAAAGCAATTAAAATTTTCATCTTGCACCTGAGACAAACCTAGAATCTAGATCACAAGGGAAATATGATGTGAATCACTTTTTCTATTGTTTCTAAAGTTAGTTATGGTCGTCAGAATTTATTAAGCATCATATCTTTGATATGGCTGTCTACCTTTCCAAAAAGTTGTAGAAATTCTCACTTATTCTGCTTCAAGATGCTATAAGACTAGCTTAATCTGTAGCAAAGAACATTTTCTTACTTAACCTTAGTTTCACTCTGAACTAAATGTGTGTTTTCATCCTTTTTACAGGAAAATTCATGCAACAAGGATTTGACCCTAAACTCTTTTGATTATACAAACTACAAAGTGATCTAATTTCCATTTTCTCCCTATGCAGTCAATCAAAAGTCTTATTGGCACTTCTTGCTGCTACTACATTCATGATGACCACTGTGTCAAGCCTTCCAAGTATCTGCTCTCCTGATGTTTACACAAGGGAGACACTACTAAGGAAGCAGAACATGGAGAAGTTTTCTTGATGTTTACACAAGGGAGATGATACTAAAGAAGCAGATCGCGAAGAAGTTTCAATGAATTAGAGAGTTATAGATGCCAGCTGGTCCTCTACATATCTGTTACCTGATAAAAATAAGAAAAATGCATGTGCTGCATTCATTAGGGCTAATAGCTCTCAATTTTGCCAATGGTAATGGGCTGTTGGGTATCAACCGAATGACAATAGTGGCCTGAGGGGTGGTAACATGGTTGCCTCTTGCGGAATAGCCATTTAGATATTATTTTGTTGTGTAATCTTAATCTCCATCCAAATCATATTTAATTTGTATGTTAATCTTCTCCTGGTGGAACGCATGGGCATGTTTCCTATACCATATGTGTATGATTTAAAATCAATAAGCAACTCAAGGAGTGGGTCCTAGGAAGGAGAGAGAAGGAATTAAAAGGAGCAAATTCGGCTATTATATAAGCAGAAAGGAAATAAAATGTTCCACTCATAAGGAAAGATAAGGAATAAAAAGGAGTAAATTTGGCTCTTATAAAGCAGAAAGGAAAGAAACATAAATTTCGATTGTACTATCATGAGCGAGAAGGAAAGAGAGGGAGTAAAATTCGCTCTTAAAGGAATGGAATTATGAGGAAAAGAGTTAAAGAATGATGCTGTTGTTGGCTGTGAATGGGCTGAGACGAGGGACCAATTAAAATAAATGAGCATCATCGGTTGCACATGCACATATTCAATGGCCCTCCTCTTCTCACATTCACATACAAAAGGTTGGCTGGCACCTTCATATTTTTGATAATGTTTGTTTGAATCTTCTGTGGGTTATTATGCTTGGCCACATTTATATTACATCCAATATTATGTGTACTCATTTGATGTAAGGTTATTTTTAATAACTTTAATATTCAGTTTTTTTGTCGCGGATGAATTGATGAACCGGCGGTCCAACCGGTGACAGCCGCAATGGTTCGGTTGCCTGTTCGGTTCTTAAAAATTTCGATGGCCGTGGAGGAAGAATACGACATAGTTCGCTGCCGGAAACATGCCCAAGTTCATGATAGAGACGAAGAAGGTGATTGTTCAACATCCTACAAATCCGTTTGCATTTAAATATTTTGAATGTAAAAAATGGATTATTTGTTAAACTTTTAAAAAGTATACAACAATTTCACCATCTGTACATCCCATTGAGAACACACACACCACTCCTTTTCCACCCGGTGATAGTACAAGTGGAAGGACACGCCATCGAAGGACATGACTATGACTTTCTCAGTTCTATTCTACATAGTCCAAACAACAACAATCTGATTTTTAAATGCAGACACACAGAGTGTGTTGTTTTTAAGAGAAAGACTATTTCAAATTGTTTTTGGTCTGAAAAAAGGTTCACCATTTTTATATTCAATATTTTCCAAAAAATGTATCAAATTGTTTTTTAAATGGTTGCATTTAAAAATGTTCTATTTTAAAAAAAACTCAATATTTTTGAAAAGCATGTGTTAAAATGATGATATTAGAAAACCCTCATTTATAAAAATATCAGAAATTAAAATTTTTTACTTTCTAAAAAGAAAAAAAATCATGTTTTCGCAAAAAATGAAAAATAAAACCAACTGACAGACAATTCCATGCACAACTACTCTTTCATCAAATGAAGGACGTTTTGCTCTAAAAAGGAAAAACAAATGAAGGACGTTAAGGTGGCTTCTTCACATCCACACATCTTACTCCAACGACACACACAAAGCAGATTTTGTGATTTTTTTGGTCCGTTGCATCGCACGGGCATTTGTACTAGTTACATCAAAGATGGATATCTTATGAGAGCTAACAAACTTTGCATCCCCAAGTCTTCTCTTCGTTTGTTACTTTTGCAGGAATCTCGTGGAGGAGGACTAATGGGACATTTTGGATGCGACAAGACATTCGTTGCGCTCTCCAAGAACTATTATTGGCCCAAGATGTTTCGCGACGTCAACCGCTTCACCAACCGATGCTCTACATGTCGCAAAGCTAAGTATAAAGCTCAATCCCATGGCCTTTATATGCCTCTCCCAATTCCATATCAACCATGGGAAGATATTAGCATGGATTTTGTACTTGGATTGCTTAGAACTAGAAATGGAAAGGATTCGGTATTTGTTGTTGTGGACCGATTCTCTAAGATGGCACATTTCATTCCTTGCAACAAGATAGACGATGCTTCACATGTTGCCAATCTCTTTTGTAGGGAAATATTATGACTACATGGAGTGCCAAAGACGATTGTCTCGGACCGCGACGTCAAGTTCTTGAGTTACTTTTGGAAGACCCTATGCGCCAAGCTCGGAATCAAGCTACTCTTCTCCACGGCGTACCATCCCAAAACCGACGGCCAAACGGAGGTGACCAACCGCACACTCTCCGCTCTACTTCGCGTGTTAATCAAGAAGACATCAGGGAGTGGGAGGAATGTCTACCTATCGCCGAGTTCGCCTACAATTGCACAAGACACTCAACTACCGGCAAGTCCCCCTTCGGGGTCGTTTACGGATTCAACCCATTGCCCCCCTTGGACATTCTCCCTCTACCACTACAGGAGCGCATCAATATGGATGCAAGTGCACGTGTGAACCATCTCAAGAAGGTGCATGAGGATACAAGGCTCACCATCGAGCTCCAAGTACAACGACTTGCGACCAAGCTCAACATCAACAAACACCCCATGGTGTTCAACATTGGAGATCTTGTGTGGCTACACCTTCTCAAGGACCGCTTCCCCCATGAACGCAAGTCCAAACTTCGACCACGAGCGGATGGACCCTTCAAGGTACTTGAACGTTACAACAACAACGCCTACAAGATCGACATTCGATGCGACAAGTACTCCGCGAGCGACATCATCAACGTCAAAGATCTCTCGCCCTACCATGGTGATGAGGATTTCGATCCGAGGTCAGATCTTCCCCAAGGGAGGGGAGATTATGCGGAGCATCCTACGGTCATCCCCATGGACCTACCATCGTCTTACGAAGTGCCAAGAGGACCTATGACTCGAGCTAGAGCTAGAGCTCTCGAGACCGAGGTGACTTCTCTCCTTAGTGATATTACATATGATCCTCTCGAGACATGGCTACTACCTAAGTCCGAGATGTTGTATATGATTAGGTGCCAAGAGGACCCTCACGAAGATGCACGTGAAGACGAACAAGCCGCCAAGTCCACGGATGAAGAGAACCAACGAAAGGAGAAGAAGGCAGCTCCAGGGCCCGGACATCCGGCCCCAGCCCCGGACATCCGGCCGCTGGAGACATCCACTACAGCAACGGTCTAGCAGCCGAAGCTATAGGACCCAGACATCCAGCCCTAGCCCCGGACATCCGGCCCCGCTCCAGCCCGGACATCCGGCCACTGCCCGGAAATCCGACGCCCGTCATAGAACACACCCGAAGCTGAACCACTTCAGCCCGGACATTCGACCACCCCAGCCCGGACATCCGGACCCTCGTGAAGGCCCGAACATCCGGCCCAACGCCCGGACGTCCGGCCCCGTCTGTCTGCGCACAGTAAAGGGCCGAGGCCCATGTACCCTTTCGCCCCCTAGACTATATATACTCTCCTCCTACCTATGTTTTAGGGTTAGCAAAGTAGTAGCTCATTAGAGATAGAGCTTTGCTCATCCATTATGGATCTACTCCACGAGAGAGACCGTGGCCCCTCTTCAGAGAAGATCCCCTTGGATTCAAGACCCCCCTTGGGTGGCCCCATCAAGACCTCCTTTGGAGAAGAACCGATTATCCTGTATCGTCCCTTGTTGATCGTGGATCTTGTATCTCCTTTTGTGTTCATGGATCTAGCGCATGTGTGATCATACTTGTTGGTTTGAGTGTTTCTCTTGTGTTCCCCTTTGTGATTTCCCCTCGTGTTTCCCCTCGTGTTCTTCGTGTTCATCACGAGATCCGCTCCTTTCGTGAAAGATCGTCCATCTAGGGTTCCACCCTACATCACCTATCAAACACTCCTTTATGCTTTCCAGAAAATTCTACATCATTTCTGATCAACAATATGTTATTCACATATACTTACAGAAATGCTACATAGCTCCCATTCACTTTCTTGTAAATACAGGCTTCTCCAAAAGTCTGTATAAAACTATATGCTTTGATCAACTCATCAAAGCATATATTCCAACTCCGAGATGCTTGCACCAGTCCATAGATGGATTGCTGGAGCTTGCACACTTTGTTAGCACCTTTTGGATTGACAAAACCTTCTGGTTGCATCATATACAACTTTTCTTTAATAAATCCATTAAGGAATGTAGTTTTGATATCCATTCGCCAGATTTCATAAAATGCGACAACTACTAACATGATTTGGACAAACTTTTAAGCATCAATACGAGTGAGAAAATCTCATCGTAGTCAACACCTTGAACTTGTCGACAACCTTTTTCGACAATTCGAGCTTTGTAGATAGTAACATTACTATCAGCGTCCATCTTCCTCTTGAACATCCATTTATTCTGAATGACTCAGCGATCATCGGGCAAGTCAATCAAAGTCCATACTTTGTTCTCATACATGGATCCCATCTCAGATTTCATGGCCTTAAGCCATTTTGCGGAATCTGGGCTCGTCATCGCTTCCTCATTGTTCGTAGGTTCGTCATTGTCTAGTAACATGACTTGCAGAAAGGATTACCATACCACTCTGGTGCAGACCATACTCTGGTTGACCTACGAGGTTTGGTAGTAACTTGATCTCAAGTTTCATGATCATTATCATTAACTTCCTCACTAATTGGTGTAGGCATCACTAGAACTAATTCCTGTGATGAACTACTTTCCAATTTGGGAGAAGGTACAATTACCTCATCAAGTTCTACTTTCCTCCCACTCACTTCTTTCAAGAGAAACTCCTTCTCTAGAAAGGATCCACTCTTAGCAACAAAGATCTTGCCTTCAGATCTGTGATAGAAGGTGTACCCAATAGTTTCTTTTGGGTATCTTATGAAGACACACTTCTCCGATTTGGGTTTGAGCTTATCAGGCTGAAACTTTTTCACATAAGCATCGCAACCCCAAACTTTAAGAAACGACAGCTTAGGTTTATTGCTAAACCACAGTTCATACGGTGTCATCTTAACAGATTTTTAGACGGTGCCCTATTTAACGTGAATGTAGCTGTCTCGATAGTGGTAAATCGGTAAGAGACATCATAGATCGCACCATATCTAATAAAGTACGGCTATGACGTTCAGACACACCATTACGCTGTGGTGTTCCAGGTAGCGTGAGTTGTGAAACTATTCGACATTGTTTCAACTGAAGGCCAAACTCGTAACTTAAATATTTGCCTCCACGATCATATCGTAGAAACTTTATTTTCTTGTTACGATGATTCTTAACTTCACTATGAATTTCTTTTAACTTTTCAAATGTTTTAGACTTGTGTTTCATTAAGTAGATATACCAATATCTGCTTAAATCGTCTGTGAAGGTCAGAAAATAACGATACCCGCCACGAGCCTCAACACTCATCAGATCACATACATCAGTATGTATTATTTCCAATAAGTCAGTGGTTCGCTTCATTGTTCCGGAGAATGGAGTCTTAGTCATCTTTCCCATGATGCATGGTTCGCAAGCATCAAATGATTCATAATCAAGTGATTCCAAAAGTCCATCCGCATGGAGTTTCTTCATGCGCTTTACATCAATATGACCTAAACGGCAGTGTCACTAGTATGTTGCACTATCATTATCAACTTTGCATCTTTTGGCATCAATATTATGAATATGTGTATTACTAGGATCAAGATTCAATAAACCATTCACCTTGGGTGTATGACCACAAAAGGTTTTATTCATGTAAACAGAATAACAATTATTCTTTAACTTAAATGAATAACCGTATTGCAATAAACATGATCCAATCATATATATTATGCTCAACGCAAACACCAAATAACATTTATTTTAGGTTCAACACTAATCCCGAAGGTAAATGGAGTGTGCGTTGGTGATCTTATAAACCTTGGAATTACTTCCAGCACACATCATCACCTCGCCCTCAACGAGCCTCTGTTCATTTCGTAACTCCTGTTTCAAGTTACTAATCATAGCAACTGAACCAATATCTAATACCTAGGGGCTACTATGAACACTAGTAAAGTACACATCAATAACATGTATATCATATATACTTTTGTTCACTTTGCCATCCTTCTTATCCACCAAGTATTTAGGGCAGTTCCGCTTCCAGTGACCATTTCCTTTGCAGTAGAAGCACTCAGTTTCAGGCTTGGGTCTAGCTTTGGGCTTCTTCATGGCAGTGGCAACTTGCCATTCTTCTTGAAGTTCCCTTTCTTTCCCTTGCCCTTTTACTTGAAACTAGTGGTCTTGTCAACCATCAACACTTGATGCTTTTCTTGATTTCTACCTTCGCCGATTTTAGCATCGCAAAGAGCTCAGGAATCATTTTACGTCATCCCTTGCATATTATAGTTAATCACTAAGTTCTAGTAACTTGGTGACAGTGACTAGAGAACTCTGTCAATCACTATCTTATCTGGAAGTTTAACTCCCACTTGATTCAAGCAATTATAGTACCTAGACAATCTGAGCACATGCTCACTGGTTGATCTATTCTCCTCCATCTTGTAGGCAAAGTACTGTCAGAGGTCTCATACCTCTCGACACGGGCATGAGTCTGAAAACTAATTTCAACTCTTGGAACATCTTATATGCTCCATGGCATTCAAAACATTTTTGAAGTACCGGTTCTAAGTCGTAAAGCATGGCGCACTAAACTATCAAGTAGTCATCATATTGTGCTTGCCAAACGTTCATAACATCTGCCTCTGCTCCTGCAATAGGTCTGTCACCTAGCAGTGCATCAAGAACATAATTCTTCTATGCAACAATGAGGATAATCCTCAGATCACGGAGCTAGTCCGCATCATTGCTACTAACATCTTTCAACATAGTTTTCTCTAGGAACATATCATAAATAAAATGGGGAAGCTATACGCAAGCAATTGATCTACAACATAGATATGCAAATACTATCAGGACTTATTTCATGATAAATTTAAGTTCAATTAATCATATTACTTAAGAACTCCCACTTAGATAGACATCCCTCTAGTCATCTAAATGATCACGTGATCCATATCAACTAAACCATGTCCGATCATCACGTGAGATGAAGTAGTTCTCGATGGTGAAGATCACTATTGTCAGTGTCAAAACCGGTAGATCTCGGGTAGGGGGTCCCGAACTGTGCGTCTAAGGCGGATGGTAACAGGAGGTAGGGGACACGATGTTTTACCCAGGTTCGGGCCCTCTTGATGAAGGTAAAACCCTACGTCCTGCTCGATTTATTCTTGATGATATGGGTATTACAAGAGTTGATCTACCACGAGATCTGAGAGGCTAAGTCCTAGAAGCTAGCCTATGGTATGATTGTATGTTGTCCTACAGACTAAAACCCTCCGGTTTATATAGACACCGGAGAGGGTTAGGGTTACACAAGGTCGGTTACAAAGGAGGAGATATCCATATCCGTACTGCCTAGCTTGCCTTCCACGCCAAGTAGAGTCCTATCCGGACACGAGACGAAGTCTTCAATCTTGTATCTTCATAGTCCAACAGTCCGGCCAAAGGATATAGTCCGGCTGTCCAGAGACCCCCTAATCTAGGACTCCCTCAGTAGCCCCTGAACCAGGCTTCAATGACGATGAGTCCGGCGTGCAGTGTTGTCTTCGGCATTGCAAGGCGGGTTCCTCCTCCGAGTACACCACGGAAGAGTTTGAATACAAGGATAGTGTCCGACCCTGCAAAATAAGTTCCACATACCACCGTAGAGAGAATAATATTTCCACAAATCTAATTTGCTGACTTGTTTTGGCAACACGACATTATACCATGGCCCGGTGATTATTCGAACCGTTTCCTTTAACTAGCCCCGCACATAACGCGAGGCAGTTTTTTGACACGTCTCGTCAAAGCAGAGATCGTGTTCCCCTAATTATGGGATTCTCATCAATACGGTCATGGGTAAACCAACCGTGCCTAGGACTCCTAGATTTTAGGCAAGTCCCAAACAGCCACTAGGAGGACGCTTGATATTCACCCTCTTTATAAAGGGACAAGGCTTTTACTTTTTCCCCTCCCGTGCTCAATCGAATCCTTCTCCTGCTTCCAGTTCTAACACCCAAAGCACAGGTCAGGTGCTTCGGACCTTCAATCGTGTTCGGATCTAGCCTTCAAGGCCGGTGGATGCCCTCCTCCGTTACGGAAGAGGATATCAAGAAGTTGAGGGAGGCCAGATACCTGACCGCCGAGGTTTCGCATCGGCTGCCTGCCCGAGGGCAGGTCGTCCCTACTCCCGAACCCAACAAGAACGTTGTGTTCATCTCCCACTTCTTCCGAGGTCTAGGCCTCACTCTGGATCCCTTCGTTAGGGGTTTGATGTTCTATTACGGGCTAGATTTCCACGATCTAGCCCCGGACTCCTTTCTCCACATCTCGGCATTTATTGTCGTATGTGAGGCCTTCCTCTGCATTACCCCTCACTTCGGCCTGTGGCTCAAGATCTTTAACGTGAAGCCAAAGATGGTCGAGGGGCAGCATGTAGCGTGCGGAGGCGCATTAATAAGCAAGATCGCTGGAGCTCCATGGCCAAAGGGTTCCTTTCCAGAGGTGTCCGGATTATGGCAACGGGAGTGGTTTTACATCACAGCTCCTAGAAGTGCCAAGTGGGTGGCTGCCCTTGCTTTCCACTCGGGCCCTCCACCACAACGGATGTCATGGATTAGCAGAGGCTGAGCTGGGGTCTAGCCAAGGACGTGCCTATACTGCAGAGCCGCATTCAAGATCTCTTTGAAGGAGATTTCAATCTGGTTATGGTGGTGCAAGTCATGCTGGTTCGTCGAGTCCAGCCTTGCAAATGCCGGCCCCTCCGCATGTGGGAGTTCAACCCAGAAGGACTGCGCACTATTCAGAATTTCCTCGGCCTGACGCACGAGGAGATGTATAAATCATTCTTCGGACCCAAAATAAAGTGTCCGGATACTACCAAGGACATGGGCCTGAGCAGCAACCGCACCGCCGACCAAGTAAGTAATCCTCTAGCCGAACACACCATCTTTCATTTATCATGACGTCATTCTGAGAAATCGCTCTTTGACCAGGACTGGTTAACAAAGGCGAAGATGATTCGGTGTTCGGCCCCCCTTCCCGAGGGTTTGGATAATCCGGTACTGGAAAAGATGCTCGAGCTAGCACCTTGCCCGGAGCCCTCAAAGGAAGATAAAGGGGGGAATAATGAGGGCGAAAGCGGGCCCCCGTTGCTACCAATTCCAACTGAGGGAATGAGCGCCTTCGCGAAGGAGGATAACCAAGGGGAAGAATCTGACCTCCTCTCGCTTCGAGGAAGGAAGAGGACTGCCTCTGAAGATCCGGAAACCAAGGCTTCCAAACGGGAGAAGAAATCTCCAATAGAGGGTCCTGCCTTGGGGGGTGCTCTTGCCGCACAGAGTCCGCGCGGGGATCAGCCCTCTAACGAGCCGCAAGTGATCAAAAAATACTTAATAGTAAAGATATCCTACCTTACTTCCGAGGAAAATAACCGAAGCGTTTATCTTGCAGTTTGGATCTTAGCCCTTCTCAACAGAGCTCGTCTTCAGGGGACCTTCTTCCGGAGATGATGGAGAGCGAAACACCTCCTCCGGACTCTCCCGCTCAAGAAGCGGGCGACCTTGAAGTGTCGTCACGGAGGGCCTCCCTGGATCCGGTGAGGCCAGAAGATACTCCTATGGTCACCCGAAGTCCCCAGTATCCGGCTCTTGAAGAGAGCAAACAGAAGAATCCGACACCATCTGGTATGCGGTCGGATGTACTGAGGGAGCTATTGGAGCGAGCGGCCATCTCAGAAGAACACCGTATGTTGATGGGTACGGTGATGGAAAGAATTTCGTCTGCCGAAAGCGGATTGCATGAAGCCTTTACGAGTCTACTGACGGGCTTTGAGGTACGTGAAATGATATACTTTTTGATAGTACCGCACATTTTTAGGTGTGCCCTATGTAGATAGTAGCCCCTGAGACTCTGGTTGTCGTCGAGAACGGCGGCGAACAGAGGATCATAGTCCCAGGTTAATAACCAAACTGCCTTTATGTGCAGGTGGCTGGAGCTCCGGTGGCTGGCCGGACTCATGAGATTACCAAACTAAAGCGGCAACTGGATGCGGCGGATGCCGACATCGAGCTTGTTAATAAGCGGCTTGATGAGGCACAAGGTAAGTGATATTTTCTGGTGAATGTCACATAGTAAGAGCAGCGTAATGCCAGTATCTTTAATATGTTCTGACTGTAGATGGAGCTGCCACCATGGAGACCCTTCGGGCGAAACTTGCCCGAGCCAAGGAACAAGCAAGAATTAGTAATGCGGCCGCTTTAAAGGCGGCCGAAGACTTAATAGCCGAGAAGGCCGCGCATGGCGAGACTAAAGAGAAGATGGCCGAAATGGATGTAAAGTTAAAAGACACGGCCGACCATTGCTAGTTCCTTGAAGAAGAAAACCAGGCGAAGGCGACGAACCTTGGAAAGGCCACGATGGCAACCAAAGACACCCGCTCTGCCATGAGAGCAAGGAAGGAAGAGCTGCGTGAAGCCGGGGATATTGTGGCTGGAAAGCCTTTTATGCTGCGGAGGAAGTTCGGAGATCCACGGTGTGCTCCTCTGGATCAGCTGTGGAGTTCGGCAGACGCATACTTGGACTTGGCGGCGAGCGCTGTTGATGCGGCCGAATACTTCCGAGATCAGACGGATCGTGAAGTGGACAAGCTGTTCTTGTCGCAATTCAACGTTCTAGAGCGTCCGCTCCCATTGACTGATCAACTTACCGAATGGGCCGAACTCAATAGATTGTCCGGACTCGCCATGCGGTCCGTCGTAGATCATTTGTGGCCGGAGAGGCCGCCGAACAACTATTTCAGCTTGGTGCAACAGTTCCTTGGTGCGGTATCGCGTATTAATGCGATGAAGAGGTCGGCGTGCATAGAAGGCTCATGGATGGCCCTTGCCCATGTCAAAGCATACTGGGCGGAGATGGATGCCACTACTGTTGCGGCACAGGGTTCGGCCATAGGCCGAGTGGCTGCCGAGCACTATTTCGAAGAAGTTCTCGAGGGTGCTCGTTTGATAGAGGCCCAGTGCTCGAAGAATATTATGTTTGAGTGACATGTATTCCCATTGTGAAAACAATGTTTATGAAATTTATTAAGGCTGTATTTATACTTTTGCCTGAAAGTAATATGATGCCTCCTGTGCGGCCGTCTATGTATATATGTATATAACCTGAAAGATTGCAGTCGTCGACTTCAACCCCCACGCATATAATGCGGAGGTGTTTTTGCGGAAGACGCGTGTTCACACTTAATCCAACGTCCTGGTCCTATTAAGGAGGTGATAGCGCAGCGAACGAGGCAACCGGACTATAATGCTTTAACACTTCCACTTAGCCATAGGAGTTTGACGGTGGGGCTACTATATAGCCCCTGGTGGCTCCGCACTCTCCCGAATTTGGGGTGCGTACATGCCTGGCCGGGAAACGGCCCTTTGTTAAGGCGGAGGAATTCTAACATTCCGATAGGTCATCGAGTGGTTGACCAGTCTCACGCTATATCATGACAGTCAATTTTCAGCTTTCTCTACTGAGGTGCTCGTCCGGATGAACCGGGGCACAATCGCAGTAGTTCTCCTGGTGCCGCCTTAGCCGATAGAGCGGAACGTGAGGCAGCAAAACACAGGAGCCGGGCAAACCTAACATTTGACCAAAGACATGATTCGGAGCTGATGCATATAAGGCCAAAGTCGCGACGCCGAACAGTCCCTAAGGTATTCGGTCTTTATGGTATAAACCAGGCCTAAACAGTGCCCTTTGTAAGAAGCCCCTGGTGTCTAGGTACGTGCATTATTCTGACGTGGCCACATGCCAAGACGTCAGCATCCTTCTCAATAGTACTGAGAATCCGAGGGATGTGTATCAACAAGAGACAGTAAGAAAGGTTTACGCAGGGTCTTAATCTAAAAAGAATCCTTGGAACGGGTCCCTGCTGCACGTCTGCGCCTATGTCTCTGTTGTGCCGTATCCTGGACGGGTGTAGCACGATGGTCATCTATAAAAGAGAGGAACTTAGGTGAAAAGTTGTCGTGCAAAAAGGTAGGTTACATTAAAGAAACCATGTACAATTCAAGATGAGCGAAAATTGCCACTTGTTTACGCGCGTGGAGCCCCTTGTTTTTATAACAGGGGTGTGGCCATCGAACCTGTATGGATTACATATAGCTGCGCCGGACTCGTCTGACCGTGTCTGTGGTCTTGACGACCTATCAAATGCTTTAGTTGGTGAGGCTGTTTTAGTGTGTGGCTGCCAAGGCAGTCGCACTCTCTTCGGCGCGCAAGGATCGCTCAATATTTCCACTTATTGTAATGATGCCACATGGACCGGGCATCTTAAGCGTGAGGGAAGCGTAATGCGGTATTACGTTGAAGCGAGCGAAAGCTTCGCGTCCGAGTAGTGCTTGATAGCCACTTTGGAACAGAGCAATGTGGAAGGTTAAATTTTCGCTACGGAAGTTATCGGGGAAGGAATATAACCTCTAGTAGCAGGGAGCTTGTGCAATGAGCCCCTGAGCATGCGTTACTCCTCTAAAGGTAGTATTGTTGTGGCGAATTTTTGTTGGGTCTATCCCCATTTTGCGGACTGTGTCCTGATATATCAGGTTTAGACTACTGCCACCGTCCATCAGGACTCGTGTGAAGAGGTATTCGTCAATTATTGGGTCTAATATCAAGGCAGCCCATCCTGCACGCCGGATACTTGCTGAGTAATCCCGATGGTCGAAAGTGATCGGTTGAGACGACCAGTGGTAGGACTCCGCGGTGATAGGCCCTTGGGCATATTTCTCTGGGAGTGCCACTCTGTTTCTCCCCTTGATCACGTGTAACACGTTTACTGTTTTGACTTCTGGTGGAAATTTCTTTTGTTCCCTAGTGTCTTGCTTGAGAGTCCCATCCTCGTCTTCGCTTGGTGTATCCCCCCCCTTATGTACGACGTTGAGCTTGCCGGACTGCTTGAAGACCCAACATTCTCTGTGGGCATGATTTGCAGGTTTATCGGGGGTGCTATGGATCTGACATATTTGGTCCAGAATTTTGTTTAAGCTGGACAGTTCATCTCTGGCGCCTTTAGGGGGCGGCTTTTGTTGACCTGGCCAAGAGCTTCTGAATCCGGCGTTTACTGCCGTGCTCTTCGGGGTGTCTTCTTTATTCCGGCGCTTATTATTTTTGCTGCGTCGTGATTTCCCGTTTCCGTCTCTATCTTCGGATGTACTTGGGTCGCTAGTGCTGCATCGGGCTAGCCAGCTGTCCTCGCTCGCGCAAAAGTGGGTCATGAGGCTTGTTAATGCTGCCATTGTTCTCGACTTTTCTTGGCCGAGGTGTCTGGCGAGCCATTCGTCTCGGACACTGTGCTTAAAGGCTGCCAAGGCTTCGGGGTCCGGACTGTCGACTATTTGGTTCTTTTTAGTAAGAAACCTATTCCAAAGCTTTCGGGCTGACTCTCCGGGCTGTTGAGTTATATGACTCAAATCGTCCGCATCCGGAGGTCGGACATAAGTCCCTTGAAAATTCGCCCGAAAAGCATCTTCGAGCTCTTCCCAGCTTCCAATGGAGCTTTCGGGGAGGCTTTTAAGCCAGTGCCGAGCTGGCCCTTTGAGCTTGAGGGATAAGTACTTGATGGCGTGGAGATCATCTCCTCGAGCCATATGGATATTGGAGGATATAGTCCTCAATCCAGACCCCAGGGTCTGTTGTTCTGTCGTATGCCTCTATGTTTATGGGTTTGAATCCCTCTGGAAATTCATGGTCCAGCACCTCGTCGGTGAAACATAGGGGGGGGTGCGGCACCCCTGTATCTGGGTGTACCGCGTTCTTCGGATGTTTGTTGTGTTGCATCGTACGTTGGAGCGCGCTTGCGTGGTCCATAGATGGATCTGGTTACGCCGTCCTTTTGATGCAAGCCCTCGCGTGGATCGCGTATTGGCTTATGTGCGACGTTTTTTGCCGCTCTATGTTGGCCATGAGGTCGTCTATCCGGCCAGATGGCCATTTTAATTTTTGGTTGCGGGGGATCTAAGGCCTCCTCATCGAATTCAGGTAGCAACTTCTGCTTCGGGTAGCTCTTGGTGGGGCGATTACCGCCGTACTTTGCTGCTGTGTTGAGTACTTTACTCCATCTGATTCTGAGTGTGTCTTGCGCAGCTTTGAGCCTTTGCTTCTGCTTTTTTAGACTCCTCGCGGTTGCAACAAGCCTTTGGTGGGCATTCTGTTGCTTTAGGTGTCTGTCCGGTGTGATGTCGTCCGGACTATTATCTTTGACGGAGTCGGGTTGTTCGGTTTGATTATCCGAGTTGCCGTGGACAAGCGATGGTTCGCCCCGCTCTAACGCTGGGTCTATATGATCGTTGTTTCTACTGAGGCGGGATTTGGAGCGGCGCTTACGCCGCCGCTTTGACTGCTTCTCGAGGGGACAACCCTTTGTTGCATCCTTCCGTTCCTTGTCGTCGTTTTCTTTTGGTGTGTCCACCATGTATACGTCATGTGATGAAGTGGGCGTCCAGTGCCCTGTGGGCAGTGTTTCCTGCTCGTCTCCTGCATCGTCGTCCATACCGTCGATGTTTTCGGAGTCGAAGTCGAGCATGTCGGTTAAATCGTCGACAGTGGCTACAAAGTGGGTGGTGGGTGGGTGGCCAATTTCTTCATCATCCGCATCCCAATCCTGCCGGACATAGTTCGGCCAGGATCCTCCTGACAAGGAGAGAGACCTTAATGAGTTCAGTACGTTGCCAAAGGGCGAGTGCTGAAAAATATCCACGGAGGTAAACTCCATGATCGGGATTCGATAGGCACGAGCGCAAGCGGTTCAGAGTCTGTGGCCGAAGAAGGATCCGGCAATTTGACAACACGGCTCTCGTGAAGGGTAAGGTCGATATTCGGCTCGATCGCCGCTGAGGGTACGGCCTCCATGGCGGGGTCTATCCACCCGTCCATGGGTGGCGCGATCGGCTTCAGATTGAGGGTCGGAGTGGTTGCCGGTGCGATTTCCTCGACATCGTCCGATGGCAGAGCCAAATCATGCTCATCGTGACCGTGCGGCACACTCGGCAGGGGCTCGAATCCGTCGAAGATCAAGTCTCCGCGGACATCGGCCGTGTAGTTTAAGCTTCCAAATCTGACCTGATGGCCAGGGGCGTAGCTTTCAATCTGCTTCAGATGGCCGAGCGAGTTGGCCCGCAGTGCGAAGCCGCCGAACACAAAGATCTATCCGGGGAGAAAAGTCTCACCCTGGACTACATCGCTATCGATGATCGTAGGAGCCATCAAGCCTAACAGTGACGACACAGAGGAACTCTCAATGAAAGCACCAATGGCGGTGTCAAAACTGGCGGATCTCGGGTAGGGTGTCCCGAACTGTGCATCTAAGGCGGATGGTAACAGGAGGCAGGGGACATGATGTTTTACCAAGGTTCGGGCCCTCTTGATGGGGGTAAAACCCTACGTCCTGCTTGATTTATTCTTGATGATATGGGTATTACAAGAGTTGATCTACCACGAGATTTGAGAGGCTAAACCCTAGAAGCTAGCCTATGGTATGATTGTATGTTGTCCTACGGACTAAAACCCTCCGGTTTATATAGACACCGGAGAGGTTTAGGGTTACACAAGGTCGGTTACAAAGGAGGAGATATCCATATCCGTACTGCCTAGCTCGCCTTCCATGCCAAGTAGAGTCCTATCCGGACACGGGATGAAGTCTTCAATCTTGTATCTTCATAGTCCAACAGTCCGGCCAAAGGATATAGTCCGGCTGTCCGGAGACCCCCTAATCCAGGACTCCCTCAACTATGTTGATCATATCTACTATATGGTTCACGCTCAACCTTTCGGTCTTAGTGTTTCGAGGCCATATCTGCATATGCTAGGCTCGTCAAGTTTAACCCAAGTATTCCGCGTGTGCAAAATTGGCTTGCACCCGTTGTATGTGAGCATAGAGCTTATCACACCCGATCATCACGTGGTGTCTCAGCACGAAGAACTGTCGCAACGGTGCATACTCAGGGAGAACACTTATACCTTGAAATTTTAGTAAGGGATCATCTCATAATGCTACTGTCGTACTAAGCAAAATAAGTTGCATAAAAGATAAACATCATATGCAATCAAAATATGTGACATGATATGGCCATCATCATCTTGTGCCTTAGATCTCCATCTCCAAAGTACCGCCATGATCTCCATCGTCACCGACATGACACCATGATCTCCATCATCTTAATCTCTATCAACGTGTCATCACATGGTCGTCTCGCCAACTATTGCTTTTGCAACTATTGCTATCTCATAGTGATAAAGTAAAGCAATTATATGGCGCTTGCATCTTATGCAATAAAGAGACAACCATAAGGCTCCTGTCAGTTGCCAATAACTTTAACAAAACATGATCATCTCATACAACAATTTATATCTCATCACGTCTTGACCATATCACATCACAACATACCCTGCAAAAACAAGTTAGACGTCCTCTACTTTGTTGTTGCAAGTTTTACGTGGCTGCTACGGGCTTCTAGCAAGAACCGCTCTTACCTACGCATCAAAACCACAACGATTTTTTGTCAAGTGTGATGTTTTAACCTTCAACAAGGACCGGGCATAGTCAAACTCGATTCAACTAAACCTGGAGAAACAGACACCCACTAGCCACCTGTGTGCGAAGCATGGCGGTAGAACCAGTCTCATGAACGCGGTCATGTAATGTCAGTCTGGGCTGCTGTTGGGGAACGTAGTAATTTCAAAAAAATTCCTACGCACACACATGATCATGGTGATGCATAGCAATGAGAGGGGAGAGTGTTGTCCACATACCCTCATAGACCGAAAGCGGAAGCGTTTGCAGAACGCGGTTGATGTAGTCGTATGTCTTCACGATCTGACCGATCAAGTACCGAACGTACGGCACCTCCGAGTTCAGCACACATTCAGCTCGATGACGTCCCTCGGACTCCGATCCAGCCAAGATTTGAGGGAGAGTTCCGTCAGCACGACGGCGTGGTGACGATGATGATGTTCTACCATGTAGGGCTTCGCCTAACCACCGCTACAATATTATCGAGGTGGACTATGGTGGAGGGGGGCACCGCACACGGCTAAGAGATCCAAGAGATCAATTGTTCTCTAGAGGTGCCCCCCTGCCCCCATATATAAAGGAGCAAGGGGGGAAAGGCGGCCGGCCAGGAGGAGGCGCGCCAGGGAGGAGTCCTACTCCCACTGGGAGTAGGACTCCCTCCTTTCCTAGTTGGAGTAGGAGAAGGGGGAAGGAGGAGGGAGAGATGAAGGAAAGGGGCGCGCCGCCCCCTCCTTGTCCAATTCGGACTAGAGGGGTAGGGGGTGCGCGGCCTGCCCTGTCCGCCCCTCCTCTTCTCCACTAAGGCTCATCTTGGCCCATTAACCCCCCCCCCTTCGGGGGGGGGGGGGTCCGGAACCCCCGATACTCCGGTAAAATCCTGATTTCACCCGGAACACTTTGATATCCACATATAGGCTTCCAATATATCAATCTTTATGTCTCGACCATTTTGAGACTCCTCGTCATTTCCGTGATCACATCTGGGACTCCGAACTACCTTCGGTACATCAAAACACATAAACTCATAATATAACCGTCATCGAACTTTAAGCGTACGGACCCTACGGGTTCGAGAACTATGTAGACATGACCGAGACACGTCTCCGGTCAATAACCAATAGCGGAACCTGGATGCTCATATTGGCTCCTACATATTCTACGAAGATCTTTATCGGACAAACAGCATAACAACATACGTTGTTCCCTTTGTCATCGGTATGTTACTTGCCCGAGATTCGATCGTCGGTATCTTTATACCTAGTTCAATCTCGTTACCGGCAAGTCTCTTTACTCGTTCTGTAATACATCACCCCACAACAAACTCATTAGTTACAATGCTTGCAAGCCTTATAGTGATGTGCATTACCGAGTGGGCCCAGAGATACCTCTCCGACAATCGGAGTGACAAATCCTAATCTCGAAATACGCCAACCCAACAAGTACCTTCAGAGACACCTGTAGTGCACCTTTATAATCACCCAGTTACGTTGTGACGTTTGGTAGCACACAAAGTGTTCCTCTGGTAAACGAGAGTTTCATAATCTCATAGTCATAGGAACATGTATAAGTCATGAAGAAAGCAATAGCAGAATACTAAACGATCGTGTGTTAAGCTAACGGAATGGGTCAAGTCAATCACATCATTCTCCTAATGATGTGATCCCATTAATCAAATGAAAACTCATGTCAATGGCTAGGAAACATAACCATCTTTGATCAACGAGCTAGTCAAGTAGAGGTACTAGTGACACTCTGTTTGTTTATGTATTCACACAAGTATTATGTTTCCGGTTAATAGAATTCTAGCATGAATAATAAACATTTATCATGATATAAGTAAATAGATAATAACTTTATTATTGCCTCTAGGGCATATTTCCTTCAGTCTCCCACTTGCACTAGAGTCAATAATCTAGACTACACAGTAATGATTCTAACACCCATGGAGCCTTGGTGCTGATCATGTTTTGCTCATGGAAGAGGCTTAGTCTATGGGTATGCAACATTCAGATCCGTATGTATCTTGCAAGTTTCTATGTCTCCCACCTGGACTTGATCCCGGATGGAGTTGAAGCGTCTCTTGATGTGCTTGGTTCTCTTGTGAAATCTGGATTCCTTTGCCAAGGCAATTGCACCAGTATTGTCACAAAAGATGTTCATTGGACCCGATGCACTAGGTATGACACCTAGATCGGATATGAACTCCTTCATTTGCTGCTTCTGAAGCAGCTACGTACTCCGCTTCACACGTAGATCCCGCCACAACGCTTTGTTTAGAACTACACCAACTGACAGCTCCACTGTTCAATGTAAACACGTATTCGGTTTGCGATTTAGAATCGTCCGGATCAGTGTCAAAGCTTGCATCGACGTAACCATTTACGACTAGCTCTTTGTCACCTCCATAAACAAGAAACATATCCTTAGTACTTTTCAGGTATTTCAGGATGTTCTTGACCGCTGTCTAGTGATCCACTCCTGGATTACTTTGGTACCTCCCTGCTAAACTTATAGCAAGGCACACATCAGGTCTAGTACACAGCATTGCATACATGATAGAGCCTATGGCTGAAGCATAGGGAACATCTTTCATCTTCTCTCTATCTTCTGCAGTGGTCGGTCATTGAGTCTTACTCAACTTCACACCTTGTAACACTGGCAAGAACCCTTTCTTTGCTTGATCCATTTTGAACTTCTTCAAAACTTTGTCAAGGTATGTGCTTTGTGAAAGTCCAATTAAGCGTCTTGATCTATCTCTATAGATCTTGATGCCCAATATATAAGCAGCTTCACCGAGGTCCTTCATTGAAAAACTTTTATTCAAGTATCCCTTTATGCTATCCAGAAATTCTATATCATTTCCAGTCAGCAATATGTCATCCACATATAATATCAGAAATGCTACAGAGCTCCCACTCACTTTCTTGTAAATATAGGCTTCTCCAAAAGTCTGTATAAAACCATATGCTTTGATCACACTATCAAAGCGTTTATTCCAACTCCGAGAGGCTTGCACCAGTCCATAAATGGATCGCTGGAGCTTGCACACTTTGTTAGCTCCCTTTGGATCGACAAAACCTTCTAGTTGCATCATATACAACTCTTCTCCCAGAAATCCATTCAGGAATGCAGTTTTGACATCCATTTGCCAAATTTCATAATCATAAAATGCGGCAATTGCTAACATGATTCGGATAGACTTAAGCATCGCTACGGGTGAGAAAGTCTCATCATAGTCAATCCCTTGAACTTGTCGAAAACCTTTTGCAACAATTCGAGATTTATAGACAGTAACATTAGATCCATTTATTTTCAATGGCTTGCAGATCATCGGGCAAGTCAACCAAAGTCCACACTTTATTCTCATACATGGATCCCATCTCAGATTTCATGGCCTCAAGCCATTTTGCGGAATCTGGGCTCACCATCGCTTCTTCATAGTTCGTAGGTTCATCATGGTATAGCAACATAACCTACAGAACAGGATTACCGTACCACTCTGGTGCGAATCTTATTTTGGTTGATTATGAGGTTCAGTAACAACTTGATCTGAAGTTTCATGATCATCATCATTAACTTCCTCACTAATTGGTGTAGGTGTCACAGGAACCAGTTTCTATGATGAACTACTTTCCAATAAGGGAGAAGGTATAGTTACCTCATCAAGTTCTACTTTCCTCCCACTCACTTCTTTCAGGAGAAACTCCTTCTCTAGTAAGGATCCAAATTTAGCAACAAAAGTTTTGCCTTCAGATCTGTGATAGAAGGTGTACCCAACAGTTTCCTTTGGGTATCCTATGAAGACACATTTCTTCGATTTGGGTTCGAGCTTATCAGGTTGAAGCTTTTTCACATAAGCATCGCAGCCCCAAACTTTAAGAAACGACAACTTTGGTTTCTTGCCAAACCACAGTTCATAAGGCATCGTTTCAACGGATTTTTATGGTGCCCTATTTAACGTGAATGTAGCCATCTCTAAAGCATAACCCCAAAATGATAGCGGTAAATCAGTAAGAGACATCATAGATCACACCATATCTAGTAAAGTATGATTACGACGTTCGGACACACCATTACGCTGTGGTGTTCCGGGTGGCGTGAGTCGCGAAACTATTCTGCATTGTTTCAAATGAAGACCAAACTCGTAACTCAAATATTCTCCTCCATGATCAGATCGTAGAAACTTTATTTTCTTGTTATGATGATTTTCAACTTCACTCTGAAATTCTTTGAACTTTTCAAATGTTTCAGACTTATGTTTCATTAAGTAGATATACCCATATCTGCTTAAATCATCTGTGAAGGTGAGAAAATAATGATACCCGCCGCGAGCCTCAACATTCATCAGACCACATACATCTGTATGTATGATTTCCAACAAATCTGGTGCTTGCTCCATAGTTCCAGAGAACGGCGTTTTAGTCATCTTGCCCATGAGGCACGGTTCACAAGTACCAAGTGATTCATAATCAAGTGGTTCCAAAAGTCCATCAGTATGGAGTTTCTTCATGCGCTTTACACCAATATGACCTAAATGGTAGTGCCACAAATAAGTTGCACTATCATTATCAACTCTGCATCTTTTGGCTTCAATATTATGAATATGTGTATCACTACTATCGAGATTCAACAAAAATAGACCACTCTTCAAGGGTGCATGACCATAAAAGATATTACTCATATAAATAGAACAACCATTATTCTCTGATTTAAATGAATAACCGTCTCGCATCAAACAAGATCCAGATATAATGTTCATGCTCAACGCTAGCACCAAATAACAATTATTCAGGTCTAAAACTAATCCCGAAGGTAGATGTAGAGGTAGCGTGGGGACCGCGATCACATCGACTTTGGAACCATTTCCCACGCGCATCGTCACCTTTGTCCTTAGCCAATCTTCACTTAATCCGTAGTCCCTGTTTCGAGTTGCAAATATTAGCAACAGAACCAATATCAAATACCCAAGTGCTACTGTGAGCATTAGTAAGGTACACATTAATAACATGTATATAACATATACCTTTGTTCACCTTGCCATCCTTTTTATCCGCCAAATACTTGGGGCAGTTCCACTTCCAGTGACCAGTCTGTTTGTAGTAGAAGCACTCAGTCTCAGGCTTAGGTCCAGACTTGGGCTTCTTCTCCTGAGCAGCAACTTGTTTGCTGTTCTTCTTGAAGTTCCCCTTCTTCTTCCCTTTGCCCTTTTTCTTGAAACTGGTGGTCTGATGTCTACTAAACAACCTTCTTCTTGTAGACGTTGTTGGGCCTCCAAGTGCAGAGATTTGTAGGACAGTAGCAAATTTCCCTCAAGTGGATGACCTAAGGTTTATCAATCCATAGGAGGCGTAGGATGAAGATGGTCTCTCTCAAGCAACCCTGCAACCAAATAACAAAGAGTCTCTTGTGTCCCCAACACACCCAATACAATGGTAAATTGTATAGGTGCACTAGTTTGGCGAAGAGATGGTGATACAAGTGCAATATGGATGAAAGATAAAGGTTTTTGTAATCTGAAAATATAAAAACAGCAAGGTAACTAATGATAAAAGTGAGCACAAACGGTATTGCAATGCATTGAAACAAGGCCTAGGGTTCATACTTTCGCTAGTGCAAGTTCCGTCAACAATAATAACATAATTGGATCACATAACTATCCCTCAATATGCAACAAAGAGTCACTCCAAAGTCACTAATAGCGGAGAACAAACGAGGAGATTATGGTAGGGTACGAAACCACCTCAAAGTTATTCTTTCCAATCAATCCGTTGGGCTATTCCTATAAGTGTCACAAACAGCCCTGGAGTTCATACTAGAATAACACCTTAAGACACAAATCAACCAAAACCCTAATGTCACCTAGATACTCCAATGTCACCTCAAGTATCCGTGGGTATGATTATACGATATGCATCACACAATCTCAGATTCATCTATTCAACCAACACATAGAACCTCAAAGAGTGCCCCAAAGTTCCTACCGGAGAATCACGACGAAAATGTGTGCCAACCCCTATGCATAGGTTCATGGGAAGAACCCGCAAGTTGATCACCAAAACATACATCAAGTGAATCACGTGATATCCCATTGTCACCACAAATACGCACGGCAAGACATACATCAAGTGTTCTCAAATCATTAAAGACTCAATCCGATAAGATAACTTCAAAGGAGAAACTCAATCCATTACAAGAGAGTAGAGGGGGGATAAAACATCATAAGATCCAACTATAATAGCAAAGCTCGCGATACATCAAGATCGTATCACCTCAAGAACACGAGAGAGAGAGAGAGAGAGAGAGAGAGAGATCAAACACATAGCTACTGGTACATACCCTCAGCCCTGAGGGACAACTACTCCCTCCTCATCATGGAGAGCACCGGGATGATGAAGATGGCCACCGGAGAGGGATTCCCCCTCCGGCAGGGTGCCAGAACGGGTCTAGATTGGATTTTGGTGGCTACGGAGGCTTCTGGCGGCGGAACTCCCGATCTATTGTGCTCCCCGATCGTTTTAGGGTATATGGGTATATATAGGAGGAAGAAGTACGTCAGGGGAGCCACGAGGGGCCCACGAGGGTGGAGGGCGTGCCCAGGGGGGTGGGCGCGCCCCCTGCCTCGTGGCTTCCTCGTTGCTTCCCTTACGTGGACTCCAAGTCTCCCAGGTTGCTTTCCTTCCAAAAATAAGTTCCGTGAAGTTTCAGGTCAATTGGACTCCGTTTGATTTTCCTTTTCTGCGATACTCTAAAACAAGGAAAAAAACAGAAAATGGCACTGGGCTCTGGGTTAATAGGTTAGTCCCAAAAATGATATAAAAGTGTATAATAAAGCCCATAAACATCCAAAACAGTAGATAATATATCATGGAGCAATCAAAAATTATAGATACGTTGGAGACGTATCAAGCATCTCCAAGCTTAATTCCTGCTTGTCCTTGAGTAGGTAAATGATAAAAACAGAATTTTTGATGCGGAGTGCTACTTGGCATAATTTCAATGTAATTCTTCTTAATTGTGGCATGAATA
Source organism: Triticum dicoccoides (assembly GCF_002162155.2). NCBI lineage: Eukaryota > Viridiplantae > Streptophyta > Magnoliopsida > Poales > Poaceae > Triticum > Triticum dicoccoides. Next base: position 347,751,511 of record NC_041380.1, read on the forward strand.
TTCAGATCCGATAGATTCAAGATAAAAGTTCATATTGACATAAAAATAATAATACTTCAAGCATACTAACTAAGCAATCATGTCTTCTCAAAATAACATGGCCAAAGAAAGTTCATTCCTACAAAATCATATAGTTTGGTCATGCTCCATTTTCGTCACACAAGAATGCTCTCATCATGCACAACCCCGATGACAAGCCAAGCAATTGTTTCATACTTTAGTAATCTCAAACCTATAAACCTTCACTCAATACATGAGCTCGAGCCATGGATATAGCACTATGGGTGGAATAGAATATGATGATGGGGATTATGTGGAGAAGACAAAAAGGAGAAAGTCTCACATCAACGAGGCTAATCAATGAGCTATATGGAGATGCCCATCGATTGATGTTGATGCAAGGAGTAGGGATTGCTATGCAACGGATGCACTAGAGCTATAAATGTATGAAAGCTCAACAAAAGAAACTAAGTGGGTGTGCATCCAACTTGCTTGCTCACGAAGACCTAGGGCACTTGAGGAGGCCCATTGTTGGAATATACAAGCCAAGTTCTATAATGAAAAATTCCCACTACTATATGAAAGTGACAAAACAAGAGACTCTCTATCATGAAGATCATGGTGCTACTTTGAAGCACAAGTGTGGCAAAGGATAGTAACATTGTCCCTTCTCTCTTTTTCTCTCATTTTTTTGGGCCTCTTTTTATCATGGCCTTTCTCTTTTCTTTTTCTTTTTATTTTTTGGGCCTTCTCTTTTTTATGGCCTTCCCCCTTTTCTTATTCCTCACTTGGGACAATGCTCTAGAAAATGATGACCATCACACTTCTATTTATTTACAACTCAATGATTACAACTCGATACTAGAACAAAGTATGACTCTGTATGAATGCCTCCGGCGGTGTACCGGGATTGCGATGAATCAAGAGTGACATGTATGAAAAATTAGGAACGGTGGCTTTGCCACAAATACGATGTAAACTACATGATCATGCAAAGCAATATGACAATGATGATGCATGTCATAAGAAATGGAATGGTGGAAAGTTGCATGGCAATATATCTCGGAATGGCTATGGAAATGCCATAATAGGTAGGTATGGTGGTTGTCGGTGTCAAAACCGGCGGATCTCGGGTAGGGGGTCCCGAACTGTGTGTCTAAGGCGGATGGTAGCAGGAGGCAGGGAACACGATGTTTTACCCAGGTTCGAGCCCTCTTGATGGAGGTAAAACCCTATGTCCTGCTTGATTTATTCTTGATGATATGAGTATTAAAAGAGTTGATCTACCACGAGATCGGAGAGGCTAAACCCGAGAAGCTAGCCTATGGTATGATTGTATGTTGTCCTACGGACTAAAACCCTCCAGTTTATATAGACACCGGAAGGGGCTAGGGTTACACAAGGTCGGTTACAAAGGAGGAGATATACATATCCGTATTGCCTAGCTTGCCTTCCATGCCAAGTATAGTCTCATCCGGACATGAGACGAAGTCTTCAATCTTGTATCTTCATAGTCCAACAGTCCGGCCAAAGGATATAGTCCGACTGTCCGGAGACCCCCTAATCCAGGACTCCCTCAGTAGCCCCTGAACTAGGCTTCAATGACGATGAGTCCGGCGCGCAGTATTGTCTTCGGCATTGCAAGGCAGGTTCCTCCTCCGAATACACCACGGAAGAATTTGAATACAAGGATAGTGTCCGATGCTGCAAAATAAGTTCCACATACCACCGTAGAGAGAATAATATTTCCACAAATCTAATCTGCTGACACGTTTTGGTAACATGACATCACGCCATGGCCCGGTGATTATTCAAACCGTTTCCTTTAACTAGCCCCGCACATAACGCGAGGCAGTTTCTTGACACGTCTTGTCAAAGCAGAGATCGTGACCCCCTTATTACAGGATTCTCATCAATACGGGCGTGGGTAACCCAACCGCGCCATTGATTACGATGCTTGGGGGATAAGCGAGTTTTACCAAGCTAGTGGGGCGCATAGTTTCGGCCGCCCTTATAAAGGGATAAGGTTTAACCTTTTTCTACCCATGCCTTCTTCCTCCTTGCTCATCCATTCTTGCGCACTCGAGCTCCAATGCCCAAGTCCACATCCTTCCCCTCGACCTTCTCCAATCATGTCCGGAGCGGGAGGCAAATGGATGGCTTCCTCCGTTACAGAGGGACACATCAAGAAGCTGCGTGGAGCCGGATACTTAGCTGCGAATATCGCGCATCGGCTGCCCGCTGCGGGGCAGATCATTCCTGCCCCCGAACCTCACGAGAGGGTAGTTTTCCTCCACCACTTCCTCCACGGACTGGGGTTTCCCCTCCATCCATTCGTCTGTGGTCTCATGTTCTACTACGGGCTGGACTTCCATGATCTTGCCCCGAACTTCATCCTCAACATTTCGGCGTTCGTCGTCGTGTGTGAGATTTCCTCCGCATCCGGCCCCACTTCGGCCTGTGGTTAAAGACCTTCAATATCAAGCCGAAGGTGGTGGGAGGCCAACAAGCAGAATGCGGCGGAGCCATGGTGGGCAAGATGCCCAATGTTATATGGCTTGAAGGCTCCTTCGTGGAGACCATAAAGGGGTGGCAATCGGCATGGTTCTACATCACCGAGCCGCGCGACACCAACTGGGTGGCTGCCCCCGAGTTTCGATCCGGAATCCCCACGCGTCTCACCTCCTGGAAAGAGAAGGGCCTATCCCGGGGTCCATCGGTGGAGCTGGACGGACTCCAGAAATGTATCCAGAATATGGCAGGCAAGAAGCTCAAGCTTGTCAACATGGTCCAGGTCATGCTCATCCGCCGGATCCTCCCGTGCCAACAACGGGATTTCAACTTGTGGGAGTTCGACCTGGCCCAGCACCAGACTCTGAGTGAGCTCTTCGACACGACGCACAAGGATGTCTGGAGGGTGCTATTTAAGGGCGCCGAGGTCCCTCCCTCTCTCACCGAGGACCGCGGGCTAAGTGTGAAGTGCCGAGCGCATTCGTGAGTTCTATACATCCGGTAGGATATTTATTTCCCCTAGCTTTAATCATGTGCGGGGTCTGAGCTCCATGCCTTTGATAGGACTGGGTGGAGACATCGGGGCAGATTCACTGTCCGGCCCCTCTGCCCGAAGACATTGCGGACGCTCTCCTGACGGAGATGCTGACTCCGGCTCCTTACGAGGTGCCGGAGAAGACCAAGAAGGCCAAGGGAACCCGAAAGAGTTCCCGACGCCAGGTGTTATCGGACTCATCGTCCGATAACTCCACGACGCACTCCTCCCCCGAAGACGAGGAGGAAGATGAAGATGCTCCCCCTCCAGTCGGGGGAGACAATAAAAGGAAGGCCGCCCCAACCGGGGGGGGGGGGGGGCGAAGGGTCCAAGAAGGGAAGGACTCTCCTTCCGGACTACTCCACCACCGCCGCCGAAGGCGAAGACGAGTGGCTGCTCAGGGCCAAGCCCCTGGCAAAGTCGTAAGTATTTGGATGCCAGAGTAACTCATAGCATACATTTGTCGCACTGTTTCTTCTAACGCCGAATTATGATTATGCAGACCGCCACGAGCCCGTATCGACATATCGTCGGAAGGCTCCCTAGGCTCGTCGGATATGGATAGCGATCCACTTCCGACCGCCACCTCCCCTTGCCCTACGGACAACACCGAGGTATTGTCTCAAGAGGCACCGGGTCAAGGGGAGACAGTCCCGGAGGCGCCTCAAGGCGACCTTCCGGACTCCGGGAGCAGAGGGAGCAAGGCTCCCTAGGGCTTCGAGTTCGGCCCTCAGCCGAATACCGCGCCGGAACCTCCAGTGGTTCCGGACTTAGGCAGGCGGCCTCCTTCCAAGAGGGGCAAGACGCCTGTGCCAGTGACCTCTTTCCATCCAGAGGCACCGGACAATCTGCTGGGAGCGCTTCACAACGCTTCCATCGACGAAGAGCACCACCAAGAGCCAAGGGCGGACTGACTGAAGCCTGTGCCAGCCTTCTGACAGGCTTTGAGGTAAGTATTTGAACTATAGGAAAAATATTACCGCATAGACAGTAGACCCTGATGCTCTGTTCGGTGTTCACAAAGAAAGCCGAACAGAGGATCAAACAATATCGCAGGAGTCTAATGTAAGTATGTCTATATGCGTATGCAGGCAGAATGATACAAGTAGTGTGATAAGCAAAAAGTAGGATTGTTTGACATGTCCCTTCCAAGGGCAAGCTGAGGAATAGTATTAAAGCAAATATTTCACTCGTTATCGTAATCCACCTGGGAGTTCCATGGTGTGACATAACTTTCTGCCTCCTTGGTTGCTGCATCATGTGTTCGGCAATCATGCTGCCGGATAGGGTTTCCAGAGATTAAAGTCCTGAAAGAGAAAAATAACAAAGCGTGAAGCCCCTAGTGTGGTTTAAGCCGCGACATGGGGCGTGCCGCAGTCGTGCCCCCTCCCCGCCTGTGCCCATGGTATTTATAATGCGTAATTATGTACGCGTGGCACAGATTTTGCTGTTTGGCTAGGACCGGGGTGGGGGCGCATTGCTATGCAAGCTCGGAACGTGCCAGGCGGTCTTGTTGCCGATTACTCTGGGTGCGCTTGAAGGTGTCCGGGTCTTTAATCGCCGAACTAGTGGGTTGCCTTAAGAGGCTGCTTTGTGCTTCTGCTACGAGGGCTGCAGTGTGCTCCTCCGTGCGGAGAGAGCGCTTTGTGTTTCCATTGACTGTGATGACCCCCCGAGGTCCTAGTATTTTGAGCTTGAGATATGCATAATGTGGTACCGCATTGAATCTTGCGAATGCGGTTCGCCCGAGCAGTGCATGGTAGCCACTGCGGAACGGGACTATGTCGAAGATTAACTCTTCGCTTCGGAAGTTATCCAGGGATCCGAAGACCACTTCCAGTGTGATTGAGCCTGTGCAATGGGCCTCTACACCTGGTATGACGCCTTTAAAGGTCATTTTTGTGGGTTTGATCCTTGAGGGGTCTATGCCCATTTTGCGCACCGTGTCCTGATATAGCAGGTTCAGGCTGCTGCCGCCGTCCATTAGGACTTGAGTGAGGTGAAATCCGTCAATGATTGGGTCTAGGACCAGTGCAGGGAATCCGCCATGACGGATACTAGTGGGGTGGTCCCTGCGATCGAAGGTGATCGGACAGGAGGACCATGGGTTGAACTTTGGGGCGACTGGCTCCAACGCATATACGTCCCTCAGCGCATGCTTCCGCTCCCTCTTGGGGATGTGGGTTGCGTATATCATGTTCACCGTCCGCACCTGTGGGGGGAACCTCTTCTGTCCTCCGGTGTTCGGCTACCGGGGCTCCTCCTCGTCATTGCTATGTGACCCCTTATATTTGTTTTCGACATTTAACTTGCCGGCCTGCTTGAACACCCTACAATCCCTGTTGGTGTGGTTAGCTGGCTTGTCAGGGGTGCCGTGTATTTGGCATGAGCGATCGAGTATATGGTCCAAACTGGATGGGCCCGGAGTGCTTCTTTTGAATGGCTTTTTCTGCTGACCGGGTTTAGAGCCTTTGAATCCGGCATTGACTGCCGTATCCTTGGTATTGTCGCTGTTAATGCGACGCTTATGTTTGTTGCGACGTGACCTGCCATTGCCGTCCTTGGTATCCGAAGTACCATGGTTCTTTGATATGTTATTGCTGCGAGCCAACCAGCTGTCTTCTCCCGCGCAAAAGTGGGTCATGAGTGTCATGAGGGCTGCCATAGATTTCGGCTTTTCCTGGCCAAGGTGCCGGGCAAGCCATTCGTCACAGATGTTGTGCTTGAAAGCTGCTAGGGCCTCTGCATCCGGACAATCGACGATTTGATTTTTCTTTGTTTGGAACCGTGTCTAGAATTGCCTGGCCAATTCCTCTGGCTGCTGAATTATGTGGCTCAAGTCATCGACATCTGATGGTCGCACGTAAGTGCCCTGAAAGTTGTCAAGGAATGCGGCTTCCAGATCTTCCCAACAGCCAATGGACTCTGCTGGCAAGTTGTTGAGCCAGTGCCGAGCTGGTCCTTTAAGTTTGAGTGGGAGGTATTTGATGGCGTGTAGGTCATCACCGCGGGCCATGTGGATGTGCAGGAGGAAATCCTCGATCCATACCGCAGGATCTGTGGTGCCGTCATATGATTCTATATTTACGGGTTTGAAACCCTCTGGGATTTTATGATCCATTACTTCGTCTGTGAAGCATAAGGGGTGTGCGGCGCCTCTGTACTGGGCTATATCACGATGCAGCTCAAATGAGTCTTGCCCGCCGTGTTCGGCCCGGCCGGACTTACTTTTACTGTATCCGGTGTGACGATTATCGTCTCGCATAGTGGCGTGCCCTCGTGATCCGTAGATCGATCTTGCATGTTTTGCTTTGTCCTCCAATACGTCTCGCAGGTCTGGCATATTTCCCCATGCCATTTTATTTGAATGGCGTCAGGGTGCGGGCTGAGCTTTTGGCTGGAATGTTTCTCTGTCGTGGCCACGAGGTGGCCGATCAGCCGCGTCATACGCCGGGGATGTAGGTTTCGGTGCTTCCTCCTCCAATCAGGGTAGCAACCTGCACTTTGGGTAACTCTTGGAGGGGCGTTCGAGTTTATGTTCCTCGGCCGCCAGGACTTCAGTCCATCTGTCAGCTAGCAAATCTTGATCAGCTTGAAGCTGCTGCTGCTTTTTCTTAAGGCTATTTGCCGTGGCTATAAGCCTGCGCTTGAAGAGCTCTTGTTTGACGAGATCCTCAGGCACGACGAATTCGTCATCGTCGAGGCTTGCCTCGTCTTCGGAGGGAGGCATGTAATTATCATCCTCCTCCTCTCCATCTGTCGCTCTCTCGGGAGGGCTGGCTCCTCCATCCTCCTGCTCTAAATTTTGCTGGAGGGGATTGTTGTTGTCTTCGGCACTATCCGGAGTGCTATTATCTCCGGTGCCGGTATCACCACTTTGTTGGAAATATGCCCTAGAGGCAATAATAAAAGCATTATTATTATATTTCCTTGTTCATGATAATTGTCTTTATTCATGCTATAATTGTGTTATCTGGAAATCGTAATACATGTGTGAATAACAGACATCAACATGTCCCTAGTGAGCCTCTAGTTGACTAGCTCGTTGATCAACAGATAGTCATGATTTCCTGACTATGGACACTGGATGTCATTGATAACGAGATCACATCATTAGGAGAATGATGTGATGGACAAGACCCAATCCTAAACATAGCACAAGATCGTATAGTTCGTTTGCTAGAGTTTTCTAATGTCAAGTATCTTTTCCTTAGACCATGAGATCGTGTAACTCCCGGATACTGTAGGAGTGCTTTGGGTATGCCAAACGTCACAACGTAACTGGGTGACTATAAAGGTAGACTACGGGTATCTCCGAAAGTGTCTGTTGGGTGACATGGATCAAGACTGGGATTTGTCACTCCATATGACGGAGAGGTATCACTGGGCCCACTCGGTAATGCATCATCATAATGAGCTCAGAGTGATCAAGTGTCTGGTCACGGGATCATGCATTACGGTACGAGTAAAGTGACTTGCCGGTAATGAGATTGAACGAGGTATTGGGATACCGACGATCGAATCTCGGGCAAGTAACATATCGATAGACAAAGGGAATAGCGTACGGGGTTGATTGAATCCTCGACATCGTGGTTCATCCGATGAGATCATCGTGGAGCATGTGGGAGCCAACATGGGTATCCAGATCCCGCTGTTGGTTATTGACCGAAGAGTCATCTCGGTCATGTCTGCTTGTCTCCCGAACCCGTAGGGTCTACACACTTAAGGTTCGGTTACGCTAGGGTTGTAGGGATATGTATATGCAGTAACCCGAATGTTGTTCGGAGTCCCGGATGAGATCCTGGACGTCACGAGGAGTTCCGGAATGGTCCGGAGGTAAAGATTTATATATGGGAAGTCCTGTTTCGGACATCGGGACAAGTTTCGGGGTTATCGGTATTGTACCGGGACCACCGGAAGGGTCCCGGGGGTCCACCGGGTGGGTCCACCTGCCCCCGGGGGCCACATGGGCTGTAAGGGGGTGCGCCTTGGCCTAATGGGCCAAGGGCACCAGCCCCACATAGGCCCATGCGCCTAGGGTTCAAGGGGGCAAGAGTCCTAGGAGGGTAAGGCACCTCCTAGGTGCCTTGGGGGGGAGGGAAACCCCCCCTTGGCCGCCGCACCCCCTAGGAGATTGGATCTCCTAGGGCCGGCCACCCCCCTTGGCACCCCTATATATAGTGGGGGGAGAGGAGGGACTTCATACCGGAACGCCCTGGCCTTTGGTTGCCTCCTTCTCCCTCCTCAACACCTCCTCAACCTCCATAGTGCTTAGCGAAGCTCTGCCGGAGTACTGCAGCTCCATCAACACCACGCCGTCGTGCTGCTGCTGGTGCCATCTCCCTCAACCTCTCCTCCCTCCCTTGCTGGATCAAGAAGAGGATACGTGGCTGTTCCGTACGTGTGTTGAACACGGAGGTGCCGTCCGTTCGGCGCTGGTCATCGGTGATTTGGATCACGTCGAGTACGACTACATCATCACCGTTCTTTTGAACGCTTCCGTGCGCGATCTACAAAGGTATGTAGATGCATCTGATCACTCGTTGCTAGATGAACTCCTAGATGATCTTGGTGAAACGAGTAGGAAAATTTTTGTTTTCTGCAACGTTCCCCAACAGTGGCATCATGAGCTAGGTCTATGCGTAGTTCTTCTTGCGCGAGTAGAACACAATTTGTTGTGGGCGTAGATTTGTCAACTTTCTTGCCGTTACTAGTCCTTTCTTGCTTCAGCTGTATTGTGGGATGAAGCGGCCCGGACCAACCTTACACGTACGCTTACGTGAGACCGGTTCCACCGACTAACATGCACTAGTTGCATAAGGTGGCTGGCGGGTGTCTGTCTCTCCCACTTTAGTTGGAGCGGAATCGATGAACAGGGTCTTTATGAAGGGTAAATAGAAGTTGACAAATCACGTTGTGGCTTTAACGTATGTAAGAAAACGTTCTTGCTAGAACCCTAATTCAGCCACGTAAAACTTGCAACAACAATTAGAGGACGTCTAACTTGTTTTTGCAGCAAGTGGTTTGTGATATGATATGGCCAAAGTTGTGATGAATGATGAATGATCTATATGTGATGTATGAGATGTTCATGCTATTGTAATAGGATTCACGACTTGCAGGTCGATGAGTATGACAACCGGCAGGAGCCATAGGAGTTGTCTTTATTCTTTTAATGACCTGCGTGTCATCGAGAAACGCCATGTAAATTACTTTACTTTATTGCTAAACGCGTTAGCCATAGTAGTAGAAGTAATAGTTGGCGAGCAACTTCATGGAGACACGATGATGGAGATCATGATGATGGAGATCATGGTGTCAAGCCGGTGACAAGATGATCACGGAGCCCCAAGATGGAGATCAAAGGAGCTATGTGAAAATGGCCATATCATGTCACGTTTATTATTTGATTGCATGTGATGTTTATCATGTTTTGCATCTTGTTTACTTAGAACGACGGTAGTAAATAAGATGATCCCTCACAATAAAATTCAAGAAGTGTTCCCCCTAACTGTGCACCGTTGCGACAGTTCGCTGTTTCAAAACACCACGTGATGATCGGGTGTTTTATTCAGACGTTCACATACAACGGGTGTAAGACAGATTTACACATGCAAACACTTAGGTTGACTTGACGAGCCTAGCATGTACAGACATGGCCTCAGAACACAGAAGACCGAAAGGTCGAGCATGAGTCGTATAGAAGATACGATCAACATGAAGATGTTCACCGATGTTGACTAGTCCGTCTCACGTGATGATCGGACACGGTCTAGTTTAACTCGGATCATGTAATACTTAGATGGATAGAGGGATGTCTAATCTAAGTGGGAGTTCACTAATAATTTGATTAGTTGAACTTAATTATCATGAACTTAGTCTAAAATCTTTGCAATATGTCTTGTAGATCAAATGGCCAACATAGTCCTCAACTTCAACGCTGAAAGACGATGGCAGCAACTATACGGACTGGGTCCGGAACCTGAGGATCATCCTCATAGCTGCCAAGAAAGATTATGTCCTACAAGCACCGCTTGGTGACGCACCCGTTCTCCCTGCAGAACAAGATGTTATGAACGCTTGGCAGGCACGTTTCGATGACTACTCCCTCGTTCAGTGCGGCATGCTTTACAGCCTAGAGCCGGGTCTCCAAAAGCGTTTTGAGAGACATGGAGCATATGAGATGTTCGAAGAGCTGAAAATGGTTTTCCAAGCTCATGCCCGGGTCGAGAGATATGAAGTCTCCGACAAATTCTTCAGCTGTAAGATGGAGGAAAACAGTTCTGTCAGTGAGCACATACTCACTATGTCTGGGTTGCATAACCGCTTGACTCAGCTAGGAGTTAATCTCCCGGATGATGCGGTCATTGACAGAATCCTCCAGTCGCTTCCACCAAGCTACAAGAGCTTTGTGATGAACTTCAATATGCAGGGGATGGAAAAGACCATTCCTGAAGTATTTGCTATGCTGAAATCAGCGGAGGTAGAAGTCAGGAAGGAACATCAAGTGTTGATGATCAATAAGACCACTAAGTTCAAGAAAGGCAAGGGTAAAAAGAGCTTCAAGAAGGATGGCAAGGAGGTTGCCGCGCCCGGCAAGCAAGCTGCCGGGAAGAAGCCAAAGAATGGACCCAAGCCCGAGACTGAGTGCTTTTATTGCAAGGGAAGCGGTCACTGGAAGCGGAACTGCCCTAAGTACTTAGCGGATAAGAAGGCCGGCAAAACCAAAGGTATATGTGATATACATGTAATTGATGTGTACCTTACTAGTGCCCGTAGTAGCTCCTGGGTATTTGATACCGGTGCAGTTGCTCACATTTGTAACTCAAAGCAGGGGCTGCGGAATAAGCGGAAACTGGCAAAGGACGAGGTGACGATGCGCGTCGGGAATGGTTCCAAGGTCAATGTGATCGCCGTCGGCACGCTACCTCTGCATCTCCCTTCGGGATTAGTTTTAAACCTTAATAATTGTTATTTAGTGCCAGCTTTGAGCATGAACATTGTATCGGGATCTCGTTTAATTCGAGATGGCTACTCTTTTAAATCTGAGAATAATGGTTGTTCCATTTTTATGAGAGATATGTTTTATGGTCATGCTCCTATGGTGAATGGTTTATTCTTTATGAATCTCGAACGTGATGCTACACATGTTCATAATGTGAGTACCAAAAGAAGTAAAGTTGATAATGATAGTCCCACATACTTGTGGAACTGCCGCCTTGGTCACATAGGTGTCAAACGCATGAAGAAGCTCCATGCTGATGGACTTTTAGAGTCTCTTGATTATGAATCATTTGACACGTGCGAACCATGCCTTATGGGTAAAATGACCAAGACTCCGTTCTCAGGAACAATGGAGCGAGCAACCGACTTATTGGAAATCATACATACCGATGTGTGCGGTCCAATGAGTGTTGAGGCTCGCGGTGGCTATCGTTATGTTCTCACCCTCACTGATAATTTAAGTAGGTATGGGTATATCTACTTAATGAAACACAAGTCTGAAACCTTTGAAAAGTTCAAGGAATTTCAGAGTGAGGTTGAAAATCAACGTGACAGGAAAATCAAGTTTCTGCGATCAGATCGTGGAGGAGAATACTTGAGTCACGAGTTTGGCACACACTTAAGAAAATGTGGAATAGTTTCACAACTCACGCCGCCTGGAACACCTCAGCGTAATGGTGTGTCCGAACGTCGTAATCGCACTCTGTTAGATATGGTGCGATCTATGATGTCTCTTACCGATTTACCGCTTTCTTTTTGGGGCTATGCTTTAGAGACTGCCGCATTCACTTTAAATAGGGCTCCGTCGAAATCCGTTGAGATGACACCGTATGAATTATGGTTTGGGAAGAAACCTAAGCTGTCGTTTCTAAAAGTTTGGGGATGCGATGCTTATGTCAAGAAACTTCAACCTGAAAAGCTCGAACCCAAATCGGAAAAATGCGTCTTCATAGGGTACCCAAAAGAAACTATTGGGTACACCTTCTACCTTAGATCCGAAGGCAAGATCTTTGTTGCCAAGAATGGGTCCTTTCTGGAGAAAGAGTTTCTCTCGAAAGAAGTAAGTGGGAGGAAAGTAGAGCTTGATGAAGTATTGCCTCTTGAACCGGAAAATGGCGCAACTCAAGAAAATGTTCCTGAGGTGCCAGCACCAACTAGAGAGGAAGTTAATGATAATGATCAAGATACTTCTGATCAAGCTCCTACTAAAATTCGAAGGTCCACAAGGACACGTTCCGCACCAGAGTGGTACGGCAACCCTGTCTTGGAAATCATGTTGTTAGACAACGGTGAACCTTCGAACTATGAAGAAGCGATGGCGGGACCAGATTCCGACAAATGGCTAGAAGCCATGAAATCCGAGATAGGATCCATGTATGAGAACGAAGTATGGACTTTGACTGACTTGCCCGTTGAACGGCGAGCCATAGAAAATAAATGGATCTTTAAGAAGAAGACAGACGCGGATGGTAATGTGACCATCTATAAAGCTCGGCTTGTCGCTAAGGGTTATCGACAAGTTCAAGGGGTTGACTACGATGAGACTTTCTCACCGGTAGCGAAGCTGAAGTCCGTCCGAATCATGTTAGCAATTGCCGCATTCTATGATTACGAAATATGGCAAATGGACGTCAAAACGGCATTCCTTAATGGTTTCCTTAAGGAAGAATTGTATATGATGCAGCCGGAAGGTTTTGTCGATCCTAAGAATGCTGACAAAGTGTGCAAGCTCCAACGCTCGATTTATGGGCCGGTGCAAGCATCTCGGAGTTGGAACATTCGCTTTGATGAGATGATCAAAGCGTTTGGGTTTACACAGACTTATGGAGAAGCCTGCGTTTACAAGAAAGTGAGTGGGAGCTCTGTAGCATTTCTCATATTATATGGAGATGACATACTCTTGATGGGAAATGATATAGAACTCTTGGACAGCATCAAGGCCTACTTGAATAAAAGTTTTTCAATGATGGACCTTGGAGAAGCTGCTTATATATTAGGCATCAAAATCTATAGAGATAGATCAAGACGCCTCATAGGTCTTTCGCAAAGCACATACCTTGATAAGATATTGAAGAAGTTCAATATGGATCAATCCAAGAAGGGGTTCTTGCCTGTGTTGCAAGGTACGAAATTGAGCTCAGCTCAATGTCCGACCACGGCAGAAGATATAGAAGAGATGAGCGTCATCCCCTATGCCTCAGCCATAGGTTCTATTATGTATGCCATGCTGTGTACCAGACCTGATGTTAACCTTGCCGTCAGTTTGGTAGGAAGGTACCAAAGTAATCCTGGCAAGGAACACTGGACAGCGGTCAAGAATATCCTGAAGTACCTGAAAAGGACTAAGGAAATGTTTCTCGTTTATGGAGGTGACGAAGAGCTCGTCGTAAAGGGTTACGTCGACGCTAGCTTCGACACAGATCTGGATGACTCTAAGTCACAAACCGGATACGTGTATATTTTGAATGGTGGGGCAGTAAGCTGGTGCAGTTGCAAGCAAAGCGTCGTGGCGGGATCTACATGTGAAGCGGAGTACATGGCAGCCTCGGAGGCAGCACATGAAGCAATATGGGTGAAGGAGTTCATCACCGACCTAGGAGTCATACCCAATGCGTCGGGGCCGATCAAGCTCTTCTGTGACAACACTGGAGCTATTGCACTTGCCAAGGAGCCCAGGTTTCACAAGAAGACAAGGCACATCAAGCGTCGCTTCAACTCCATTCGTGAAAATGTTCAAGATGGAGACATAGAGATTTGTAAAGTACATACGGACCAGAATGTAGCAGATCCGTTGACTAAACCTCTTCCTAGAGCAAAACATGATCAACACCAGAATTCCATGGGTGTTCGATTCATCACAATGTAACTAGATTATTGACTCTAGTGCAAGTGGGAGACTGTTGGAAATATGCCCTAGAGGCAATAATAAAAGCATTATTATTATATTTCCTTGTTCATGATAATTGTCTTTATTCATGCTATAATTGTGTTATCTGGAAATCGTAATACATGTGTGAATAACAGACATCAACATGTCCCTAGTGAGCCTCTAGTTGACTAGCTCGTTGATCAACAGATAGTCATGATTTCCTGACTATGGACACTGGATGTCATTGATAACGAGATCACATCATTAGGAGAATGATGTGATGGACAAGACCCAATCCTAAACATAGCACAAGATCGTATAGTTCGTTTGCTAGAGTTTTCTAATGTCAAGTATCTTTTCCTTAGACCATGAGATCGTGTAACTCCTGGATACTGTAGGAGTGCTTTGGGTATGCCAAACGTCACAACGTAACTGGGTGACTATAAAGGTAGACTATGGGTATCTCCGAAAGTGTCTGTTGGGTGACATGGATCAAGACTGGGATTTGTCACTCCGTATGACAGAGAGGTATCACTGGGCCCACTCGGTAATGCATCATCATAATGAGCTCAGAGTGATCAAGTGTCTGGTCACGGGATCATGCATTACGGTACGAGTAAAGTGACTTGCCGGTAACGAGATTGAACGAGGTATTGGGATACCGACGATCGAATCTCGGGCAAGTAACATATCGATAGACAAAGGGAATAGCGTACGGGGTTGATTGAATCCTCGACATCGTGGTTCATCCGATGAGATCATCGTGGAGCATGTGGGAGCCAACATGGGTATCCAGATCCCGCTGTTGGTTATTGACCGAAGAGTCGTCTCGGTCATGTCTGCTTGTCTCCCGAACCCGTAGGGTCTACACACTTAAGGTTCGGTTACGCTAGGGTTGTAGGGATATGTATATGCAGTAACCCGAATGTTGTTCGGAGTCCCGGATGAGATCCCGGACGTCACGAGGAGTTCCGGAATGGTCCGGAGGTAAAGATTTATATATGGGAAGTCCTGTTTCGGACATCGGGACAAGTTTCGGGGTTATCGGTATTGTACCGGGACCACCGGAAGGGTCCCGGGGGTCCACCGGGTGGGTCCACCTGCCCCCGGGGGCCACATGGGCTGTAAGGGGGTGCGCCTTGGCCTAATGGGCCAAGGGCACCAGCCCCACATAGGCCCATGCGCCTAGGGTTCAAGGGGGCAAGAGTCCTAGGAGGGTAAGGCACCTCCTAGGTGCCTTGGGGGGGAGGGAAACCCCCCCTTGGCCGCCGCACCCCCTAGGAGATTGGATCTCCTAGGGCCGGCCACCCCCCTTGGCACCCCTATATATAGTGGGGGGAGAGGAGGGACTTCATACCGGAACGCCCTGGCCTTTGGTTGCCTCCTTCTCCCTCCTCAACACCTCCTCAACCTCCATAGTGCTTAGCGAAGCTCTGCCGGAGTACTGCAGCTCCATCAACACCACGCCGTCGTGCTGCTGCTGGTGCCATCTCCCTCAACCTCTCCTCCCTCCCTTGCTGGATCAAGAAGAGGAGACGTGGCTGTTCCGTACGTGTGTTGAACGCGGAGGTGCCGTCCGTTCGGCGCTGGTCATCGGTGATTTGGATCACGTCGAGTACGACTACATCATCACCGTTCTTTTGAACGCTTCCGTGCGCGATCTACAAAGGTATGTAGATGCATCTGATCACTCGTTGCTAGATGAACTCCTAGATGATCTTGGTGAAACGAGTAGGAAAATTTTTGTTTTCTGCAACGTTCCCCAACACACTTTTGCCTTGGCGGGACTTAGAGCGGCGCCGCTGACGCCGGCGCTTGGGTTGCTTCTTGGAGGGGTCATCCTCTGTTGTCTCGTCGCCATTGCCTTCTTTGGGTGTGTCCACCATGTATATATCGTATGATGAGGTGGCTGTCCAGTGCCCTATGGGCAGTGATTCCTCTTCGTCTCCCGCATTGTCGTCCATACCATCGATGTCTTCGGAGTCGAAGTCGAGCATGTCGGTTAAGTCATCGACAGTGGCTACTAAGTGAGTGGTGGGTGGGCGGCGAAAGTCTTCATCATCCGCATCCCAATCCTGTCGGACGTAGTTCGGCCAGGACTCTCCTGATAGGGAGAGAGACCTTAATGAGTTCAGTATGTCGCCAAAGGGCGAGTGCTGAAAAATATCCGCGGAGGTAAACTCCATGATCGGCGCCCAATCGGATTCGACAGGAACGGGCGCAGGCGGTTCGGAGTCCGTGGCCGGAGAAGGATCCGGCTATTTGGCAACATGGCTCTCGTGAAGGGTAAGGTCGATATTCGGCTCGATCTCCGCTGAGGATACGACCTCCGTGACGGGGTCCATCCACCCGTCCATGGATGGTGCAACTGGCTCCGAATTGAGGCTCGGAGCGGCTGCCGGTGCGATCTCCTGAATACGGTCCGAAGGTAGAGCTAAATTGTACTCATCGTGACCGCGCGGCACACAAGGCAGGGGCTCGAATTCG
Source organism: Triticum dicoccoides (assembly GCF_002162155.2). NCBI lineage: Eukaryota > Viridiplantae > Streptophyta > Magnoliopsida > Poales > Poaceae > Triticum > Triticum dicoccoides. Next base: position 347,767,917 of record NC_041380.1, read on the forward strand.
TCGAAGATCAAGTCTCCACGGATATCGGCCGTGTAGTTTAAGCTTCCAAACCTGACCTGATGGCCAGGGGCGTAACTTTCGATCTGCTCCAGATGGCCAAGCGAGTTGGCCTGCAGTGCGAAGCCGCCGAACACAAAGATCTGTCCGGGGAGAAAAGTCTCACCCTGGACCGCATCGCTATCGATGATAGTAGGAGCCATCAAGCCTAATGGCGACGACACAGAGGAACTCTCAATGAAAGCACCAATGTCGGTGTCAAAACCGGTGGACCTCGGGTAGGGGGTCCCGAACTGTGCGTCTAAGGCGGATGGTAACAGGAGGCAAGGAACACGATGTTTTACCCAGGTTCAGGCCCTCCTGATGGAGGTAAAACCCTACGTCCTGCTTGATTTATTCTTGATGATATGAGTATTAAAAGAGTTGATCTACCACGAGATCGGAGAGGCTAAACCCTAGAAGCTAGCCTATGGTATGATTGTATGTTGTCCTACGGACTAAAACCCTCCGGTTTATATAGACACCAGAAGGGGCTAGGGTTACACAAGGTCGGTTACAAAGGAGGAGATATACATATCCGTATTTCCTAGCTTGCCTTCCACGCCAAGTAGAGTCTCATCCGGAGACGAGACGAAGTCTTCAATCTTGTATCTTCATATTCCAACAGTCCGGCCAAAGGGTATAGTCCGGCTGTCCGGAGACCCCCTAATCCAGGACTCCCTCAGTGGCTGTTTTGAGGAAGATATAAGGAGGTTTATGTGTGAAAGAGCGTATCATATCACGGGGTTTGGATGCACCGGCAAAGTTTGCACCAACTCTCAATGTGAGAAAGGGCAATGCACGGTACCGAAGAGGCTAGCAATGATGGAAGGGTGAGAGTGCATATTATCCATGGACTCAACATTAGTCATAAAGAACTCACATACTTATTGCAAAAATCTACAAGTCATCAAAAACCTCGGCACTATGCGCATGCTCCTAGGGGGATAGATTGGTAGGAAAATACCATCGCTCGTCCCCGACCGCCACTCATAAGGAAGACAATCAAAGAACACCTCATGTTTCAAATTTGTTACATAACATTTACCATACGTGCATGCTACGGGACTTGCAAACTTCAACACAAGCACTTCTGAAACTCACAACTACTCAACTAGCACGACTTTGGTATTATTACCTCCATATCTCAAAACAATCATCAAGCATCAAACTTCTCTTAGTATTCAACACTCTATATGAAAGTTTTTAATATTCTTGGATGCCTAGCATTTTAGGATTATTTAAGCAAATTACCATGCTATTTAAGACTCTCAAAATAATATAAGTGAAGCACGAGAATTCATCTATTTCTACAAAATAAAACCACCACCGTGCTCTAAAAAGATATAAGTGAAGCACTAGAGCAAATGACAAACTACTCCGAAAGATATAAGTGAAGATCAATGAGTAGTTGAATAATTATGCAACTATGTGAAGACTCTCTAACATTTAATAATTTCAGATCTTGGTATTTTATTCAAACAGCAAGAAAAACATAAGTAAGTAAAATGACGCTCCAAGCAAAACACATATCATGTGGCGAATAAAAATATAGCTCCAAGTAAAGTTACCGATGAACGAAGACGAAAGAGGGGATGCCTTCCGGGGCATCCCCAAGCTTAGGATTTTGTTTGTCCTTGAATATTACCTTGGGGTGCCTTGGGCATCCCCAAGCTTAGGCTCTTGCCACTCCTTATTCCATAATCCATCGAATCTTTACCCAAAACTTGAAAACTTCACAACACAAAACTTAACAGAAAACTCATGAGCTCCATTAGCGAAAGAAAACAAAACACCACTTCAAGGTACTGGAATGAACTCATTCTTTATTTATATTGGTTTTGAACCTACTGTATTCCAACTTATCTATGGTTCATACCCTCCGATACTACTCATAGATTTATCAAAATAAGCAAACAACACATAGAAAACAGAATCTGTCAAAAACAGAACAGTCTGTAGTAATCTGGATCAAACGTATATTCTGGAACCCCAAAAATTCTAAAATAAATTGCTTGACCTGAGTAATTTATCTATTAATCATCTGAAAAAATAATTAACTAAATATCACTCTCCAAATAAAAACGGAAGCAATTCTCGTGAGCGCTAAAGTTTCTGTTTTGTTTACAGCATGATCATAAAGACTTCACCCAAGTTTTCCCAAAGGTTCTACTTGGCACAAACACTAATTAAAACATAAAACCACATCTAAACAGAGACTAGATAAATTATTTATTGCTAAACAGGAGCAAAAAGCAAGGAACAAAAATAAAGTTGGGTTGCCTCCCAACAAGCGCTATCGTTTGACGCCCCTAGCTAGGCATGATGATTTCAATGATGCTCACATAAAGGATAAGAATTGAAACATAAAGAGACCATCTTGAAGAATATGACTAGCACATTTAAGTCTAACCCACTTCCTATGCATAGGGATTTTGTGAGCGACCAACTTATGGGAACAATAATCAACTAGCATAGGAAGGCAAAACAAGCATAACTTCAAAACTTTAAGCATGTAGAGAGGAAACTTGATATTATTGCAATTCCTACAAGCATATATTCCTCCCTCATAGTAATTTTCAGTAGCATCACGAATGAATTCAATATTATAACCAGCTCCTAAATCATTCTTTTCATGATCTACAAGCATAAAGAATTTATTATTCTCTACATAAGCAAAATTCTTCGCAATCGGAATAGTGGGAGTAGCATAAGGGACTCGAATACTATAAATTGTTTCCACATTAAAAGAGTAATGTTCAGAAAAGGGGTAACCATAATCATGACAACTGTTATAAATATAATCATCACTACTCTTTATAGCATAAGTGTCATTGTAATAGTCATCATAAATAGGAGGCATGCTATCATCATAATAAATTTTCTCATCAAAACTTGGGGGACAAAAAATATCATCTTCATCAAACATAGCTTCCCCAAGCTTGTGGCTTTGCATATCATTAGGATCATGGATATTCGGGTTGGCTAGAAAATAGGTGAGGGTGGTCCTCGAGCAAATCTTCCTCTCGCTCCCAGGTGGCTTCATCCTCTGTGTGGTGGCTCCACTGAACCTTGCAAAACTTGATAACCTTGCTGCGAGTGACTCGGCTGGCAAACTCGAGAATCTTAATTGGTTTCTCCTCGTAGGTCAAATCGCTATCCAACTGAATTGTTTCCAATGACACTGTGTCTCTCCGGGGTATGTCAGCCATCTCCGCGTGACACTTCTTCAACTAAGAAACATGGAACACATCATGAACTCCTGACAATCCTTCGGGCAATTCCAACTTGTAGGCCACTTCTCCCATACGTTCCAATACTCGGTATGGTCCTACAAATCGTGGCGCTAACTTTCCCTTAACACCAAAACGCTTTGTTCCGCGAAGTGGTGATACTAGAAGATAAGCTCTATCTCCAACTTCGTAAACTGTCTCCTTGCGTTTAGAATCTGCATAACTCTTCTGTCTGGACTGAGCTACCTTGAGCCTATCGTGAATCAATTTCACCTTCTGTTCAGACTCTTTAACCAAATCAGGTCCAAACAACTGGCGGTCTCCAACTTCGTCCCACGACAACGGTGTCCTGCACCTTCTTCCGTACAAAGCTTCGAAAGGGGCCATTTTCAAACTGGTTTGGTAACTGTTATTGTAAGAGAACTCTGCATATGGCAAATTGTCGTCCCAACTAGATCCGTAATATAGCGCACAAGCTCTCAGCATATCCTCCAAAATCTGATTGACTCTCTCGGTCTGTCCATCTGTCTGTGGATGAAAAGCTGTGCTAAATTCTAGCCTGGTACCCAAAGTTTCGTGCAACTGCTTCCAGAACTTTGAGGTAAACTGGGTTCCTCTATCTGATACGATACTCCTTGGAACTCCATGCAGACATATGATCCTGGTCATGTATATCTTTGCCAACTTAGCACTGGTGTAAGTGGTCTTTACTGGGATGAAATGAGCTACTTTCATCAACCGATCGACTATAACCCAAATCGAGTCATAGCCTGAACATGTTCTGGGCAATCCTGTAATAAAATCCATGCCTAGCTTATCCCACTTCCATTCGGGTATCGACAATGGTTGTAACAATCCTGCTGGCTTCTGATGCTCAGCCTTTACTCTCTGACATACATCACAAACTGCTACATACTCTGCAATATCCTTCTTCATTCCGGTCCACCAGAAAATATCTTTCAAATCCAAATACATCTTGGTATTTCCTGGGTGAATCGAATATGGTGAATCGTGTGCCTCTTGCAGAATCAACTTCCTGATCTCCGGGTCATTGGGCACATAAACACGGTCTTCGAACCATAGGGTGTCGTGCTCATCCTCACGAAATCCTTTAGCCTTTCCTTCGCTTATTTTCTCCTTTATAGAGGCAATCTCCTTGTCAGTCTTATGAGCTTCTCTGATTCTATCCATCAAAGTTGACTGAATCTCCAATGCTGCTACATAGCCGCTCAGAACTATTTCCAAACATAACTCTCGAAGATTTTCGGATAACTCCCTTGGTATTCCTCCCGTCATTAATGTATTGACATGGCTCTTACGGCTTAATGCGTTAGCTACTACATTAGCCTTTCTGGGATGGTAATGCAATCTCATATCATAATCCTTGATGAGCCCCAACCATCTCCTTTGTCTGAGGTTCAACTCCTTCTGTGTGAAAATGTATTTCAAACTCTTATGATCTGTGTACACCTCACAATGATTTCCAATGATAAAATGTCTCCATGTTTTTAATGCATGCACTACGACTGCTAATTCCAAATCATGCGTAGCATAATTCAACTCATGAGGTTTTAGTTGTCTTGAGGCATATGAAACAACTCTCCCTTCCTGCATAAGCACTGCTCCAAGTCCTCGACGTGAAGCGTCGCAATACACCTCATAGTCCTTGGTCTGATCTGGCAAAATCAACACTGGTGAAGTAACCAAGCGTTTCTTCAACTCCTGGAAACTAGCCTCACATTCCTCAGTCCATTTGAACTTGGTATCCTTCTTTAATAACTCCGTCATAGGCTTTGCAATCTTTGAGAAGTTCTCAATGAATCTCTGGTAGTATCCTGCGAGTCCAAGAAAACTCCGTATCTCTCCAACCGTGGTTGGTGCTTCCCACTTGGTCACGGTATCAACTTTAGTGGGATCTACTGCTATTCCTTCTCCGGATATAACGTGTCCGAGGAATCCTACTTCCTTCAACCAAAACTCACATTTGCTGAACTTGGCATACAACTGATGTTCTCTGAGCTTACCAAGTACCAAACGCAAATGCTCCTTATGCTCCTCTTCATTTTTCGAGTAAACCAGGATATCATCAATGAACACCACGACGAACTTATCCAAGAACTCCATAAACACTTTGTTCATCATGTTCATAAAATAGGCAGGTGCGTTAGTCAGACCAAATGACATAACGGTATACTCGTACAGCCCATACCTGGTGGTAAAAGCTGTCTTAGGAATATCCTGTTCTCGAATCTTCAAACGGTGGTATCCTGATCGCAGATCGATCTTGGAAAATACCTTAGCTCCTTGCAATCGATCAAACAGATCATTGATCATTGGTAGTGGGTACTTGTTCTTAATCATTACTTCATTTAATCCTCGATAATCAACAACCATCCTTAACGATCCATCCTTCTTCTCCACTAGAAGTACTGGCGATCCCCAAGGCGAAGAACTTGGGCGAATAGAACCTTTATCCAGTAACTCTTTAATCTGCTTCTTAATTTCCACCAAATCCTTTGCAGGCATCCTGTATGGTCTCTTTGATATTGGCCCTGTGCCTGGCAATAGCTCAATCGAAAACTCAATATCTCTATCCGGTGGCATGCCTGGTAACTCTTCTGGAAATACTTCAGGGAAATCCCTTACCACTGGTACTTCCTCCTGCACAACTCCTGTTAAACAATTTACTTGAGTCCCTTTTGGCACATGCCGGGATACATACTTGATCCTTCTCCCTTCTAGGGTAGTAAGAAAAATTGTCTTACTGGCGCAGTCGATGTTTCCTCCATACATCGACAGCCAATCCATACCCAGAATTACATCCAATCCTTGTGATTCCAAAATGATTAAATCTGAGGGAAACACATGCCTACCTATATTCAATGGCACTTGAAAACATCCTTGACTGGCCATATACTCCGCTCTTGGTGAGCTTACTAGCATAGGTGTTCTAAGAACCTTAGTGGGCAGGTTATACTTATCCACAAATCCCCTTGATATGTATGAATGCAATGCACCAGTATCAAAAAGAACGAGTGCAGTAAAAGACTTAACCAAAAACATCCCGATTACGGCATCCGGTTGTTCTTCAACCTCCTCCACGTTAACGTGGTTCACCTGTCCCCTGTTGAAAGGGTTCGGCTTCTTCCCAGAGCTTCCATTGCTATTTCCATTTTGTATTTCAGGACATTCATTGGCATAATGTCCGATCTTCGAACACTTAAAGCAAGTGAGTTGGCTCAGGTCTTTCTTAGCTGGGGTTGATGGGTTGGTGCGATTCTGGTCGTTGCTTCCTCCATTCCCATTACCATTCATGGGGCCATTGTGATTGTGCGAGCTACCTCCTCCATGGGTATGCTGAAAATGTCCTCTCGGTCTAGGGGTAAAACGTGGCTTCTGCTGAGCTCCTGAATTGTACTTTCCTTGTCCATACTTCCTCTTGCGGTTCTCAATTTGCTGCTGCTTGCCTTCAATCATAAGAGCACGATCTACCAACTCCTGGTAGTTGTTGAAGGTTGCTACCATCAACTGCATGCTCAACTCATCATTCAGTCCTTCCAGAAACTTCTCCTGCTTAGCTGCATCTGTAGCAACGTCATCTGGGGCATAACGTGCTAGCTTACTAAATTCCTCCACATACTGGCCAACTGTCCGTCCTCCTTGGCGCAAGTTGCGAAACTCACACTTCTTCATGGCCATAGCTCCTGCTGAAACATGGGCGGTGCAAATAGTCTGCTGAAACTGGTCCCATGTGACAGTGTCGACAGGGAAAGTGGCTGTGAAATTCTCTCACCATGATGCTGCGGGTCCTTCAAGCTGATGTGCGGCAAACTTCACCTTCTCCGCATCCGTGCATCCTGTTGTGATCAACTCTCTAGCTATCTTGCGGAGCCAATCATCTGCTACTATCGGCTCGGTGCTATTGGAAAACACCGGCGGATTCAGCCTAAGAAAACGGGCTAAGTGATCAACAGGTGGTGGTGGGTTGTTTTTGTTGTTGTTGTTTCCCTGATTCTGATTCTGGACTAGCAACTGCATCAATGTGTTCTGCTGCTGGATCAACTGGGTGAGCTCCGGTGGAAAGGTAAATCCAGGGTCACGTCTCGGAGGCATCTGAGGGTTTAGAAAAGATGAGAGTTAAGAATAGAGGGGGTCTAAAGAGAAAACACTACCCATATGCACATGAGGCAAAAGCAAACAATTCACTTCATTCAATCAAACAAGGGCATACAATCGATCTAACTATCACAAAAGTGCTCGGACTACTGTATTTACATGGTGGACTACTACTACTGATGAGGTGGTCTACTAGAAATATTCTTCGGTTGCAGACTCCATGATATCTGCTCCGGCTTCATCAACATAGTCATCCTCACTATCATCTGGGTCTGAGTCGGTGTCGTCGATGATGATGTAGTCTTCCAGGCGAATCTCCTTGGGTTCTTCGTCTTCATCTACTGGTGTAGGGCCTCCCATAAATATCCCGATCTTCATTGTTAGGTCGGCATTCTTATCCACCAATACTTCAATTTCCTCTTCATAATCTTCACATGTAGCCTTGAGTTCTTCCTCCAGTTCCTTGATTCTTGTCCTTGCCTTCTTCAGGTCTATCATGTCGGCGCACATCTGGTTCTCCTGTCGTCAAATGTGCTGGTTTAACTCCTAGATAAAAGCTGCAATTGATCTATCCTTTCTGGTGCTGATCATCTCCCAGTGCTCATCTCGGCGCCCACAAATCTGGTAGATAGTATCCTTGAGATCATTGCGGTAGACTTCTCCAATGCGTCCCATGGCGATGTGAGCTGCCATGCTCTTTCCTAGACTCCAAGTTGGTGCATCAAAAGAAAACTCTATGGGCTCAGTGACTGGAATGAACGTCCTTCCTGGAACTTGAACTTGAATCATCCAGCGCTCTTCTTCAGGTAAAGTGGCGTTGTAGGTTCCGGTGAAGCTTGGTAGTCCTATGTTCAGGTATCTCGTGACTTCCTTCAAGTGATGTCCAAAAGGGGTATCTTCATCCGGTTGCGTGAACTTGTTCCTTGCATCCGCCATCCTAAAAGAGTAGAAAAGATGAGGAATCAGAGGAGAAGAGAGTGAATAATGATCTAGGTCTTTAGCTTAGTGGTCGTGTCCTACAATCGGCGTGTGCTCTGATACCATCTCTGTAGCGACCAGACCTCAAACAGTCTGATCTCTGTGCTCCGGTGTCATCCTTGGATCAGTAATGTTGACACCACACAGTACTCGGAGGATTTATAACAGAGTAGCAATCACACACTTATTACATCGAGTGTCTCAATAGAGAACTTATTACAATAAATATGGCTTAAGGCCATCTAATAACGATAATAGCGGAAGGCTTGGAAGATAAGTGAGTCCATCAACTCCAACGGCATCACTGAGTATAGAACCACGACCTAAAAACTCCTTAATCATCGTCTGAAAAGTCTGCAACATTAACGTTGCAGCCCGAAATGGGTCAGCACATGGAATATGCTGGCAATGTAACACATAGAGAGTAATGGAATGAACCAGCTATACTATATGCATATTTGGCTGGTGGAAAGCTCTATGGTTACAGTTTTGCGTAAAGCCAATTTTTCCCTACTACAAAGGAATAAATTTATTTAACTACCATGGTGGTTGTTAAACATTGAGAATGGTTGACAGCATTCTCAATCCCAATTAAGCATCATCATTAACAAAACCCAACAAAATTAATTTAGAGTAACATGTTGAGATTCACATGATAATCCAGGTACTAGATACTCAAGATGTCCATAACCGGGGACACGACTAACCATGATTAGTTTATTACACTCCGCAGAGGTTTGCGCACTTTCCCCCACAAGACTCGATCGCCTCCGTTTGGTTTCTCGCACTACAAGGTGTTTGAGAAGACGGATGACCGAGACATAGTCTTTCAGAAGCACTAGCACCTTACGATGGATAGACCGTTACACCTACTTTCCCCTACATCTGCTAGTCTACCTTGTAAGAGTTTGCATGACTTAATCAACTATGCCAGAGCCCATAATGGCTTGTGGCTGCACACGGAAGTTTCTATTATGAATAATCCCATGATCCCTTTAAGCCTGGGTGGCGGTCCATAAGAAACAGGCAATCCTGGAATACCCAGATACCTCAGTCCACCCATATGTGTGTATAAGTTGCCACCTTAGATAAACCTTTAATTAACAAACTCACATCTGTCATGGATATCACTCACCCAATCCACGTCTACTAGCATAGCATAGCATAATGGCAAACGTAGAAGTAACTCCCAAAGGTTTGATAATAAAACAGGTAATAGGTACTACCTCAACTACTTCCCATCCCATAATTTAATTAGATCCTAATCATGCAATGTGTGAGGATTGATCTAATGCAATAAAACTGGGTAGTAGAAAAGGTATGATCAAAGTGTTACTTGCCTTGCTGATGATCCGCGAAACCTAGAGATTCGAAGTAACATGCGACGCACTCCGGGTATTCTATCGCAGACAAACAAACAAGCATACAATAAGTACTCATCTAATGCACGGATAAAACTCAAATAAGAGATCTAACCAGAAAGTTCAACTTAAGAACTCCGGTTTGCAAAAAGAATCAAATCGAACGAAGCAACAAAAGTCAAACGGCGAAAGAAAACAACTTCGTTCTACTAATCTGGATCTAAGTCAAATTTTACAGTAGCAAAAACTTGTTTTAGTTGGTTAAACGGATAGAGGGTTTCGAGACGAAACTCCAGGCGCTTGAATCGCCTGATTCCGATAAACAAGCGAAAAGATATACTAAAACCAAAATCGGATCAGAAATCGCGATCAGAAAATCGCGGATTTAATTCCGAGAAAAAGAAAAACGACGAACGTTCGCTAGAACGAACGAACGGACGAACGCTCGCTAAATAAATAAATCGGAAAAACTGATCTATTAAAAAAACCGAAACTAAAAAAAACCGACGAAAAACTGATGAAAAAACCGAACGGTTTTTCGAAAAAAAACGGTGGCACAAATTTCGAGGCAACCTCGGGCGGTGGGTCGGTGAGGCGGCGGCGTCCGGCTCCGGCAGCGGTGCGGCGTGTGGCGGCGGCGCGAGCGGGCGGTGGCGGCGTGACTCAGGCGGGGCTGGGGCTAGGGTTTCGGCCCGAGGGTGGGCCAGCTTATAAAGGCTAGTCAGGCCGGAGTCCTAGTCGGACACGGCCCGTAGGTCGGTGCGACTTTTTTTTAAATAATTACGCGCAAAAGAAAAATAAAAGGAAATACTAAACGGACTCCAAAAAATTACGAAATAGATTTTCCCGGGCTTCTAAAATCAAGCCGCACAAGGTGAACATTTATTTGGGGCCTAAATGCAATTTTGAAAACGCACATTTTTCCTAAATTCAAATAAAATAACAAAAAAAACTCCGAAACAAAATCTTATTTGATTTTATTATTAAATCCTCAATATTTCTTTATTTTGGGAAAGTCATTTTATTCCCTCTCTCATAATTTTGTAATAGAAATAATTGATGATAAAATAATAAAAATCAAACGATCCTATTCTCAAAATTTGAGAAAACTCAAATATGAATATAATGAATTTCCCAACTCTCTCCGTGGGTCCTTGAGTTGCGTAGAAATTTCTAGGATCAAACCAAAGCAAAATAAAATATGATATGCAATGATGATCTAATGTATAACATTCCAAATTGAAAATTTGGGATGTTACATGGTGTTGGTGAAGATGTTGATGGAGATTGACCCCCTCCCGCTGAGAGGATCGATGGTGATGATGATGGTGACGATTTCCCCCTCCCGGAGGGATGTTTCCCCAGCAGAACAGCTCCGCCGGATCCCTAGATTGGTTCCGCCTCGAGACGGCGGTGCTTCGCCCTGAAAACTTTCTTATGATTTTTTAAGGGAAAAAGACACCTTATACCAGAAGATGTGCATCGGGGGGCTTCCAGGTGGCCCACGAGGCAGGGGGGTGTGCCCCCACCCTCGTGGACGGTGTGTGACCCCCCTCTGGTGCTTCCTTTGTCCAATATTTTTTATATAATCCAAAACTGACTTCCGTTTTAGGACTTTTGGAGTTGTGCAGAATAGGTCTCTAATATTTGCTCCTTCTCCAGCCCAGAATTCCAGCTGCCAGCATTCTCCCTCTTCATGTAAACCTTGTAAAATAAGAGAGAAAATGCATAAGTATTGTGACATAATGTGTAATAACATCCCATAATGCAATAAATATCAATATAAAAGCATGATGCAAAATGGATGTATCATCCATCGGTATGTTACTTGCCCGAGATTCGATCGTCGGTATCTTCATACCTATTTCAATCTCATTACCGGCAAGTCTCTTTACTCGTTTCGTAATACATCATCCTGCAACTAACTCATTAGTTACTTTGCTTGCAAGGCTTCTTATGATGTGTATTACCAAGAGGACCCAGAGATACCTCTCCGAAACTCGGAGTGACAAATCCTAATCTTGATCTATGCCAACTCAACAAACACCTTCGAAGATACCTGTAGAGCATCTTTATGATCACCCAGTTACTTTGTGACATTTTATAGCACACAAGGTATTCCGCAGATATTCGGGAGTTGCATAATCTCATAGTCGAAGGAATATGTATTTGACATGTAGAAAGCAATAGCAATAAAACTTAACGATCATTATGATAAGCTAATAGATGGGTCTTGTCCATCACATCATTCTCCTAATGATTTGAACCCGTTATCAAATGACAACACATGTATATGGTTAGGAAACCTTAACCATCTTTGATCAACAAGCTAGTCTAGTAGAGGCTCACTAGGGACACAATAGTTGTTTATGTCTTCACACATATATTTAAGTTTCTGATCAATACAATTCTAGCATGAATAATAAACCTTTATCATGAATAAGGAAATATAAAATTATAACTTTATTATTGCCTCTAGGGCATATTTCCTTTAGTCTCCCACTTGCACTAGAGTCAATAATCTAGTTCACATCGTCATGTGATTAACACCCATAGTTCACATCACCATGTGACTAATACCCAAAGAGTTTACTAGATTCAATAATCTAATTCACATCGCCATGTGATTAACACCCAAAGAGTAAAGGTGTGATCAGGTTTTGCTTGTGAGAGAGGTTTAGTCAACGGGTCTGCTACATTTAGATCTTTATGTATTTTTGCAAATTTTTATGTCTACAATGCTCTGCATGGAGCTACTCTAGCTAAGTGCTCCCATGTTCAATACCTATCCAGATTGAGACTTAGAGTCATCTAGATCAGTGTCAAAGCTTGCATCGACGTAACTCTTTACGACGAACTCTTTATCACCTCCATAACCGAGAAACATTTACTTAGTCCTCTTTAAGGTAACTAAGGATAATTTTGACCACTTTCCAGTGATCTAGTCCTGGATCACTATTGTACTCCTTGCCAAACTCATGGCAAGGTACACAACAGGTTTGGTACATAGCATGGCATACTTTATAGAACCTATGGCTGAGGCATAGGGAATGCCTTTCATTCTCTCTTTATCTTTTGCCGTGGTCGGGTTTTGAGTCTTTACTCAACTTCACACCTTACAATACAGACAAGAACTCCTTCTTTGACTGATCCATTTTGAACTCCTTCTAAATCTTGTCAAGGTATGCACTCATTGAAAGTCTTATCAAGCGTCTTGATCTATCTCTATAGATTTTGATGCCCAATATGTAGGCACCTTCACTGAGGTCTTTCATTGAAAAATCCTTATTCAAGTATCCTTTTATGTTATCTAGAAATTCTATATCATTTCCAATCAACAATATGTCATCCACATATAATATCAGAAATGCTACAGAGCTCCTACTCACTTTCTTGTAAATACAGGCTTCACTGTAAGTCTGTATAAAACCATATGCTTTGATCACCTCATCAAAGCATATATTCCAACTCCGAGATGCTTGTACCAGTCCATAGATGGATCACTGGAGCTTGCACACTTTGTTAGCACATTTAGGATCGACAAAACCTTTTGGTTGCATCATATACAACTCTTCTTTGAGATATCCATTTAAGGAATGCAGTTTTGACATCCATTTGCCAAATTTCATAATCATAAAATGTGGCAATTTCTAACATGATTCCGATGGACTTAAGCATGGCTACGGTTGAGAAAGTCTCATCGTAGTCAACCCCTTGAACTTGTCGAAAACCTTTTGCGACTAGTCGAGCGTTGTAGACAGTAACATTACCATCAGCGTCAGTCTTCTACTTGAATATCCATTTATTCTCTATGGCTTGCCGATCATCGGGCATGTCCACCAAAGTCTATACTTTGTTCTCATATATGGATCCTATCTCAGATTTCATGGCCTCAAGCCAGCTGTTGAAATCTGGGCTCATCATAGCTTCTTCATAGTTCGTAGGTTCGCCATGGTCTAATAACATGACTTCCAGGACAGGATTACCGTACCACTCTGGTGCGGAATGTGCTCTGTTTGACCTATGAAGTCCAGTAGTAACTTGATCCTAAGTTTCATGATCATCATCATTAGCTTCCTCTCTAGTTGGTGTAGGCATCACGGGAACAGATTTCTCTGATGTGCTACTCTCCAATTCGAGAGACTGTACAATTACCTTATCAAGTTATACTTTCCTCCCACTCACTTCTTTCGAAAGAAACTCCTTCTCTGGAAAGGACCCATTCTTAGCAACAAGATCTTGCCTTCGGATCTGTGGTAGAAGGTGTACCCAATAGTTTCTTTAGGGCATCCTATGAAGACACACTTCTCCGATTTGGGTTCGAGCTTATCTGGCTGAAGCCTTTTGACATAAGCATCGCATCCCCAAACTTTAAGAAACAACAGCTTAGGTTTCTTGCCAAACCACAGTTCATACAGTGTCGTCTCAACGGATTTAGACGGTGACCTATTTAATGTGAATGCAGCTATCTCTAATGCATAACCCTAAAATGATAGTGGTAAATCGGTAAGAGACATCATAGAATGCACCATATCCAATAAAGTACATTTACGACGTTCGGACACACCATTATGTTGTGGTGTTCCAGGTGGCGTGAGTTGTGAAACAATTTCACATTGTTTTAAATGAAGGCCAAACTCGTAACTCAAATATTCGCCTCCGCGATTAGATCATAGAAACTTTATTTTCTTGTTACGATGATTCTTCACATCACTCTGAAATTCTTTGAACTTTTCAAATGTTTCCGACTTGTGTTTCATTAAGTAGATATACCCATATCTACCCAAATCATCTCTGAAGGTCAGAAAAGAACGATACCCGCCGCGTGCTTCAATACTCATCAGACCGCTTACATCGGTATGTATTATTTCAAGTAAGTCATTAGCTCGCTCCATTGTTCCGAAGAATGGAGTTTTAGTCATCTTGCCCATGAGGCATGTCTCGCAAGTATCAAATGATTCATAATCAAGTGATTCCAAAAGTCCATCTGCATGGAGTTTCTTCATGCGCTTTACACCAATATGACCTAAACAGCAGTGTGATACGTCTCCAATGTATCTATAATTTTTGTTTATTCCGTGCTATTATATGACCAATCTTGGATGTTTTATAATCATTTTATAGTCATTTTATATCTTTTTTGGTACTAACCTATTGACATAGTGCCAAGTGCCCGTTGCTGTTTTTTCCATGTTTTTTTACATCGCAGAAAATCAATACCAAACGGTGTCCAAATGCCACGAAACTTTACGGAGATTTTTTATGGACCAGAAGACACGTAATGGGCCCTGGCTGCGCCTGGGGGTGCTCCGAGGAGAGCACAACCCACCAGGGCACGCCAGGAGGCCCAGGCGCGCCTTGGTGGGTTGTGCCCACCTCGGGTGCCCCCCGGACCGCCTCTTTGATCTATAAATACCCCAATATTCCCAAAACCCTATGTGAGTCGACAAAATATTCATCCAGCCGACACAAAGTCCAGAACCACCAGATCCACTCTAAACACCATCTCGGATGGGGTTCACCACCTCCATTGGTGCCTCTCCGATGATGCGTGAGTAGTTCTTTGTAGACCTTTATGTCCGTAGTTAGTAGCTAGATGGCTTCCTCTCTCTCTCTCTCTATGAATTCTCAATACAATGGTCTCTTGGAGATCCATATGATGTAACTCTTTTGCGGTGTGTTTGTTGGGATCGATGAACTTTGAGTTTATGATCAGATCTATCTTTTTTATATCCATGAAAGTATTTGAGTTTCTTTGATCTCTTTTATGCATGATCTCTTATAGCCTCGTATTTCTTCTCCTATATTTGGTTTTTGTTTGGCCAACTTGATCTATTTATCTTGCAATGGGAAGAGGTGCTTTGTAGTGGATTCGATCTTACGGTGCTTGATCCTAGTGTCAAAAGGGGAACCGACACGTTTGTATCGTTGCTACTAAGGATAAAACGATGGGGTCTATCTATACATAGATAGATCTTGTCTACATCATGTCATCATTCTTATTGCATTACTCCATTTCTCCATGAACTTAATACACTAGATGCATGCTGGATAGTGGTCGATGTGTGGAGTAATAGTAGTAGATGCAGGCAAGAGTCGGTCTACTAATCTTGGATGTGATGCCTATGTAATGATCATTGCCTTGATATCGTCATGAGTATTTGAAGTTCTATCAATTGCCCAACAGTAATTTGTTCACCCACCGTTTGCTATTTTTCTTGAGAGAAGCCACTAGTGAAACCTACGACCCCCGGGTCTCTTTCTCATATTATTTGCCTTTGCGATCTATTTTATTTGCCTTTTATTTTCAGATCTATTAAACTAAAAATACAAAAATACTTTGCTGCAATTTATTATTATTTATTTTATTTTGTGTTCGATCTATCAATCTACTACAATTTATCTCACGTCCGTTTGCCTACCTTGAGGCGTCGTACCCGGAAGGGATTGACAACCCCTTTTACATGTCGGGTTTCGAGGATTTGTTATCTGTGTGCAGGTGTTGTTTATGTTGTGTTGCTTGGTTCTCCTACTGGTTTGATAACCTTGGTTTCACATCTGAGGGAAATACCTACCGCTGCTGTGCTGCATCATCCCTTCCTCTTTGGGGAAATACCAACGTAGCTTCAAGCCGCATCAAAAGGAATTTCTGGCGCCGTTGCCGGGGAGGATCTTCAACATATACCAGGTTCCTAAACACAAATTTCATCTCCTCGCAATTTACATTATTTGCCATTTTCCTCTCGTTTTCCTCTCCCCCACTTCACAAAAATTTGCCGTTTTATTCGCCCTGTTTTTCGTTCGCCGTTTGTCGTCAGATCTATTTTTGTGTGCAATCTTGTTTGCTACCATTGCTTGTGTTACCTGTGCCTTCTATTTGCTTGCATCTTTGCTTGCTAAAAACCTATTGATATGGATCCTCATCCACTTGCTAATCTTTTCATAATATCTGATTATGTTGAACCAATTGCTAGTGAGTTGAGTGCACTCAATTATCTTTATGAAATTTTGCTTGAGATTCGTGAATCTGAAAATTGTGATGAAGAAATTTATGAAGTGATTCATGATAGCTCCTTGAATGAAAAGCATGATTGCAAAGATTTTACTATAAATTCTATTAATGTCAATTGTGCTAATAATATGCAAAACCCCAAGCTTGGGGATGCTAATTTTGATATGTCCACTACTTATTGCAATGATCATGATTGGGGTGATAATGTTTCTTATAATCTTAAAATTTTATTTAAGCCTCATGATGAATATGTTTGCAATAATATTGAAAGTGGGTTTGGAAGAGTGTCAACTTTAGGTAAAAATAATCCCACATATTTGGAGAATTATCAATCTTGTGAAATTTATGATAAAAGTGGGTTTGGAGAGGTCATGACTTTAGTTGATGTTAATCCCACTATTTTGGAAGACAATAAGAATTTTATGCATGTGGATCACAAAGAGAAAATTTTATACGATAGCTATATTGTTGAATTTGATTATGATCCTACATGTAATTATTATGAGAGAGGAAAATATGGTTGTGGAAATCTCCATCTCATTAAATTACCTCTCTTCATGTTGAGATAGTTATTGTTTCTTTCTTCTTCCCTGCGTATGCTAGATTTTGCTTGTCTTGCTAATTTGTTTTACTATAAAATTCCTATGCATAGGAAGTATGTTAGACTTAAAATGTGTGTCACATGTTATGATGCTCTCTTTGCATTGCAATTATTATCTTTCATGTGAGCATCAATAAAATCACAAGCCTATCTTGATGGCTATAAAGAAAGAGCTTGTTGGGAGGTAACCCAATGAATACAATTTATTTTTGCTTTTTGATTCCTGTTTTTTGAGTGTTAGCACAATTATGCTACTGTTATGATTGTTTTGTATGTTTTAATTAGTGTTTGTGCAAAGTAAAGCCTTTAGGATCTTCTTGGGTGATAGTTGTTTGATCTTGCTGAAAAATCAGAAACTTTTGCGCTCACGAAAGTAATTATAATTTTTAACCAGAGAGAGATAAAATACCCATTCCTTTTGTAGTAGATCAATATACAAATTGCTCAGGTCATCCTAATTTTTTAGAATTTTTGGAGTTACATAAGTATTCAAAACACAGATTACTACAGACTGTTCTGTTTTTGACAGATTCTGTTTTCTTTGCGTTGTGTGCTTGTTTTGATGGCTCTACGGTTTTCTTTGATGAGTTTTTGCCATAGAAAAGTTGGAATACAGTAGGTATAATGCAAGATCGAAATATGAATAGGTTTGATACAACACTTATAGTAATGATTTATTTTCTTATACTAACGGACCTCATGAAGGTTTTATTGAGTTTTGTGTGATTGAAGTTTTCAAGTTTTGGGTTATCTTATAATGGATGAAGGAATAAGGAATAAGAAGAGCCTACGCTTGGGGATGCCCCGACATCTCATGCTATTATCCAAAAGAGAGCAAGCAACTAAGCTTGGGGATGCCCCCTGAGGGAGTCCTCGACTAAGGGGTCCTCGGGCGTCCGGCCTGTTAGCCATGGGCCAGACTGATGGGCTGTGAAGATACGAAGACCGAAGACTGCACCCGTGTCCGGATGTGACTCTCCTTGGCGTGGAAGGCAAGCTTGGCAACCAAATATGTAGATTCCTTTCTTTGTAACCGACCTTGTGTAACCCTAGATCCTCCCGGTGTCTATATAAACCGGAGGACTTAGTCCGGAGGGAGATAGTCATTACCATAGTCATACAGGCTAAGATTTTAGGGTTTAGCCATTACGATCTCATGGTAGATCAACTCTTGTAATACTTGTATTCATCAAGATCAATCAAGCAGGATATAGGGTATTACCTCCATAGAGAGGGCCCGAACCTGGGTAAACATTATGTCCCCCGTCTCCTATTACCGTCGATCCTAGACGCACAGTTTGGGACCCCTTACCCGAGACCCGCCGGTTTTGACACCGACATTGGTGCTTTCATTGAGAGTTCCAATGTGCCATCCCCAAAAGGTTTGATGGCCCCTCCAATTGTCAACAATGATGCTATCCAAGGCGAGACCTTTCTCCCTGAACATATCTTCGTGTTCGGCGGCTTCGCACTGCGGGCCAACTCGCTTGGCCATCTGGAGCAGATCGATAGCTACGCCCCTGGCCACCAGGTCAGATTTGGGAGCTTGAAATACGTTGCAGACATCCGTGGAGACTTGATCTTCGCCGGATTCGAGACCGTGACAACCACTCCTGGTCACCCCAATGGACATGACCTAAATCTGTCATCGGACCGCATCCAGGAGATAGCTCCTGTAATCGCTCTGGCCTTAGATCCGGAGCAGACTGCGCCATCCAAGGATGGGAAGCTCAACCCCGCCACGGAGGCCATAGATTCCCCAATGTTGGAGCCGCACACGGACTTAATCTCACACGATATATATCTGTGCCACCGGAACTCCGGACTCATCTCCGGTCATAAGTTCCGAACCATGTGAGCCCGTGGACGCCAAACTTGATCGTTTATCGATCTTCGAATTCAACCAGCAGACATCTTCCAGCACTCGCCTTTGGGCGATGTGCTAAACTAATTAAAAAACCTGTCCTTGGGGGGACTCATAGCCGAACAATGTCCGGTTCGAACTAGGGGCTGACGATGGAGAATTTTGCTTCCCACCGCCACCCACTTCATAGCCACAATCAAGGATTTAACCAACATGCTTGATTACGACTCCGAAGACATCGACGGTATGGACGACGATGCTGATGAGGAGCAAAACCGAAATCCATCATTTACTGGATGCTGGACGACCACTTCTTCGTACGATGTGTACATGGTGGACACACCCAAAACAACCAACGACGATGACAAAGAAAATCCAGTCGAGAATAAACCTCTTGAGATACAGCAAAAACATCGGCGTCCTTGGCGTCGCTCTAAGTCACGTCGTTCAAAAGACAGCGACACCGGCACGGGAGAAGATAATACTCCGGACGGTGTCGACGATAATGAAGACCCCGTCGAAGCAACTTCTGAACAAGAAGAACGAGAAGATGGGCAAGTTAGCCCCGATGAACAAGCCATAAACGAAGACTCAGACAGTAATTATCTTCCGCTCTCCGAGGATGAGGTGAGCCTCGGCAACGAAGATTTTATCGTACCTGAGGAACCCCTTGAGCAGGAGCGCTTTAAGCGCCGGCTAATAGCCATTGCAAGGAGCCTAAAAAAGAAGCAACAACAGCTTCAAGCTGACCAAGATATGCTCAATGATAGATGGACCAATGTCCTAGCAGCCGAAGAATACGGTCTCAAGCGCCCAGCCAAAAGCTACCCAAAGCGCAAATTGCTACCTTAGTTCGATGATGAGGCGCTGGAGCCCATACCATCATCACGCAATGAGGCTGACCGACCACCACGAGGTCGGGATAAAATGATAACTCAAGCTGAATACCAGCCCGCTCCGCCCCATTATAAAGGCAGAGATAAAACAACTCGTGGTCATACATATGACCTTTGGCAGGACCTCAATAATAGAGCAGGACCTACCAGGTCGATCTATGGATTGCGAGGACGTACCTCAACACATGACGATAGCTATCTATTCAGACATGACAAGCCTAGTCATACACGGGCCGAACACCGCAGACGGACTCCATCGGAGCTACGTCGCAATGCGGCCCGATATAGAGGCGCCGCACACCCTCTTTGCTTCACTGAAGAAGTAATGAATCACGAATTACCAGAAGGGTTTAAACCCATAAATATTGAATCATACGATGGAACAACTGACCCCGCGGTGTGGATCGGGGACTTTATTCTCCACATTCATATGGCTCGTGGAGATGACCTCCACGCCATCAAATACCCCCCTTTAAAACTCAAAGGGCCAACTCGGCACTGGCTAAACAGTCTGCCTGAAAATTCTATTGGCAACTGGGAGGACTTGGAAGAGGCCTTCCTTGACAACTTCCAGGGTACATATGTTCGGCCACCAGATGCCGATGACTTAAGTCACATTGTTCAGCAAACCGGAGAGTCAGCCAGGAAGCTTTGGACTAGGTTCTTAGTTAAAAAGAACCAAATCGTCGACTGTCCGGACGCGAAAGCCCTAGCGGCCTTCAAGCACAGCGTCCAGGACGCGTGGCTCGCTCGCCACCTTGGTCAAGAAAAACCAAAATCTATGCTAGCCCTTACCGCTCTGATGACCCGCTTTTGCACGGGCGAAGACAGCTGGCTCGCTCGTAGAAGCAATAGCGCCAGCGACCCGGGCACTTCCAAAGTCCGGGACATCAATGGTAAACCACGACGCAGCAAAAACAAGCTCCATAGTGATAACGAAAGAACACATGACATAGCGGTCAATGCCGGATTCAGTGGCCCCAAATCTAGTCAATGGAAGAAGCCATTCAAGGCAAATAAAGATGGACCATCCAACTTAGACAAGATACTGTACCGGCCCTGCCAGATTCATGGTCACTCCGACAAACCAGCTAATCATACCAATAGAAGCTATTGGGTCTTCAAGCAGGTTGGCAAGCTCAACGCCGAACATAAAGCAAGGAGGCCACCGAGCGATAGCGACGACAAAGAGGGTCACCAACCAAATACCGGGGGTCAGAAGCAATTTCCCCCTGAAGTGAAAACAGTGAACATGGTATACATGACATACAACTCTATAGGGGAGCAGGAGAAACACTCCCTCCGGACTGAGGACCACACTATGGCAACCTCAACCGAAGTACAAAGCGGTTTCATTAAACCGCATACCTTGTTGGCCATTAAGCCTCCGGTCTCCACTCAACAGGATTGACTAATTTTGGAGTAGGACTAGCAGTTCGGCTTTCGCTGTCCGCCTCATACACATGCAAAATCTGTACCGCGCATACATAACTATGCACTTCAAATAGCCTGGGCGTCGGCGGAAGCACAATACGGACGGGTCTACAAGTACTCCCATAAACTACTCCTTTTTTCCTTTTTCCTAAATTACTCTTTCTTTTTCCGTTATCCTTTGCCACAGGTAGTGCACAAGCTGGCCATATCATGGACTGTATCAGAGTCTAGGTTCATAAATCCACCCAAAGGCTACTCCTGTTAAGGAGGCCCTCCACCGAGGAAAGGCGGCGCAGACATGCGACAGGAGGTCCAAAATAACTTTTTGTAGACCACACTCTCTATTTTTCGAGCCAGTAAAATGCCTGTTTCCTCAGCTGCCGACCCCTGGCATGTCAAATAGCCGGGGTTGTGGCTTATTATCCATAAATGACAATTGGCATGTCACTTAAGTTCCCGTGAGTACACTCCATATCCGGTATTCGATTTTCTATAAAGAACCGAATTTTGTTCCTTTTGGTTGTTTCACAAACCCACCCCGGCATACCTTGCCAGGGGCTTGACATAGGAACAAAAGGAGTTGCCAACAAAGCCTGGATAGCTTCATAGCATACTTTGGCATCGCGAGTTCGGCCTTATATGCATCAGCTCCGGATCATGTCTTGGGTCAATAGTTGGGTTGCCCGGCTCCTGTGCTTGCTACCTTACGTTTCGCTCTATTGGCTAGGGTAGTAAAGGGAGAATTATTGCGATTGTGTTTGCGGTTCATCTGGTCAAACTCCTCAGTAGAGAAAGCCGAAAACTGACTGTCATGATGCGGTGAGAGCTAGTCAACCGCTTGACAACTTAATGGGATCTTTCGCGATTCCCCCGTATTACACGAAGGACCTTCTTTCAGGTCATACATGTAACGCACCACATTGGGATAACCGCGTACATAACAGGATCTATATCGTAGATCCACCATAAAACTCCTATGGCTAAGTGAAAGTGTTAATGCCCTATAGTCCGATTGCCTAGTTCACCGCATTGACACCTCCTTTTTGGACCAAGACGTTGGGTTAAGAGTGATCAATTGCTTTTTCGAACACCCCCATATTTCCTTTGAGGGGGATGAAGCCGACGACGGGAAATCTATCAGATTATGTAAAAACGGCCGCACAGGAGGATTCAAAGCTTTTAAAGCAACTCTAAAATAAACTTTATTATTTCATAATATTGCCTTTCATGATGTCAATACATCTCACTCGAATATCATATCTTTCGAGCACTGACCCTCTATCAAACGGGCAGCTGCTAAGACATCTTCGAAGTAATGCTATGGTGCGTAATGGTCCTTGCCCTTGGGTGGACTCTTCGCTACAACATCGATGGCCTTCATCTTCTTCCAGTATGTTTTCACATGGGCAAGGGCCATCCGTGCACCTTCAATGCACATTGATCGCTTAACAGCGTCGATGCGCGGCACCATGGCAGCAAGTCGCCGCACCAAACCAAAATAACTATCCGAAATTGGCTCGACCGGCCACAGCCGGACTACAACGTCTTTCATGGCAGCGCCGGATATCCGGTATAGTTCGGCCCATTGGGTCATCTGTTCGTTCAGCAACAGTGGGCGCTTTGACGCACCAAATTGCGACCAGAAAAGCTTCTCTGTTGCATACCCTTGTTGCACTTGGTAAAACTGCGCCGCATCGGAAGCACTCTTCGGCAAATCCAATAAAGCATCTAGAGAACTCCACACTTGATTAAGCGGGGCATAATTCGGATTGCCGAACTTAGTTTGCAGTAAAAAGGGCTTACCAGCCGGGATCTCCCCAACTTGCCGGATCTCCTCCCGGGCTGCTCTAGATTTGGACCGGGCCTCTCTTGCCTCTTGTAAGGCCTTGTCAAGATCAGCCATTTTGGATTTATTATCCCCCTCGAGAAATCCGCAGCGGCTAACGGCCTCCTTTAGTTCAAGGGTCATCGAGGATATTTTCTCCTCGCATAGGCGCTGAGCAGCTTGTTCGGCCTTTAGCTATGCAGATGCCTTTTCGGCAGCCGCATTACTAATCCGGGCCTGCTCCTTGGCCCGGGCTAGCTCAGCCCGAAGGACCTTGACTGTGGCAGCACCATCTGCAGATATGGACATCTTATTACACAATTCTTTTCATCTTGCTTATGTTGTAAACACGTGCATAGTATGGCTGCCCCCAAAAAACATACCATGCGCCTCGTCAAGTCGCCTATTGATAAGCGCAATATCCTTATCCGCCTCATCAATCTTATGTTGCAAATCTGCAACTTTTGTAGTTCGGGCAGTTACCGGGGAGGTCACAACATGTGTTCCAATTGATCATATTATTTCCTGGGCATATCTTTTGATCCTCTGATCGCCTCCTTCGGGAAGCCAATCAGAATCTCAGGGGATACTATCTATACACATGTGTATTTTGTGAATAAAACACAATCGAACGTATTACAGTACAAACCTCGAAGCCTTTTAGCAGGCCACGAAGGCCTCATTCAATCCGCTTTTCGCGGATAGGACCTTTTCGACCACCGTGCCCATCAAGGTACGATGTTCCTCTGAGACGGACACCTTCTGCAGCATGTTCGTCAATATATCCGGCGCCTCTGGGTCTCCGGAAACTGCTGTAGGAGTACGGTCTCCCTTTGAAGGGATCCATTTATTCATATCCGGCTGTAGACCGGACTGTTCGGGGCCTTCATTGTTGGTCCCCGGACCCTCGGCCACCGAAGTGTCACCTTCGGGTAATGTCTTTGTCATCCCTCACACCACTTGATGATCGGGGGAAACCCTCCGCGACGACACTTCAAAGTCGTCTGCCCTATTGGGTGAGGAGACCGGTGGGGGCGTCTCGCTTTCTATCATCTCCGGGAGAAGGTCCCCCGAGGAAGAGGATTGTTGGAGAAGACTGCGTGCCGAATTGCAAAAAACACATATTCTAGACGTTACAAGAAAGGGACAGGACATATTTAAAACACCCTTGTTCACTTACGATTTGGCCCGAGGCTTGTCCTTGTCAGGGGACTGCGCGATGACGTCGTGCCCCAAGCCCGAGCCACCCGACGGAGGCATCTTGCCTCGCTTAGGAGCCTTTTCCTCCCAATCTTCGGGGGCGGCCCTTTTCTTTCCAGGGGGTAAGAGACGTTGACTTCTATCGGAGTAATGGGCCACGGGTAGGCCAACCCGAGTCCCATAGCGTTTCAAGACATCGGGGCAGGCTGCGCCCCTCAAGACCCCAGGGCGAAGAGCCGCCTCCTGAGGAGTCGACGGCAGGGCGGCCGACTGCCCGCTCACGTCCGAGTCCCAGGGACGACTTCCAGAGAAGCCGGCTTTGGGGAGTCGGCCGGCGACTCCAACAAACCCATGACCTCATCGAAGAGGACGGGGCAGGGGCGTGGCTACTGTGAAGCCCACTCCCGCCCCTTACCAAGGGCAGGCATGGCCACAGCACGCCGTACTCGGGAAGATCTCCGTGCGGCGTGGCACTGTTGCCCTGCCGGCCCTGACATCAGCACCACAGTACCGAGTCCTGCGCCCACGACAACTTGTCTGAACGGCCCGGAAGCAGCAGGTCCCACCAGTCAGTGAGACCCTAGGAGACGGCGAGAGGACCGCCAGTCGGATCCGTCAGGAGTCGGCCGAGCCCTCCCCTGGGCACCATGCGCCATTAATCAAGATGTGATGGGGAGTGGCAATAGTGATCGCCCGCCAGGCGACGGGACTGTTGCCACGACCCCATGACCAAGCCCGCGTCATCAGAAGCACGGCTACAGTAATCAGCAGCCGGCAAGACCCGCCCGCGGCGGACGCGGCCTGTCGGCTCCGTACCAGACCAGTTGGCGGGGCCCACCAACCGGCGGGCCCCAACAGTTGGCGGAGAAATCGGAGGCCAAAGGCACTGACGGCTGGGCCCGCGCTGTAACGCCCTCGATGCGGCTATATCTCCCACGTGTCGAAGCACGACTTAGAGGCATAACCCCATTGAAAGCAATGTCGCAAGTGAGGTAATCTTCACACAACCCATGTAATACATAAGGGAAAGAGATACATAGTTGGCTTACAATCGCCACTTCACACAAATACATGAATAAAGCATTACATCATCCAAATACAATCAAGGTCCGACTACGGAACCAAAATAAAAGAAGAACCCGAAATGCGACAAGGTCCCCGATCGACCCCAACTGGGCTCCACTACTGATCAACTAGAACGAAACAAAACAAAGGTCAAGATCTTCATCGAGCTCCTCCTGAGCTTGGTTGCGTCATCTGCACGAACTCATCGGCACCTGCAAGCTGGTTTTGGAAGTAACTGTGAGCCACGGGGACTCAGCAATCTCGCACCCTCGCGATCAAGACTATTTAAGCTTATGGGTAAGGTAAAAGGTATGAGGTGGAGCTGCAGCAAGCGACTAGCATATATGGTGGCTAACATACGCAAATGAGAGCGAGAAGAGAAGGCAAAGCACGGTCGATAAAAGTATGATCAAGAAGTGATCCTAGAACAACCTACATCAAGCATAACTCCAACACCGTGTTCACTTCCCGGACTCCGCTGGAAAGAGACCATCACGGTTACACACGCAGTTGATTCATTTTAATTAAGTTAAGGTTCAAGTTATCTACAACCGGACATTAACAAATTCCCATCTGCCCATAACCGCGGGCACGGCTTTCGAAAGTTCAAATCCCTGCAGGGGTGTCCCAACTTAGCCCATGACAAGCTCTCACGGTCAAGAAGGAATATACCTCCTGCTGAGACATTCCGATCAGACTCGGTATCCCGGTTCTACAAGACATCCTCGACAATGGTAAAACAAGTCCAGCAAGACCACCCGCCGTGCCGACAAATCCCGATAGGAGCTGCACATATCTCGTTCTCAGGGCACACCAGATAAGCTAAGCGTATAGGAGCCGACGTAACCCAAGTTGCCAAGGGATGGCCCTGCACAGTGCTCTGGGTTGGACCAACACTTAGAGGAGCACTGGCCCGGGGGTTTAATAAAGATGACCCTTGGGCTGGCCGACCCAAGGAAAGAAAAAGGCTAGGTGGCAAATGGTAAAACCAATGTTGGGCCTTGCTGGAGGAGTTTTATTCAAGGCGAACTGTCAAGGGGTTCCCATTATAACCCAACCGCGTAAGGAACGCAAAATCCGGGAACATAACACTGATATGATGGAAACTAGGGCGGCAAGAGTGAAACAAAACACCAGGCATAAGGCCGAGCCTTCCACCCTTTACCAAGTATATAGATGCATTAATTAAATAAGATATATCGTGATATCCTAACAAAATATCCATGTTCCAACATGGAACAAGCTTCAATCTTCACCTGCAACTAACAACGCTATAAGAGGGGCTGAGCAAAGCGGTAACATAGCCAAACAACGGTTTGCTAGGACAAGGTGGGTTAGAGGCTTGGTTTAACAATATGGGAGGCATGATAAGCAAGTGGTCGGTTCGCAGCATAGGCATAGAAAAAGAGCGAGCAACTAGCAAGCAAAGATAGAAGTGATTTCAAGGGTATGTTCATCTTGCCTGAGATCCCGCAAGGAAGAAGAACGAGTCCATGAAGAAGACAAACGGACGTAGACGAACGGGTCCTCACAACACGACGTTACCGGAACCAACCCGAAGAAACAAACACCGGAAAGAAGCACACAACATAGTAAACAATCATCACATAACATGGCATGATGCGCAAACAAGTATGATGCATGTCCGATTTAAATATGCATGGCATGGCAAAGTGCACAAACAATACTACAAATTAAGTGGATCTCAATATGCAACGAGTTGCATATTGACGGAACACCACATGACTTATTTAGTTCTCTCTCGGTTATGTACCCAACAATATTAAATGTTATTAAGCATGGCAAGAGGTGAAGCATAAAAGAAACTATCTAACTAAGCAATTTAAATGGGGCCGGATATAACAAACAACAAATCCGGTAAATCCCTATATGCATTAGCAATTTAATGCAACAACAATTTAAACATTTTAATTGTTGTTACTATGATGCGGATGACATAGGCAAGTTTTATGCAAGTTTTAAAGAAAATGTTGATAAGAGCATAATATGGAGCATATGTCATCGTGGCGAAAAGAAAGGATGCCACGGCGACGATAACGGAAACAGTACCACGACAACGTTCCGGTTCCGGTACTCGATTGAGATACCGATGCAAAGGAGAAGTGTGCGGAACGTGACATGCAGGGATGGTGGTGTGATCTCGGATACCGAGTTCCCACATGTGGGTGGCAAGGCAAAAGAGGAGGACCGAGCAAGTGACAACTCGGGCACGGTGCAAACATAGGGTGCAACTCATACATCACACAACATGCATTCGTTCCATGGGTCATCGTCTCGGCGGTTATACCTTCGAAGCAAGCGTTTCGGGCGAAACGAGATCGTAGTGGAAGTAGTTGTTCACGCGACGGCGGTAGTGGAAGTAGTCATTCTCGCTTTGTAGATGTTCATACTCCGTAGGTGTTTGGGGTCAACACAAGGAACTTGACGTCCATGGTTCTTCGAGGGTCGACGGTACATGTTCTGTAGACGTTCGGGCGGTGGTAGTGGTACTCGATGAATATCGAGATGGTCTTAGGCGCCTTCACGTGTAGGGCTACTTATCGTCGTGGTACTTGGGTCTTCGGACTTGCCGGTCTCATCCTTGCGACGGTAGTCGAACTTGAGCTTTTTGGTTCATGAGTCTTTGACGACGGTAGTCGTTCTAGGCATCGGGCTTCGAGGTACTTGGCGACGTGGCGGTTCCAAAGACGAAGGTAGAGGTACTTACGCGTCACCATGTAGTTGTACTTGACGAATCCAGAATACTCCCGCTCGGGATGGGTGCAACGGAGGCAGCGTCATGCGGGCAGCAAGGGAAGGAGCAGGGGCTCATTGGACTACGCTGGAGACTTGCAACTGCGGCTTCTTGCAAGGAGACCGGCGCCAAGGACGAGGTTCGAAGCTCAAGGACGAGTTGGTGTCCGACGCGGAGATGTCGTGTGATAGTAGCAGGACGAAGGCGCGGAGTTGTCCAGCTGGACGCGGTCAGGTGCAGGAGGGAGCTCGGGGAAACGATGGCGGCGCTGCTCGGCTGAAGCAGAGGGCGGCGTCGGAGCATGGTCGCATCTTGGACAGGGAGACAGGGGAGGCTAGCACCTGTCGAGGCCGAACAAGGAGGGAGCAGGTCATGGGTGAGGCAGCAGGGGCGACGACAGGGTGGCCTGGACGAGGCCGGAAGCCGAGGAGGGAGCGGTCGACGGAGCCCGGACCAGGAGTCGGGGCAGCGGAGCTCCTGCTCGGCAACAGGCGAGAGGAGGGACCCGCGGGATCGGGCGCAGGGCTCTGTGCGGGTGTGGAGTCGCCGGAGGTGGCCTCCAGTGGCGGCGCGAGAGCGCTCCGGGTGACGCGAGGAGAAGTAGAGGCGCGAGGTAGGAGAGGAGGGCGCTTGATGATCGAGAGGGGGAAGGAGGTTGAGCGCACGGGGATGGGATCGAGGCTCTTCGACCCTGTGTGGCGGCGCGAGGGAAACGAGGGAAGGGAGAGGGATCGAACGGGATGTAGCCTCGCTCGGGCCTAGGGTTTGGTTAAGTGGGGCGGCTGGGCCTTAGAGGCCCAGGAGAAGTAGCGAGCTGGTTGGGCCTCGAGGAAGCAGGCCGGCCTAGCTGCTAGCTCTCTCTCTCCCACCAAATTCCTTCCTTTTTAATTTATTATTTATATAAATAAACAACCAACAAAGGGGGAAATCCAGGGGTTTTTGGTTAGAAAAATGAGATATATAAAAATATCTCTGGAACCCTGGATTTATGTAGGGTTTGAATAAATTGCTCTGGCATTTTTAGAAAGTAGAAAAATAATTAGAGTTCGAATTATCCTCAAACTCCAATCATTTTTGAACCTGACCAAAACAACTTCGAATGGGATGAAATCTGATAGAGAGGGTGTAGGGAAAAGGCAAGATTTATAGGGAAAAGATGAACATTAATGGAGGAGGAGTAAGGTCGCTTGCAAAGACATAAAAGAAGAAGGAAGTGAGAGGGATGATGCATGGGTATGGCTTGAGAGAGAGATGACAAGGAAAAATATATGAAGTTAAGTCGGATACAAGAAGAGTTGAGGAGTAATGCAATTGTGTGATGGGTGATTCCAAGTTATTGGAATATAATTTGTATAGCTCCCAAAAATATTGGGAGAATATGTTATATAGAGAAATCACCAGGTGAGTTCCCTCAATTTAAATCGATCAAAGATCTATGCATTTTTATTTAGTTGAGTTTTAAGAAGAGGTGCAAGAAGACATGATGTAATGCACATGATGCAAAGATGAAAAGCAACGGACCAAACAAATCACACGACGAAAACCCGGAAACCCTGGAAGGCATCTGAAGCTCCGGTCTTGGGGCGTCACACGCGCCCAGACGAATTACCATTGTACCCTTGGGGGGTAGGCCTATATAAACCCCCCAGGGCACCCATGCAAAGGGTTGGAACCCAGTAGCTCTAGACCATACCAGATAGGAGAGAGCTAGCCTTACCCTCTCCGACCTCTAAGAAACAGCTCAAGGAGCAACCGTGTAAACACTTGGCCATAGTGATCATGCGGAGACCCCCGCAGAGCAGCAGTAGGGGTATTATCTCCCCGGAGAGCCCTGAAGCTGGGTAAGATTCGCCGGCGTGCATGTCTTCGCCTCATCCCGTTTCCAGGCACCGGCGACGTTCTACTCGCCCCCACCATGATAAGCCATTCGTTGGCATATGTCGCACCAAACCCCCGACATTTGGCGCCCACCGTGGGGCCTGGTGCACCGCCGTCCGGAGATCTGTTCTGGACGGGAACCCTTTTCCTCCCTGGCGAGCGTAGCTAGCCAGGCACGCCAGACGAAGTTTGCATTGACGCGCTGCGCGGCGTTGAGATCACCTGCGCAGCCAGCTCCTTGGTCGAACTTGTCGGCGAGGTCCGCCTCTCCGCCGAACCTGCGTCCGACGCAGGAACGGGCGGCCCCGAGAACCTCCTCGCGGGCCTCCTCGATCAACTCCTCGTTTCCGGCGGGCCTGCCGTAGACTTGGAGTCCGTAGGCTCCACCGACCCGATGCTGGTCGACTCCGACACCAGGTCGCTCGGCGCGTTCCCCACCAACGTGGTGGTCTACGACGAACCTCTCCCCCATGCAGAGAGCGATGGAAGCACCGTCACTGAGGTGCTAGTCATCAGTCATGACGAGTTCCCTGGCGGAGGAGCGCCCGACTCACTCGGCGCGGCGCTGCAAGACCTAACTGCGCCCATTCCGGAAGATGCTGACGCAGAGACGTTAGAAGCGCGCCGCCTTCAGCTCGTTGAAGGCGCGAAGAAGCTGGCCAGCATGAGACGCTTGTCAGAAGCTTACCAGCGGGAGATGGATCACGCCGTTGGCGGCTCACCGGCCCCGGCAGGGCCCAGCCGCCTTGGCGCGGTCCAGCAGCGCGGTGTAGCCATCGCCAGCCTGTTTGGGGCTAGCCGCCCCGTGTACGCTACACCAGCGGAGAACATCCGAGCCGCCCAGGCAGCGGCAGATGAGCTGGACAATTTCGAGGGCGAAGAACGCCGCCTCATGATGGAGCGAGTCCAGCGTCTCCTCGACGCGGCTGCCGCGCAGAACGAGGCCGGCTGCCGCACGGAGGCGCCACAGTGGCCAAACGACGACCCGCACCGAGATCAAGGCGCGACGTCTCGGACGGCGACTGGCGGCGCCCGAGGAAGAAAGGACAAGGAGCCGGCTGTCAGCCATAGTCGGACTCGCATTACCATAGAGCGCGACCGAGATGGCCGCCTGAGAGCAGTGGAATGACGAGACGACTGTCCGCCTCCCCCTCCCCGTAAGGAGAGGCGAGTCTCCCCGCTGCCTGTTGACCATCCGACTCTCGGTGACCGCCTTGGCCGCCGAGAGGGAGTTGGAGAGAATGACGCCTGCCACCAGATCGACCGACTTCACCTGTCCCTGGCGCTGGAAGAAGAAGATGAGCTGGGTCCGCCTTGTTTCGGGCCCCGCATTCAGGACGAGCCCTTTCCCAGAGGGTTCACGCTCCCAAGAGACATGCCCAAGTATACCGGCTCCGTGAAGCTGGAAGACTGGCTAGTCGACTACTCCACGACTGTCAGCATAGCAAACGGCAACAAGCGTGTCGCCGTAAAGTACGTTCCGCTCATGCTCCAGGGCATGGCCCGGACATGGCTGAACAGCCTAAAGCCCCGCAGCATCAACTGCTGGGTCGACTTCACCGAAGCGTTCGTCTGCAACTTCACCAGCACGTACAAGCGTCCTCCCAAGCCTCGTCAGCTCTCCTTGTGCGTGCAAGGTCCTGACGAGTCGACTCACGACTACCTCACGCATTGGGCTGAGCTCCGGAACTCCTAAGAGGGCGTGCACGAGGTGCAGGCCATCGAGTACTTCACAGCCGGGGCCGAGAAGGCACCCTCCTCAAGCACAAGCTCCTCCGCGACGAGCCAGAAACCCTCGACGAGCTACTGATCATAGCAGACAAGTAAGCCACGGCCGACTCCTCCATGAAGGCGGAAATTCAAATCAGCACAACTAGCAAAATGGCTCATCAAGCTCCAAGAACTCCGGCGGCAGACGCCGGCCGGCGACAACAGCAGGGCGACAACAAGCGCAAGGCCCCGCAGCCGGCTTCCAGCAGCCGGCAGGTCGCGACCGTTGAAGCCCAGCAGCCAGAAGAGCAGCCTCCGCCCAAGCGACAGAAGGCGGCAAGCCTAACTGGTTGCCGGCCTTCTCCTATGAGCAGACCTTGGATGGACCTTGCAAGTTCCACAGCGGCGCAAAGCCGTCGAATCACACCACCCGGAAGTGCCACTGGCTCACCAGGATCGCCAAGGGAGACGACCTCCTGCCACCCCCGCCTGTTGGGCAGCCGCCTTCGCCCTAGCAGCCAGCAGTTAGGCCAGTCGGCGCAGTACAAGACGAATACCCTGAAGAACACGGAGCCTACGTGGTGTTCATCAGTATGGCTGATGATCAACGCAGCAGGCGGCTGCAGCGACAAGAGGTGAACGCAGTAGCCTCAGAGACGCCAGAGTTCATGCACTGGTCTGAGAAGCCCATCAGCTGGAGCAGGGCTGACCACCCAGAAGTGATGCCGAGTCCGGGCTCCTACGCCTTGGTCCTGGACGCCACCTTTGCTACGGAAAAACGGGCCGCGCGTTTCTCGCGAGTTCTGATAGATGGGGGCAGCAACATCAATATCCTGTACAAGGATACCATGGAGAAGTTAGGAATCAAGCAAAGACAGCTTTAGAGCAGCCGGACAGTGTTCCATGGCATTGTACTTGGGCTTTCCTGCTCGCCGATCGGCAAGATCCTGATGGACGTCCTCTTTGGGGACAAAGATCACTTCCGAAGAGAGTCTGTTTGGTTTGAGGTGGTGGACCTTGAGAGCCCATACCATGCGCTACTTGGCCGACCCGCCTTGGCCAAGTTCATGGCGGTCCCCCACTACACTTACCTCAAGATGAAGATGCCCAGTTCCAGGGAAATTCTAACTGTGGCAGGCGACTACCGGAAGTCGTCTGCTTGCGCAACTGAGAGCAGTCGGCTGGCCGAGTGCCTAGTAATCGCGGCTGAGAAGCGGCTCCTTGAGCAAGTTGTGGCGATGGCCGACAAGCAGCCTGAGGTATCGCCCAGCCCAAAAGAGTCGGAGGCTGAGGGTTCGTTCAAGCCGGCTAAAGAGACAAAGAAGATACCCTTGGATCCGAAGCACCCAGAGAGGTATGCCGTCGTAGGTGCAAACCTCGACAACAAATAGGAAGGCGAGCTCGTCGATTTCCTCCATGAGAATCGGGACATCTTTGCATGGTCCCCCAAAGACATGCCAGGTATACCGACGGATTTCGCCGAGCACAAGTTACATGTCCGATCTGATGCAAAGCCGGTCAGGCAGCCCCTGCACCGCTTATCAGAAGAGAAGAGAAGAGTTGTCGGAGAAGAGATAGCCCGACTCCTAGCAGGCGGCTTCATTATGGAAGTTTTCTTTCCGGAGTGGCTGGCAAATCCGGTCCTGGTACTAAAGAAGAACAGGCAGTGGAGAATGTGTATTGACTACACGATCCTCAACAAGGCCTGCCCCAAGGACCCATTTGCTCTACCAAGAATTGATTAGGTGATAGACTCCACAGCCGGATGCGAGCTGTTGAGTTTCTTGGATGCATACTCAGGATATCACCAGATTAAGCTGAACCCGGCTGACAGATTGAAGACCGCCTTCATCACGCCATTTGGAGCATTCTGCTACCTCACCATGACGTTCGGCTTGAGGAATGCCGGCGCCACCTTTCGGCGTTGCATGTAGAAGTGTCTCCTCAAGCAGCTCGGCAGGAACGCCCACGTCTACGTGGACGACGTAGTGGTGAAAACGGAAAAGCGTGGAACACTGCTGGAAGACCTCAAGGAGACCTTTGAGACCTGCGCCGGTTCTAGATCAAGCTCAACCCCGAGAAGTGTGTCTTCGGAGTACCAGCCGACCAGCTGCTAGGTTTCCTAGTCTCTGAACGCGGCATAGAATGCAACCCAGTAAAAATCAAGGCCATCGAGAGAATGGAAGTACCCAACCGACTGTGGATGTGCAGAAGTTCCCCGGCTGCTTAGCGTCCATCAGCCGATTCATTAGTCGGTTGGGCGAGAAAGCTCTCCCCTTATACCAACTCATGAAGAAGACCACTGTTTTCGAGTGGAACCATAAGGCGGACGAAGCTTTTCACCAGTTGAAGAAGATGTTGACTACTCCGCCTGTCCTGGCGGCTCCGACTCCCAAGGAACCTATGCTCCTGTACATCGCCGCCACCAGCCGGGTAGTCAGCATAGTCATTGTAGTGGAGCGCAAGGAGGAAGGCAAGGTGCTGCCTGTCCAGAGACCAGTATATTACCTGAGCGAGGTACTGTCGACCTCCAAGCAGAACTACCCCCACTACCAGAAGATGTGCTATGGCGTACACTTTGCTGCCAAGAAATTGAAGCCTTACTTTCAAGAGCATCCAATCACAGTGGTCTGCACGGCCCCACTTGCTGAGATCATCGGTAGCCGAGATGCTTCTGGTCGAGTGGCCAAGTGGGCCATAGAGTTGGCTCCTTACACCATCTACTGCCAGCCCCGCACCGCTATCAAATCACAAGCACTGGCCGACTTCCTCGTCGACTGGGCCGAGACCTAGTACCTGCCTCCAACACCTGATTCCACCCATTGGTGGATGCATTTCGACGGCTCCAAGATGCGCACTGGCTTGGAAGCCGGCATCGTCCTCACCTCTCCCAAAGGCGACAAGATCAAGTATGCGCTGCAAATCCACTTTGCCGCCTCCAATAACGTCGCCGAGTATGAGGCGCTCATCCACGGGCTCCGGCTTGCCAAAGAGCTTGGCATCCACCGGATCTTGTGTTATGGTCACTCGGACTTAGTGATCCAGCAATCATCCGGCGACTGGGACGCGAAAGATGCAAACATGGCGAGCTACCGTTTCCTCGCGCAGCAACTCAGCGGGTATTTCGAAGGATGCGAGTTCCTTCATATACCAAGGAATGATAACGACCAAGCAGATGCATTGGCACGAATCGGCTCTACCCGCCAAGCAATACCATCTGGTGTCGCCCTTCAACGCCTTCTCAAGCCGTCCATCAAGCCCTCGCCAGAATCAGACTCCATCTTCGTACCGGCTCCTCCCGAAGACATCGGATCCGACTCCAGAGCCCCGGCAGGCGGCACGAGGATCTCGGCAGATGACTCCGGAGCCGCCATAGTCGAGGCTAGCCCAGGGACTGCGGAACCCGGCCCGGGGACTGCGGTGGCGGACTCGAAGATTCCAGAACTCGGCCCAAGGACCGCGCCAGTCGGCCTGGGGACTTCATCAACCCAGCAAGCGGCTATTGGCTCCAACCTGCCGCCTCCCAGCCCAACCGCCCTCGTCCAAGTCGCAGTTCTGGTAGTCAAAGAAATAGCAGCACCCTCATGGGCCCAGCCCATCCTCAAATTCCTGGTGAACAAAGAGCTACCAATTGATGAGACCTTAGCTCGGCAAGTACAACGCCGGGCGGCAGCCTATACCATAGTCAACAGAGAGCTGGTCAGGCGCAGCGTCACTGGTGTCTGCCAGCGCTGCGTAGAACCAGAGCAAGGCCAAGCGATTCTCAAAGACATCCATCAAAGGAGAATGCGGCCACCATGCGGCTTCAAGAGCACTCGTCGCCAAAGCCTTTCGGCACGGTTTCTTCTGGCCGGCTTCCTTAGAAGAGGCCAAGGAGTTGGTCCAAAAATGCAAAGGATGCCAAAAGTTCAGCTCCAAACCGCACCAGCCGGCTTCTGCGCTCAAGACCATCCCCATTGCCTGGCCTTTCGCAGTTTGGGGTCTAGACATGGTGGGACCATTCAAGACAACACGAGGTGGTTTAACTCACCTACTTGTCGCAGTGGACAAGTTCACCAAGTGGATAGAAGCGAAGCCAATTAAGAAACTGAAAGGTCCGACTGCCGTGACTTTCATCACCGATATCACAATTCGGTACGGCATACCACACAACATCATCACCGACAACGGCACCAATTTTGCCAAAGGCGCCTTGGCCCGTTTCTGCGCAACACAGGGCATCCGACTGGACCTAGCGTCCGTCGCCCACCCGCAGTCAAACGGCCAAGTGGAGCCAGCAAACGGCCTCATCCTGTCCGACATCAAGCCTCGGTTGATCGAGCGTCTGGAGCGCTCGGCTGGCTGTTGGCTCGACGAGCTGCCAGCCGTCCTCTGGAGTCTGCGCACGACTCCAAACAAGTCAACCGGCTTCACGCCCTTCTTCCCCGTCCATGGTGCCGAAGCCGTCATCCCAACGGACATAGAGTTCGACTCCCCACGAGTCACCATGTACACCGAGGAGGAAGCAGACGAAGCACGACAAGACGGCGTCGATCTGCTGGAAGAGGGCCGGCTGTTGGCACTCAGCCGGTCCAGCATCTACCAGCAAAGCCCGCGCCGGTACCACAACAGGAAGGTCAGGCCAAGATCTTTCCAAGAAGGCGACCTTGTGCTCCGGCTGATCCAGCGAACAGCCGGCCAGCACAAGCTGTCGGCGCCTTGGGAAGGCCCTTTCATCATCAGCAAAGTACTGGGCAACGATTCCTACTACCTGATCGATGCTCAGAAGCCCCGAGCACGCAAGAGGGACGACTCCGGCAAGGAGACAGAGCGGCCATGGAATGCAAATCTCCTCCGAAGGATTTACAGCTGATGCAGTATGTACCACGCTACCTTTTGTATTAAAGAACCAAGACTTCGGGCCCCCCGAGGCGAGCTCGGGGACTGCCCTCTTTTGTCTGTATGATAACAATTATTACTGCAAGTATGTTAGTCCTTTTTATGCTGTTTGGCACCGGGCTCGACAAATCGGCTTGGGGACTTGCCGCCTTGCACTATGAAATGCTTCCTACAGTCGGACAAGTAGTGTGTAAACGCCCAAACCGTCTCCTGTCAGAAGCCGCAGCTCGCAGAGCGACTGTACGGTTAGCAGCAGTAAGGTAGAATGGGCATTCGCATGAAAAATGGCTAAGGACTCAAAGCATAAAACATAGCTCAAGACGGCTTCCAGCCTTTCTCGCAAATAGACTCTCGGATAGTCGAACTGCCGCTTCCTATCCAAACTTGCTAAAAAAATCTTGAAATCGGCTAAGTACTTGCTCTCCCAAAGTAGCCTAGCACTTGATCCAGCAACAGTCCGCAGAGCGGCTGTCCGATTGGCAAGGCAGGCAACTAAGAGAAAGCGGCAAAGGAAAAAAGCCAAAAGAACAATGAGCAAGAAAAGATAGATATATATATTTACATAACATAGGCCCTTGGCCAAATTGTCGAGTAGAGGTTCAAAATACACCTCGCGGGTGGAATTGTGCGAATTAACAAGTTCTTCAAAGACTACTGAAGCAGATAAAATAAAAGATACAGCGGTAGCTTAGGAGGCAGCAGTCGGATTCGGAGGATCGGAGGAGGCGCCAGCATCAGGCATCGGGGCAGCCGGCTGGCTAGTCTCGGCTTGATCACCTCCGGCGGCAGTCGAGTCGGTCGCACGCGGCTCGTTGCTGGAGGCGCGGTCGGGCTGAGGCTGGCCGTCGGCTCCATCTTCTGGTGCCTCCGCCTCGCCTCCATCCTCCACCTCGTCCTCCTCCTTGACGCTGGAGCCAATCACCTCCGCCGAGTCTTCGCCGTAGTCTGGGTTCATCCCAAACCACTCCGGCAGTACCTCCTCGCCATCTTCAGACCGCTCGGGGACGAAGATGCTGGTGTCAGTGTACTCGGCGATCGCCGCAGCACGTTTGACGAGGGCATCTTCCGCAGCCGCCAGCTCCGGCTGGGCCTCCGACCGAAGCATGGCCAACCGGTCTAGATCCATCCTCGGGTACCACGCCTTGACGAACTCCAAGGCCCAGCGCGCTCCAGCCCGGGCCGAAGAGCCCTTCCAGGCCTCAAGACGACCAACCGTGACCTCCGGCCAGTTGGCCATCAGGCTGGGGGTGCGCGAAGCCTGCATATCCGGCCAAAGGGCGGCAATCGCCTGGGCACCGACGCGCTGAAGCCGGTGCAGCATCCGGTGAGCCGGCCGGAGGCGAGCGTCGATGCTCAGGATGTGCTCGTCAAGAGTTCGGGGGGCATCGGCAACGATCTCTGCACCCTCCGCCCTCCGACTTTCACGGCCGGCCTCGATGGCTTGGATGGCGGCCTGTGACTGCCTAGGGAAGAAGTCTGCAAAGACACGAAGAAACAAGGAAGCTAGTCAAAAACCAGGAGTCGGCACGATTTAAATCGGCAGCTCGAAGAAAGAAAATAAAGAGACTCACCATCAACGATGTCTTCAATCTCGTGGAAGCCGGAGGACAGCAGCGCCTCCTTGTCAGACTAGGAGGAGCGCTCGCTCACGAACTCGGCCAAGAGGGCGGTTTCCATCTCCTCCGCCTCCCTCTGCGACTTCACAAGCAGCTCCTTCTGCTCTGCCAACTGAGTGGCCAGCAGATCGCGCTCTGTGGCGAGCCTTCTGCACTCCTCCCCTTTGGCATGCAGGGCGGAGTTTGCTTCGCTCAGCTGCTATTGAAGAGCAGCGTTGGCTCCTGAAGAAAAGGAAGAAAGATAACAGTCGTCAATAAAGTAGGTCGCCGGGGAGATCCGGCCCGACTGCTCAGCAGTCAGCCCGAATCTCGGGGACTACAGCCCGCGGGTGCGCTAGCGTGCCCTCGTAGAGAAGAAAAAAGGACTTACTCCGGCTCTCCGCCAAGTCGGCGGTCCGCTTGCCCAGCTCTTCAACGTTACGGTTGAAGGCAGTGACACGGAGGTTGTGGTAATCCTGCGACAAGCATTTCAGACAAAGTTAGTACCCAGAAGTTCATCAATTGGAGTTCCGGGCCGCCTGCTCAGCAGCCGGCCCAAAACTCGGGGACTACATCCAGTGGGTGTGCTGGCGCGCCCCCACAGAGAGGAACAAGAAAACAAAGACCAAAGGAAAAAAACATACCCGAACGGCTGCCCGCGACGCTAGGAACGCCTTGGTGCAACTCTGGAGAGCGTCGCCCTCAGCATGGAGCTTCGCCCGGATGTCCAAGAGCGCCCGGTTCAGCAGCCCTGTTCCGCCTCCTCGCACCCACCCAATAGGTTCGGCGCTCGTCACTTCGGCGTCTGGGGCCGCCGAGCTGGCGGTGCCGGCTTCCAGGGGGCGGGGTGCCGAAGTCGCCTTCTCCAGACGACGGCGCGTTGGCGAGCCGACTTGGAGGAGTAGCCTCGCCATGGCCTCGTCTTCGGTCAGCGGCACCGGAGGGTCCGCTGGCTGCTCGCCTTGCGCGCCTTCAGACAGCGGCGGAGGCGGCGGCGGAACGTTCGCGTCCGGTGTAGAGGGGTCGCCGCCTTCCCTCTCCTCGACGGGGTTCTCCCCGCCGGCTTCTCCAGTTGGCCCCGTGAACTCCGGAGGTGGCGGCGCAGAGTTCAACGGGGTGACGAGCACTGCCGACTAGCAGCGTGCGGCTTCCTCAGCCCGCTGCTTCGCCGCGGCGGCGGCCTCCACTAGTTTTTTCTTAGTGGAGGCCTCCGCCCTGTCGGCCTCCGCCTTCTCCAGGCGGAGGGCCTCTTCTTCGTTGCGCTTCTCCTGCGCATTCCACTCCGTCGCCTCCCGAAGGTCAGCAACGGGGTCAATCCGCCGAATGGTGGCAGACGTCTCCGCTGACCCCATGACGGAGGCGGCGGCGACCCGCTCAAGAGAGAGGGGAGCCCTGAAGCAAGAGGGGCAAGCAGAGACTCAGACAATCTAAAGAAAGAAAAGAAAGGCAACTCACCACGGGCGGGGGGTTGGCGCGGGAGTACGGCTCCTTGCCGAATCGCCAGTCCTCTAGGAGCCTGCTGTTCGAGAGGTAGTTCACCATGAAGGCCACCTCTTCGTGAGGCATGTCCTTGGTGCACATCCGACTTGGGTCGCGGTGCCCGCTCATCTGGCATATCATGTGAGAGCGGCCTTGGAGTGGGAGAACTCGGCGCGAAACAAAGGCGGCCAGCAGGTCCGGACCAGTCAGACCCTCCGACTGCGTCAGCACTCGGAGTCGCATGATGGCGCCGGCTCCCGCAGGCGTCAGCGACCTGGCCCGGTACGACCAGTTGGGAAGTCTCCCAGCCGGCGGGCCGGCTTCGAAAGCCGGCAGGTTGACCCAGTCGCCCCTCGTGGCGACGTTCCTGACGTAGAAGTAGGATCTCTGCCACATCTTCACCGACTTTATCAGTCAGATGGAGGGGAAGGGATTGCCGGCCCCCGACCTTCGCACGATGATGAAGGCGCTGCACTGAGCCGGCACGCCCGTGGCCTGGGTGCCGAGCTTGGAGAAGAAGAACTCCCCCCAGAGCTCGAGGGTGGGGAGGACTCCGAGGAAGCCTTCGCACAGGGCCACAAAGGCGGACAGCAGCACCACTGCATTGGGGGTGAGGTGGTGT
This sequence comes from Triticum dicoccoides, assembly GCF_002162155.2. Lineage (NCBI taxonomy): Eukaryota > Viridiplantae > Streptophyta > Magnoliopsida > Poales > Poaceae > Triticum > Triticum dicoccoides. The sequence continues at coordinate 347,808,455 of NC_041380.1, forward strand.
GGCTGGAGACCGTAGAACTCCAGGAAGGACCGGAAAAAACTGCTCGCCGACAGCCCCAGCCCGCGCAGGCAGTGCGAGTGGAAGATGACCCACTCGCCCTCCTGTGGTGCGGGGGAAATCTCCCCCTCCAGCGCAAGACGCACCTGCACGCGATCCTCGATGGGAAGCCGACGGGTCCGGCGGAGGAACTCAATGTGGTCTTCATGAACTTCGGAACCGTCCCAGGTGCCGGAGCGCACTGGGGGAGGCGCGACAGTGGAGGAAGAACTCATCGCGAGCTGTCGCCGCAGCGTTCGCCGGAGCTTGGGCGTACGGCGGAGCAAAGAAGAGAAGAGGAAGGAGGAGAGCGAGGAGCAGCAAGGAGGAAGAGAACGAGGAGTAGTGGGAAGGAGGGGCGCGCGTGCCCCCCTCTTCCCCCTACTTATAGCCCCATGGGCTGCGAAGCCGAGGGGGTGGACGTGGGGATTTACTGCGCCCACAACCCCACGACCCCCATGATCCACGTAAAGTTACTGCACGCAGTAACTCCACGGGAATCCCAACTGTCCACCGGGGCCACGGCGGATCCGCTCGGGCGCCAAGGCGCAGTAGTGGCGGGCCCCGCCTATGGGCCTGTCCCATCGCACGCGTAGGCTGGCAGGACGGCCTGGCCACGTGCCCTCGCGTGACAGGCCAAGAATAGGCGGCGGCCTGGAGGCTTAGCTAGCACGCCACTTAAAATCCTGCCGCGACGTTCGAAATACTGAGCAAGTCGGAATTGAGTGAGTCCGAGTTGAGCAAGTCCAACTCCTTCTAGACGGCCCGACAGAAGTCAGTCAAATACCATGTGTTGAGCACCCGGAAAGAGAAACTGCTGAGGCTTCTCGGCCGATCGCCCGCGGCGCCTCACCAGCTTCGGGGACTACTGTCGGAGTAATGGGCCACGGGTAGGCCAACCCTAGTCCCATAACCTTTCAAGACATCGGGGCAGGCTGCGCCCCTCAAGACCCCAGGGCGAAGAGCCGCCTCCTGAGGAGTCGATGGCAGGGCGGTCGACTGCCCGCTCACGGCCGAGTCCCAGGGACGGCTTCCAGAGAAGCCGGCTTTGGGGAGTCGTCCGGCGACTCCAACAAACCCATGACCTCATCGAAGGGGACGGGGCAGGGGCATGGCTAAAGTGAAGCCCACTCCCGCCCCTTACCAAGGGCAGGCATGGCCACAGCACGCTGTACTCGGGAAGATCTCCGTGCGGCATGGCACTATTGCCCTCCCGGCCCTGACATCAGCACCACAGTACCGAGTCATGCGCCCATGACAGCTTGTCTGAACGGCCCGGAAGCAGCAGGTCCGACCAGTCAGTGAGACCCTAGGAGACGGCGAGAGGACCGCCAGTCGGATCCGTCAGGAGTCGGCCCGGGGAGTCGGCCGAGCCCTCCCGTGGGCCCCATGCGCCATTAATCAAGATGTGATGGGGAGCGGCAATAGTGATCGCCCGCCAGGCGGCGGGACTGTTGCCACAACCCCATGACCAAGCCCGCGTCATCAGAAGCACGGCTACAGTAATCAGCAGCCGGCAAGACCCGCCCGCGGCGGACGCGGCCTGTCGGCTCCTTACCAGACCAGTCGGCGGGGCCCACCAACCGGCGGGCCCCAGCAGTCGGTGGAGAAATCGGAGAGCAAAGGCACTGACGGCTGGGCCCGCGTCCAAACGAATTACCATTGTACCCCTGGGGGGTAGGCCTATATAAACCCCCCAGGGCACCCATGCAAAGGGTTGGAACCCAGTAGCTCTAGACCATACCAGATAGAAGGAGAGAGCTAGCCTTGCCCTCTCCTACCTCTAAGAAACAGCTCAAGGAGCAACCATGTAAACACTTGGCCATAGTGATCATGCGGAGACCGCGCAGAGCAGCAGTAGGGGTATTATCTCCCCGGAGAGCCCTGAAGCTGGGTAAGATTCGCCGGTGTGCATGTCTTCGCCTCATCCCGTTTCTAGGCACCGGCGACGTTCTACTCGCCCCAACCATGATAAGCCATCCGTTGGCATATGTCGCACCAAACCCCCAACAACTTCCCCTTCATTTTTGTCTTCGAACGATGGAATCTTGATTCCCCTGGACACAAGTTCTGATGTACCTTCGGGATGGAGGCCATCTTTGGCCCTCCCGCTCTCCGCCTTGTCCTCCTTCACAGGCATCTGGTATGGTGCTGGGGCCAGCATCCTTGTTAATACGAGATCTGCTGAGCCTTTGGGAAGGGGGGCCGAACACCTGATTAGTTCCGCTTTCTTTATCCAGCCCTGAAAGAAGATAGTTTACTCAGTAACGCGTTATGCCATACTTAAAAATAAAGTGTTTGAAAGTCAAGTGCTTACTGGGGAGTTCGGATGTATGCAGTCGAGGCCTGCGTCCTCACTGGTGTTCGACCAATGTTTTCGTTTCCTGAAAACAACCTCCACATCCCTTTGTGTGTGACGTTGAAGAAGTGATGGAGGGTTCGTGGTCCTTCTGGATTAAACTCCCACATGCGGAGAGGCCTGTGCTGGCATGGCAGAGTTCGGAGGACTAGCATTACTTGAATCACGTTGACAAGATTGATGTCCTTCTCAAGAAGGGTTAAAATGCGGCTCTGTAGAGTCCGCACTTCACCAACTGATCCCTAGTCCAGCCCCCTGTTGATCCATGATGCAAGCTGTAATGGAGGGCCAGAACGGAACGCAGGTATAGCTACCCACTTGGTACTACGAGGTTCCGTGACGTAAAACCAGTCTCGTTGCCATTGGTTGGAAGTTTCGGTGAAAGAGCCTTTTGGCCAGGTAGTGCTGGTAAGCTTGCTCACTACAACACCACCGCACTCCACCTGTTCCCCGTCGACTACCTTCGGCTTCACACTAAAGGTCTTCAGCCATAAGCCGAAGTGTGGGGGATTCGGAGGAAGGCCTCGCACGTAATGATAAACGCCGAAACATGGAGGAAAGACTCTGGGGCTAGATCGTGAAAATCTAGTCCATAATAAAACATTAGCCCCCAGATGAAGGGGTGAAGAGGGAACCCTAGCCCTCGGAGGAAGTGAGAGATGAATACAACCGTCTCGCCAGATCTAGGGGTCGAAATAACCTGTCCTCAAGCAGGAAGCCTATGGGAGATCTCCGCGGTCAGGTATCTGGCCGCTCGAAGCTTCGCGATATCCTCCTCTATAACGGAGGAACCCACCCATCGGCCTTGAGGGCCGGGCTCGGACATGATGGGGAAGCTTGGAGTAGTGAAGTCGAACCTTGGGTGCTAGAACTTGAGGTTGGAAAGGCTGAGGAGAGGTTTGGCGTAAAAAAGACGGCCCTTGGTTCCTTTATAAAGGCACCGGGTATTGAACGCCTCCTCCTGAGCCTGAAGACTTGCCTATTCCTACGGATTCTTTCCAACAGAACGGTTGGGTTACCAACGCTCATATTGATGAGAATACCGCAATAAGGGGACACGATCTCTGCTTCGACAGGATGTGCCAATGACAACCACGCCTCAAAACATGGAATGGCGGGACAGGAAACGGTTCGAAATAAATGACCGGGCGAGCGTGATGTCACGTTATAAAAATTATCAGCAGATTGGACTCATAAAAAACTATGGTTGTGGTACTTATGTTACAGGTCCAGACACAATCATTGCATCTGAAGACTATCTTGGAGTTCGGAAGGAGGAACCCGCCTTGCAATGCCAAAGACAGATCTACGCGCCGGATACCTTGTCATTGAAGCCAGGTTCAGGGGCTACCGAGGGAGTCCTGGACTAAGGGGTCCTCAGGCGTCCGGCCTGTTAGCCATGGGCCGGACTGATGGGCTGTGAAGATACAAAGACCGAAGACTGCACCCGTGTCCGGATGGGACCCTCCTTGGCGTGGAAGACAAGCTTGGCGACCAAATATGTAGATTCCTTTCTTTGTAACCAACCTTGTGTAACCTTAGATCCTCCCGGTGTCTATATAAACCGGAGGACTTAGTCCGGAGGGAGATAATCATTAGCATAGTCATACATGCTAAGCTTTTAGGATTTAGCCATTACGATCTCGTGGTAGATCAACTCTTGTAATACTCGTATTCATCAAGATCAATCAAGCAGGACGTAGGGTGTTACCTCCATAGAGAGGGCCCGAACCTGGGTAAACATTGTGTCCCCCGTCTCCTGTTACCATCGATCCTAGACGCACAGTCTGAGACCCCCTACCCGAGATCCGCCGGTTTTGACACCGACACCCCCGAGTGGCATCCCCTCTTTCTTCTAACGACCATCGGTATTTTACTCGAAGCTATATTTTTATTTGTCGCATACTATGTGTTTTGCTTGGAGTGTCTTGTATGATACGAGTCTTTGCTTGTTTTATTTTGTGTTTTAAGTCTTCACTACAAAAAAAGACACATCCATGACATTTTGGGCCGAACAATTTTTTTTTCTGTCATACATATGACACTTCTATGACGATAATTGTGACAAAACCCGGTATCATCATAGATGTGGTGGGCTCCTACTTATATGACAAAAAATCATGACAGAAAATGGGCTTTTCATCCTGGGCGGGCCAGAGACGCAGTTGCATGACATTCTTTGGGTCGTCCATGACGGAAAAAACCGTGGTAGAAGCGACGACGAGGAAAATTTCGGGGAGTTCCCGGTTATGGTGGGAGGTCGAGGGCCGAGCGATGCGCGTTTCTATTGTACACGTACCCGCGTGTGTGCGAGGCGTTAGCTCTAACTGAACCCGAGCGAGGCGTTGGGCTCTAACTGAACCCGAGCGATTGCACTGCAGGCTACGCGTTACTAAACCCGAGCGATCGATCGATGGCTGTTAACTGAACCCGATCGAGCGATTCCTTCGCTACTGCTGGTAACTGAAGCCAATCGATTGGATGAACAGTGAGC